>NC_138300.1:104375000-104817500 GCF_965601325.2 Salmo salar
AGCAGTCCTGGCAAAATGTATAATAAAGAAATAAAGCTTCCGTCGCACAGACGGGCCAATTAGCTGAATGTCAGGGAATCATAATTGGAGAGAGGAGAGATTGCTTGGCGTTGTGAGTACTTAAGCCCTCTATTGAAAGGAGGCCCTGCGCCCCCCCTCCTCAATCAGAGAAGGTTGGGTGGTGGGAAATTAAAGGCCTTAAGACAGCCGTAATTACATTATCAGAGCCGGGGCCTGTAGGATTAGCTCAATCGCTCCAGTCAAGGCGGCCATTCCTTTGTCAAGGCTCGGGAAAATGGCTCCGCTTCCCCGGCCCTGGGGTTTTGGTGCTGCGTATCTCTCCCTCCTGACAACGCTAGCCGAGGATACAGAGCGAGGCGGGGATACAGAGCGAGGCGGGGATACAGAGCGAGGCGGGGATACAGAGCGAGGCGGGGATACAGAGCGAGGCGGGGATACAGAGCGAGGCGGGGAGGGATGAGGAAGAAAACAAAACAGGCAACAAAAAAAGTGGGAATTAATAGAGGGAGAGGGGTGACAGACAGGTGAAAGATCAGGGCACGGGGAGACTGGTGTAGAGTCTATCGATTAGCACAGGCCTGGGATCAGTTCTCAGAGAAGTACGAAGCACTGCATATAGAGAATTGTTTTGACTGGGGAGGAAGAAACTCTGGACACAGTACGGTTACATGCACACAATAATATGATTATTGTGAATACTCAGATTAATATAATAGTTTGATTAAAACTTTTACATGCTTTGCAAGAAGAAAGAATTCCCTAATAATCCTGTTACATGGACACATCTGAAAATCAGGCTACGATTGGGACTTGATAATTGTAAAACATAGCAAATCAAAATAAAAACTTTCTATCAGTGACAGGAAGGCTATTTGATTCAGAGTTCGGAAAAAAAGTTTGTATGTAAAAATACATCTAAGGTGCATATACAAAGAAACTAGCATCATCGTACGCAAGAGGCTCACGCTGCTGGGCCTGTACAACAGTCACACAACCTACCGTTTAATCCATTAGTAATAAATGCTGCAACTCATCTTTCATTTCATTACAGAGCAGTGTGAGAGTCCTACTGTGTAGACAGACCCAGAGAAGGCTCTGCTTACTGTAGGCCACTGTGCTGGAGGAAGGCTGTGCAGGCAAATGTGGTAAAGGAAGTCCGCACAGGCAAATGTACACTAACGAAGGGTGTAAACTAAAAACACAGGGTCACAGGAGTTCTATTTAGCGTACTTTTGATTATTCAACGTAGCGTAAGGGGTCAGGAGGACAGAGGTTATATTAGGATAGAGAGACACTGGTGCTTCAGATAGAGCTACAGTAGAGGAGACAGAAGACCGAGACGTATTCATTCACCTGTCCAGCCAACTCCAGGCGCTTGTTGCCATAGTAGTCTCTGTCGTCCACCTTGTTCTCTCCTTGGGCTAGGATCACCCTGCGCACCATCACCGCTAGGTAGATACACTTGGCCCGGAAGTTAAACTCCTTCACCTGGAGGTGGAATAGAATACAGGGTTTGAGTCAATCCCATTTCTATGTCAATTCAGGGAGTAAACTGAAATTGTAGTTTCTTCTCAGAGAATTGAGGAAAATTGGAATTTGAACTTTAGTTTACTTCCTGAATTGACCCCAACCCTGGTAGTAAAGTCACTGAATCATGTTAACACAAGTGTATACCTTACAAATGTGTCCACTCATAGCCATATTAATAAAGAATAGATAAGGGTACAGGTGACAAAACTAAATCATCTTATGGTATGGTGAGCTCAGTGCTTTAACCCTACAACCTGATACTACTGGTAGTAAATCCTGGGCCAGAGAGGTGTGTATAAAGCATTTTGTTGGTGTGGTCAATCTGACAGCACTTACAGGTACATGAGTGAGGATGAGGGAAGCCAACAGCTCTCTGGCCTCCTCCATCTTGGTCTTCTTGGGCCCTCCCCACATGCGCTGTCTCCGCACCTTATTCCCAATGTATTTCAGAGCCTAGGAACACAGAGGGATGAGAATAGAACATCTTCCCAATGTATTTCAGAGCCTAGGAACACAGAGGGATGAGAATAGAACATCTTCCCAATGTATTTCAGAGCCTAGGGAACACAGAGGGATGAGAATAGAATATCTTCCCAATGTATTTCAGAGCCTAGGAACACAGAGGGATGAGAATAGAACATCTTCCCAATGTATTTCAGAGCCTAGGAACACAGAGGGATGAGAATAGAACATCTTCCCAATGTATTTCAGAGCCTAGGGAACACAGAGGGATGAGAATAGAACATCTTCCCAATGTATTTCAGAGCCTAGGAACACAGAGGGATGAGAATAGAATATCTTTAACTGCACACCAATAATAAAAATACAATTAAAAAAAGTCTAACTATCTCAGATCAAAGAGACAAACTTAAAAAGAACTGAAGATGTAATTCTAGAGTGATGAAAATGTGTGACATGCACGTTCATTGTATCGAGAAGAAAAGGACCCAAATGAACACTGAGGGATCAGAGTTGTAGCGGGTCAAGTGAATCCCAAAAAGCCACAACCGGTTACGAGTCCGCCCTTATGCCCCCACACAACTATCACACCTGTGTCAGCGATCTTCTGTGTCATGCTCTAGAGAGAAGGTCAGAGGTCAGTGAGACTGAGCGCATCCTCCAGACCACCCACCCTGCAGGCTATAACTATTGGCTACTGAGGACACCAGTGAAGAGGCATGCCATCCTGACCTGTGCATTATGCTACCATAATGGCAAAGGCAGTCACTCAGAACAGAATCACAGTTTATGGGTAAATTCTGCATGGCTCTCTATTGAATTTCAAAGTTTCAATGTGGCTCTGGAGCCAACAGGTTTGCCCACCCCTGGACTAATATCTATTTTATAGGTCTACTGAGGCTTAGCTTGACGTATCAGCGGTATAATAACACTGAAAAGGCATGAAAAACATGCATTGAAATCTAGTCCAACAGCCATTGATAGGATGCTAATATGGCCCTCATCAATGCATTGCTGGTTCCTCCTGCAAGACAAGGGTCTTATTTTCAGACAAATTGGGCCACTGCATTCAATAACACATGTCAAAGAGGACATGTTGGCCTATTAAGTAATGATTTGAAGGAATATTCTTTAATTGCTAGGCATTACAAAAGCTGTGGCCCAAACTCAAGACATCTCCTCGTAAGAATACATTCTATTGAGAGCTGTTAAAATCTGGGTATTTGAAACAGTCAAGTCCTACTCAGACAATATAAGTAGATATAATCAGGTCAAATGGTCAGGGGAAAGGGCCTAGTAAATCCATGCAGTCACTGGTTGTCAGAGATATTTCACTCAAATCACAAAATTACTTTTCCTTGCTTTGAAAGAACTGGACAAAGGAGAGACTGCAATCCATGCTTTGGGTTTATTTACCTAACCACTGTCACCAACTTAACGTTGTCAATGAACCCCAAATAACAATGCTATACATGTAATTCACTCCAAAATCCTCTCAAAGTAACTTGAAAAGTGGATTGATTTAAAGTTTTGTTGAGTTGGTTTGGGCATCACAACATGCTAACAACTTAAGCTACGTGCATCACCTGTACCTCCCAGGCCAGTGCGATTCAGAAACCTCTGACATAGGTTCACCAGACCACAGCAGGTTCCAGAGAAGGCAGAGAGAGGGAATCATGTACCTGTATCTCTGTGAAGATCTGGGCTTTCTGGCACTCTTCCAGGCTGGGGGAGAAGTTAGCCATGACGTGCTCCTCTGTGCCAATCATCTGCACTATCTCCTGGTCACTCTCCACACCCATAGCCTGTGTGAGGAGGATAGAGGGGGTTGAGGTACAGGAGGACATATTATTAGAGGGTTTGATATAAAGGAGATGACATGTGGGAGGGAAGGGATGGAGGGAAGGTATGAGGGCAGAATAGAGGAGATGGAGGTTTAAGGGCGAGGATAGAGGTGGATGACAGAGGTATCAGGGAAGTATGGAGGGGTGGGGGAATTTGAAGGAGGGCATATGGTGGAGAGGTACAAGTGAAAGGATGATGAAGTGGAAGAGAAAGAGGTATAAAGGATTTGACAAAGAGGATGGGAGAAGAAAAGAGGAGTGGCTGGAAGATGGAGGAGATAAAGGGAGAAGTACAGACAAGCAAAGAGGTGAGGCAGAAGTCACAAGGTTCTCTGATTTTTGCTTATACTGGTTGGCATTGTTGCAGAACGCAACGAGGGCCAGAAGGAATTCACCCAGGATGCATGAGGGTAGGAGAAACAAACCAGCAAGGCCAACACGCCACACTAGTGAAAAGACAAACTCAAAATGCTACACTGCCACATTGGACATGTTGTTTGGAGAGGGCTGTCCAAGGGGAAACTCATTGATGACACTGCTGCCAACAGGTTAATAGACACATTTTAAAAGCCAGAAGAGGACTGGCCACCCCTCAGACTGGTTCCTCTCTAGGTTTCTTCCTAGGTTCTAGCCTTTCTAGGGAGTTTTTCCTAGCCATTGTGCTTCTACACCTGCATTGCTTGCTGTTTGGGGTTTTAGGCTGGGTTTCTGTACAGCACTTTGAGATATCAGCTGATGTAAGAAGGGCTTTATAAATACATTTGATTTGAAGTTCCTTGGCATTCACATCACCAACAAACTGTCATGGTCCAAGCACACCAAGACAGTTGTGAAGAGGGCACGAAAAAACCTATTCCCCCTCAGGAGACTGAAAAGATTTGGCATGGGTCCTCAGATCCTCAAAAGGTTTGCGCCATCGAGAGCATCTTGACGGGTTGCATCACTGCCTGGTATGGCAACTGCTCAGCCTCTGACCGCAAGGCACTACAGAGGGTAGTGCATATGGCCCAGTACATCACCGGGGCAAAGCTTCCTGCCATCCAGGACCTCTATACGAGGCAGTGTCAGAGGAAGGCCCAATAAATCGTCAAAGACTCCAGCCACCCTAGTCATAGACTGTTCACTCTGCTACTGCATGGCAAGTGGTACCGGAGCACCAAGTCTAGGTCCAAGAGGCTCTAAATAGCTTCTACCCCCAAGCCATAAGACTCCTGAACAGCTAATCAAATGGCCCCCCCGCCCACCTGCATTGCCCCCCCCCCCCCCCCACACGCTGCTGCTACTCTCTACTCTGTCATCTATGCATAGCCACTTTAATAACTCTACCTACATGTACATAATTACAGAAACCCGTGCCTCCGCACATTGACTCTGTACCGGTACCCCCTAAATATAGTTCCGCTTTTGTTATTACTGCTGCTCGTTAAATATTAGTTCTTTAATTTTAAGGTTTTTCTTAGAACTGCAACGTTGGTTAAGGGCTTGTAAGTAAGCATTTCACTATAAAGGTCTACACCTGTTGTATTCGGCGCAGGTGACAAATAACATTTGATTGTATGACCGAACAAGATTATCACACAAACATTATTTCAGTAAAATTGTGTTGTGCTGTTGCTTGAATGAAGCAACTCTAATTTTGAACTCAAATTAGAAGCAATTGTTACACAGAGCTAATGGTTGCAGCATGTCCATAAACTGATTTTGATATTAGATTAGCTAATTTTATAGTAGCTAATTAGTTCTTAATTGGTAGCACAAGTGGGTTCCACTACCAACACATTGAACAACAATGCTGAACAGGGTAGAGAGGTGGCAGAGCCTGGCATGATCTGTATTCTGTAGTCATATTCTGTAGTTGGACAGCGCCACCATGTGGACTTGTGACATTCTTACCTTGAATATAATGGCAATGGGGGCGTCCTCTGACAGTGCGTTGTGTCTCAGGTAGAAGCGTCCCTGCTTAACGATCATATTGGTCCTGCTCTTCTTCTCATGGGTGGAACTGTAACCTCATGACAAAGCAGTTTGAGTGGAGAATGGTGGTTAGTGAAGTGAGGTTTGGATAAACACATGCGGATACAGAGCATACAGTCTTACAATGATAAAGCACTCAAGTAAGCAATACATGAGAAAACAAACTGCATCAATCCTGAAAGAAAGTAGGTATTGTTGGGTTCTGAGAATATGAAATATACTTATGTCACTTAGGGAGAGAGGGTAATGTATAATGTTTACATTATGTCAGGATATGTTATTGTTAGCCATCAGGGATCCTCTGGGAGGAGAAGAGACACAGTCTGGTACCAGTCACCATGACAGCCGTGAGTTGGGGAGAAGTGAGCACTTTGGGGCAGAGGTCAGGTCAGATGAAGTGAGGAAGAACAGATATCACTAAGGTTCTGTCTAGCAACAGAGACGAATTGGCTATTCAGATGTGTAGGAGGAGACTCAGCAGAGGAGAGAGGGTTAAATATCAGTGCTTGTGTGAATATGTTGTCGTCTGTACAGCTGTTTGACCCTTTGGGATGAATAAACTTGGTTTAAGCTTTCATAGTGTCCGTCGAGTTGTTACTCTATTAGAACCTAACAGTATGAAAATACCAACAGGAGCAAAGCATTTCCACCAAACTGCAGCTGGAGCCTAAGTAGGGAGGCTAACAATCAGGTCAAGTCATTCTAAATACGAGTGATATCACCTGGTCACAGAGGCTCCTACTGCCCCCTTCCTGTCCTGCTCCACAATGATGCGGTTCTTTGACAGCTGCTCCTGGATCAGAATGACCTTCTCCTGACCTTTGACAATGAAATAGCCCCCTGTGGATGTAGAGACAAGGACACAAATTCACACCTATGCATTCTGATGCTCGGCACTACAGCAAGTATTCTTGCGATGGGCAATTCTGGTCCAACAAGGCCACTGTGTGCATGTTTTTGTTCTAGCCCAGCTCTAACACACCTGGTTAGACTAATGTGGTCTAAATTGAAAATCGTCACTAGTTGATTACTTGAATCAGTGCTGGGCTGGAACAAGTCTTCACATACTGCAGGTGGTCCTCCAGAAGAGTGGCCCCCATGCAAAGGTGTTCAGCTAGGTGTTGCTTACCTGGATCCAGAGGGCACTCGTTGAGTTTGGAGTACTCCATGGACGTCTTCCCCGTGAGGACACAGTTAGAGCTGCGCAGCATGATGGGCATCCTGGGTAGAATATAGTTCAACACACCGTTAGTAGGAAAATCTCAGAGAGAGTGGTGCAAACAATACACATTCTATAGGGAGTTACAAACATGTACTACCAAAACACTGAACTTCAGTGAAGTAAGAACTGGTTAGTGTGATAAAGAGAGGGTTTGCAGAGGGAGAGAGCAGTACCTTCCAATGGGCAGAGCATTGCGGATGATTCTCTGACTGCCACGGGTGTACTCGATGTCCACTGTGATTGGTGCAGAGTAAGTCATGTCCCTGAGACGACACTGGGGTGGAAACAATGCGGCTTTAATGAGTTGTATTCATAAATGTTCATTTTTATCTCAAAGTGTGCTAAAACTCAGCCGTGGGTTGAGGAAGACCTAATATGTTGTATCTAGGAGGACATATTGTAATGACCTCCTAGTTAAGCACAGAGACTATTCAACTGTGTGACACTATTGTGCAACGGTTTGATATTTTTGCAGGGAAGGGGAAACAGACTAGATTCACCTCGTGTGGAGACACTGGTCTGGTTACATTGAAGCTCTCTTCAACATCAGGCATCCCAACGTATATATTGAGGTACCTGGAAATGAGTCGCTGGTGTTATTTTAGTTTTAGAAATGATACTGTAGTTTGCCATGGATTTTAAGTAAGCACATTATTCTTTAAAAATATAGTCTGGACTGCTTGTTGTGTGTCTGCCTTGTAAGTAAAACGTTGCTGGTTCAAAGCCTTCTTAGACCAGCAGCATTGCATTCCCACCAATGTTTGTTGTTGTTGGATGGCATGTATAGGGAGTAGGACCAGCAGCTTACTTTAGGTACCACATGGGATCAGCATCACTTGTGATCTTTTCGTTTGCTTTCATTATCTTCTTTATCTGTAATAAACCACACATAAGCTCAAATTTAGACATAGCTTGGGTAGTTACACAATACACTTGCAAAATAATGCCATATGGAAGTAGGCCTTGAACCAGAATCTGGCCTTACAGGAGACTTTGATATGGCAAAAATCCTTTAAGCCCAGGAAACAGCCATTCACCAGCTTTTCAAGCTTAATAATGTCAAAATACATTCGTTACTCACCAATTATGGAGTTTTGATTAGCAACTATAGTCATTTACTGCAGTCACGGCCAGTGTGTACTTCCAAAAAAGATCTAAATACAAAGTTACATGCAGCTGAAAAAAATGCCTCCTCGGCACCTCCAAGCTGTTGAAGACTTAAAACATGTGCATAGCACTAAGGTTTGTGCTACTGGGGATCCTTGGGACATGAGCGATTTACATTGGCGGTGTAACCTTACTGCCATGCACAGGTCATAAGTCTCCAGCTCACTACAGAGGTGCCGAATAGGCATTTTTTCAGTTGCATGTAACCTTTTTTGGAAGTACATACCGACCGTAACCGCAGTAAATGACTATAGTTGCTAATCGAAAATCCATATTTTGTGAGTAAGAAATGTATTTTGATATTATTAATCTTGAAAAGCTGGTGAATGGCAAATTGAATGGCTACTTCCTGGGCTTAAAGGAGATTCACCATATGAACGTCTTCTGTAAGCCCAGATTCTGGTACAGCCCAGCCTAAACAGCTGATATGTTTTTTTCACGTGACCATTCTATTTCTATCCTTATGTTACACCAAGTGATGAAACAGTTTCTTTACCTCCACATTGATGAAGTAGTTGAAGGAGTCAATGTGCTGTTTCACCAGACCTTTCACCTGAAATATCAGACATTAATAGAGGGACTAGAGATGGCAAACAGACAGTAAAAGTGAAGAATGAGGTGAAAGACAATTATCCGGGTTCATGTGGAATTCACTGTATCATTAGCTATATCCACTATATAGTAGAAACAGCAAACAAACTCTTCCTTACCTTCAAAAAAGCTGGCAATAGTTTCCATTTTTCCTATGGAAAAAAACAAGCAGTTGCAGAGATCCAAGTAAAGAAACAATAATACACATCAGGATGTAGCTAGGAGTTGGTATCTAGCTGGCTCCCTAGGCGGCATTCTGCCTTCTCCCTACAGTTTTCAGCCATTAGCTTCACCCACGAATGGCCCACGTGAACTACAATCCCGACACTGTTTTAAAATGTCAATAATCATCTCTTGCTATACAGCTTTCTAAACATTTGGTCCTCATCTTTCAGTTTTGCACAGATCCATGCAGCTATGGGTGCCTCCATCTGACGAAACTACACTTCTGCTACACTTGCTGAGATACCCCAGGGAGGAAGAGGTAAAGAGAGCGGCCCAACTCGGCACAAAATCTGTCTCTCTCTAGCACGTGGTGTTTTTTTCTTTGTTTTTCCACACACCAAGGAAGGAGTTTTTCTATGGAGGTCAATGAGAAAGTGTCAAATTCGGTCAACAAAAGAAAAAAGAATGGCTTATTTGATTGAATAGAAATGTCGTATTGCTTAGGTTGTTACAAGTGTACTGCTATATGGCCCCTGAGTGGCGCAGTGGTCTAAGACACTACAGTACCTGGTTCGAATCCAGGTCGCATAACATCCGGCCGTGATTGGGAGTCCCACAGGGTGGAGCACAATTGGCCCAGCGTCGCGCGAGTTTGGCCGTCATTTTAAATAAGAATTTGTTCTTAACTGACTTGCCAAGTTAAATAAAGCTTAAATAAAAAATGTATATAAGTAGGACATGTGACATCAGCGCAGCTTAGCTTTGAGAAGAAAAAAATAAAACACTATATCGGAGTGGTCTCGAGATGGCTATGCATATTCATGCAGTGAGAAGTAGCATAGCATCTCTCCCTCCATTGAATATAGGCGGTTGACGTCAACAACCCTCATCTAATATATTTTTTTGAAGTATTAAAATAATGAGATTTGTCCAATCCAAAGAAAGGCATGAGCTGGACAGCACGCTGTGCCGTTTTGTATCTTGTCAGTATATCCATAAGCTTTGGTTACGCTTACACACAGGTGTTCAGAGCATTCTAGATAGCTAGTTGTCTTCTGTAAACAAGTGCTGTAACACAGAGATATGGCTGTGTGTTAAAACTAAACCTATCAAGGTGTATCATTTTAACCCTTTGGTTTTTGAAAATTATTTATTGCTGATATGAAAGTTAACGACGCCTGTTAGTGTTCAGATAGAGCATTGCCGCTCTCAACAAAACTCCCCCTTACAGAAGACGCTTTGTCCAATGATTTATGTGTAATGGAACGGAGTTGTGATCAAGAGTTAGTATCTAGCTAGCCTGGCACCCAGAAATAAGTTTGAATCAGGTAAGTTTCCTATTAGGACCTCTACAAACCAGAATATTGAATTTTTTTTAAAGTTGCCCGTACGGTTGGTCCTTTTGGTAGTAGGAATGGGAGACAATATAGCCACAGGAAAGTATAATTACATAGACTTTTCAAAGCGCATTCAACTTTCTATCAACTGAAGCATGCGCACAAGATACAAATACATGCACCAGATGCATGCATGCATACTTTGAGATTGTGCACGTGTTTACATGGTTCTGCCCATATGATTTTTATCAACGGGTGGGTCTAATCCGGAATGCTGATTGGCTAAAACCACATTCCAGCCAGTGTCTATTCCACAAGTTACCACCAGCTAAATCAATGACATTAAAATGCCTATTTACTCTGTTCCATCTGACTGCGCAATCCACTGTCTCATCAGCCCAGCAATTTATATACTTGACCTCCACTATAAAAACCATCTAGACATTCTCACATTTCTTTTAGACTAACATTTAGATTTCAACAGCAGAGAATTGTATAAACCTTGCTGTCCGTCTCTCCAACATTGGTTCAATATTCAAATTCGATCTCCAGCTGTCCCATATAATGAACAAGTCTGCAGGAGACAGATAGGCAGGCAGACGAAATCATGAATCAGCTGGCATCCATTTTTATGGATATATACAGTCGTGGCCAAAAGTTTTGCGAATGACAAATATTAATTTTCACCAAGTCTGCTGCCTCAGTTTGTATGATGGCAATTTGCATATACTCCAGAATGTTATGAAGAGTGATCAGATGAATTGCAAAGTCCCTCTTTGCCTTGCAAATGAACTGAATCCCCAAAAAACATTTCCACTGCATTTCAGCCCTGCCACAAAAGGACCAGCTGACATGTCAGTGATTCTCTCGTTAACACAAGTGTGAGTGTTGATGAGGACAAAGCTGGAGATCACTCTGTCATGCTGATTGAGTTCGAATAACAGACTGGAAGCTTCAAAAGTAGGGCGGTGCTTGGAATCATTGTTCTTCCTCTCAACCATGGTTACCTGCAAGGAAACACGTGCCATCATCATTGCTTTGCACAAAAAGGGCTTCACAGGCAAGGATATTGCTGCCAGTAAGATTGCACCCAGTAAGATTGCACCTAAATCAACCATTTATCGGATCATCAAGAACTTCAAGGAGAGCGGTTCAATTGTTGTGAAGAAGGCTTCAGGGCCCCCAAGAAGTGAGGCGAAGACTTTTGGAGGATGGCCTGGTATCAAGAAGGGAAGCAAAGAAGCCACTGCTCTCCAGGAAAAACATCAGGGACAGACTGATATTCTGCAAAAGGTACAGGGATTGGACTGCTGAGGACAGGGGTAAAGTAATTTTCTGTGATGAATCCCCTTTCAGATTGTTTGGGGCATCTGGAAAAAAGCTTGTCCGGAGAAGACAAGGTGAGTGCTACCATCAGTCCTGTTTCATGCCAACAGTAAAGCATCCTGAGACCATTCATGTGTGGGGTTGCTTCTCAGCCAAGGGAGTGGGCTCACTCACAATTTTGCCTAAGAACACAGCCATTAATAAAGAATGGTACCAACACATCCTCCGAGAGCAACTTCTCCCAACCATCCAGGAACAGTTTGGTGATGAACAATGCCTTTTCCAGCACGATGGAGCACCTTGCCATAAGGCAAAAGTGATAACTAAGTGGCTCTGGGAACAAAACATCGATATTTTGGGTCCATGGCCAGGAAACTCCCCAGACCTTAATCCCATTGAGAATTTGTGGTCAATCCTCAAGAGGCAGGTGGACAAACAAAAACACACATTCTGACAAACTCCAAGAATTGATTTTGCAAAAATGGGCTGCCATAAATCAGGATGTGGCCCAGAAGTAAATTGACAGCATGCCAGGGCGGATTGCAGAGGTCTTGAAAAAGAAAGGTCAACACTGCAAATATTGACTCTTTGCATCAACTTAATGTAATTGTCAATAAAAGCCTTTGACACTTATGTAATGCTTGTAATTATACTTCAGTATTCCATAGTAACATCTGACAAAAATATCTAAAGACACTGAGGCAGCAGACTTTGAAAATTAATATGTGTCATTCTCAAAACTTTTGGCCACGACTGTACAAAGAAATGTCAATTGAAAAAAGGTCAAATGAAACTAAGGGCAGCTCGTTTGCGGTCTTTCCAGCTTCAGTTTGAAGTGATTGTGTTAGCTGAGTTGTTAGCTAGCTTCTCTGAACAACAGTGTCCAGTGACGAGTGAGCACATTTTCGATGCCAGGCAAATTTGCGCCTCATTAGCTCATTGGTTATCGATGTATCCAAATAAATGTCACTAAAAAACAGCTTAAACAAATACGGCTACTTTGCTGTTATTGATTTGGAACTTACGACCAGCCGGCTTGGGTAGCAACGCTAGATTTGTGTCGGGACTATATCTTGTGGAAGGATGAAATAGTACACACATTCATCAAAATAACTACTTTAATCTAAATCTGTCAATCATTATTTGAATGTTGGTAACCCCGTTGTATAAAAGTGATAATGCCCGAGAAGGCGGTGTTTGGAGGATATATTGGCACGGTTTGCCGGCACTCGACATCGTCCCGGGCCAATATATCCTCCAAACATCGGCATCTCGGGCATTTTCACTTAATTCTGACTTGTAAAGGTCGTGACGGAGATTTCCTGATTCAAATGCACATTTCTGCCGTAGACCTCAATGCAATTCAACGTCGGGTTTCTAGGCAAATAGCTAGCTAACTTAGCAACCTCATGTAGTTTTTAGCTAACGTTACATTGAAAATGAAAACACATAGCAGGTGGCAATGTGCAAACTGCACACCACTTCGGCTTATCTGTTCGCCCAGTCATCCTATGGTGCTAATGCAACAATATAATTACCTCTATAGTATTGACAGGAGCCGCAAGCTGCTGGGGAGTCATATCTCCAAACTCCTCTCCAAGGACTTCCATGATTTTTACTGTTTGTGTGAAAAAGTGTAAACACCAGAACACATTTCCAATGTTTCTCCTGCAACCGGAAGACGCTACAGCATGTACGCTTCGATGTGTCACAGCAAAAGACTACCGTGCTGAACAAGAAAAAGTTACCAGCTACTTCTTCTGTGGTTTTTATATGGTTGTTGGCAGACAGCTTTAAGGTGCATGACCGCGACCAACTGGACTGGAGTGTGGACCAGACAGGGAAGGTCTAAATGCGAAACGAAATACATAATTACTTACACCCCCTGAAGATTTTCTCAGCAGTTCACTTATGCTTGGCTCTTCAACACCATTACTCATTAAATCTGATAACAATCTCTCCCTTTCCCTCCCATATGGCTGGCACTGAAATAGCACATGTTCCACTGTCTCCATCTCCTCGTGACAGTGATCACACTTCCCAGTCAATGTTTTCCTACCAATTTCAATATACTGTTGAGCCTTGTGTGTCCCAGTCTCAGTCTTGTGATTACACTTTCTCCCTTCTCTCTCCACCAGAGGACCTCCCCGCCCCCATCAGTACATATATTCAAGACACCAGAGTACTGAGTTCTTAAATGTTCACTTACAATATTTACTGGCCTTCCCTGTGGCTCAGTTGGTAGAGCATGGTGTTTGCAACGCCAGCATGGTGTGTGCAACGCCAGGGTTGTGGGTTTGATTCCCACAGGGGGCCAGTACCAAAAAAAAAAAATGCATGAAATGAAATGTATGCATTCACTACTGTAAGTCGCTCTGGATAAGAGCGTCTGCTAAATGACTAAATTGTAATTGTAATTGTACTCCTTCCTCACCAGCTCTTACCCTCTCAAGAAACCCTATGTTTATAATTGACTTAGTGAGCAACCAAGGTGGGATAGCAGGAAGAACCACAGAGGGGCTGAACTCCTTCCCAAACAGTCCCATCTCTGTCGGCATGGCCCATGCCATTACCTATCCAGGCAAAACTTGTATTCAGATCTTGTTCATGGTCCCAGCACTCTACGTGCACTTTTTTTTGTAGGATGTGTAACCTGGAAGATTTACCCAATATGTCAGGGTTAGTTGTTGTTGTCTTGTCAACTTTAACGGCATTATCAGATACTGAGTTTCACAAGTATTATTACCAGACATGTAATCCAGCTAAGGAATGTATAGGGCAATTCCATGGTAACGAAACTGGGCTGAATTGCTCAGTAGAGTAAAGTACAGAAGAGAACAGTACATACAGCAATACTGAACTTTTTTTTAAACTTTACTGTACTCTACTGTACTGTTCTCTAAACTTGTGAAAACTTAGACGTCTACGATTGGTTTAGATTTGGTCCAGTCCGGACCAAATCTGAACCAATCATGGATGTCTAGGTTTTGACCAAATCAAGGCTGGTCTGAACCGGACCAAAAATCAAAATCTGTGGACGTTGAAAAAAAACGCCGGACCATAACAAAAAATGACGTCTGTGGACGTTGAAATCAAGGCCAGGGAGGACTGACCAAATTTCAACTACTTCTCAAGGTCCATAGACGCCCGGTGTTGGTCGGTGCTAAGTGGGTAAGGATGCTCATTACAGTAAAGGAAAAGAGAAATTAGGGAGAGAAATTTGTAAATATCTCAAAGAAAAGTGGGATTTTGGTAATGAAATTTCAAGGCACAGGGCAATGTTTCTTATACTTACAGAAGGCAAATAATTTATCCAAAACTAAATAAACAGTGCATTCGGAAAGTATTCAGACCCCTTGACTTTTCCCACAGTTTGTTACGTTACACCCTTATTCTAAAATGGATTAAATAGATTTTTCCCCTCCTCAATCGACACACAATACCCCGTTATGGCAAAGCAAAAACTGAAATATGACATTTACATAAGTATTCAGACCCTTTACTCAGTACTTTGTTGAAGCACCTTTGGCAGCGATTACAGCCTCGAGTCTTCTTGGGTATGATGCTACAAGCTTGGCACACCTGTATTTGGGGAGTTTCTCCCATTCTTCTCTGCAGACCCTCTCAAGCTCTGTCAGGTTGGATGGGGAGTGTCGCTGCACAGCTATTTTCAGTTCTCTCCAGAGATGTTTGATCGGGTTCAAGTCCGGGCTCTGGCTGGGCCACTCAGAGACTTGTCCTAAAGCCACTGCTGCGTTGTCTTGGCTGTGTGCTTAGGGTTGTTTTTCTGTTGGAAGGTGAACCTTCACCCCAGTCTGAGGTTCTTAGTGCCCTAGAGCAGGTTTTCAACAAGGATAAAACTCTGTACTTTGATCTGTTCATCTTTCCCTCAATCCTGACTGGTCTCCTGGTCCCTGCCGCTGAAAAACATCCCCACAGCATGATTCTGCCACCACCATGCTTCACCGTAGGGATGGTGCCAGGTTTTCTCCAGACGTGACGCTTGGCATTCAGGACAAAGAGTTCAATCTTGGTTTCATCAGACCAGAGAATCTTGTTTCTCGTGGTCTGAGAGTCCTTTAGGTCCCTATTGGCAAACTCCAAGCGGGCTGTCATGTGCCTTTTACTGAGAAGTGGCTTCCGTCTGGCTACTCTACCATAAAGGCCTGATTGGTGGAGTGCTGCAGAGATGGGAGAACCTTCCAAAAGGACAACCATCTCCACAGAGGAACTCTGGAGCTCTGTCAGAGTGACCATCAGGTTCTTGGTCACCTCCCTGACCAAGACCCTTCTCCCTGATTGCTCATTTCTGCCAGGCGGCCAGCTCTAGGGAGAGCGGTTTGGTGGTTTCAAACTTCTACCATTTAAGAATGATGGAGACCACTGTGTTCTTGGGACCTTCAATGCTGCAGACATTTTTTGGTTCCCTTCCCCAGATCTGTGCCTTGACACAATCCTGTCTCTGAGCTCTACCGACAATTCCTTCGACCTCATGGCTTGGTTTTTGCTCTGACATGCACTGTCAACCGTGGGACCTTATATAGACAGGTGTGTGCCATTCCAAATCATGACCAATTAATTGAATTTACCACAGGTGGACTTCAATCAAGTTGTAGAAACATCTCAAGGATGATCAATGGAAACAGGATGCACCTGAGCTCAATTTCAAGTATCATAGCAAAGGGTCTGAATACTTATGTAAATAAGGTATTTCTGTTTTTTTACATTTACATTACATTTAAGTCATTTAGCAGACGCTCTTATCCAGAGCGACTTACAAATTGGTGCATTCACCTTATGATATCCAGTGGAACAACCACTTTACGATAGTGCATCTAAATCTTTTAAGGGGGGGGGGGTTAGAAGGATTACTTTATCCTATCCTAGGTATTCCTTAAAGAGGTGGGGTTTCAGGTGTCTCCAGAAGGTGGTGATTGACTCCTCTGTCCTGGCGTCGTGAGGGAGCTTGTTCCACCATTGGGGTGCCAGAGCAGCGAACAGTTTTGACTGGGCTGAGCGGGAACTGTGCTTCCTCAGAGGTAGGGGGGCCAGCAGGCCAGAGGTGGATGAACGCAGTGCCCTTGTTTGGGTGTAGGGCCTGATCAGAGCCTGAAGGTATGGAGGTGCCGTTCCCTTCACAGCTCCGTAGGCAATCACCATGGTCTTGTAGCGGATGCGAGCTTCAACTGGAAGCCAGTGGAGAGAGCGGAGGAGCGGGGTGACGTGAGAGAACTTGGGAAGGTTGAACACCAGACGGGCTGCGGCGTTCTGGATGAGTTGTAGGGGTTTAATGGCACAGGCAGGGAGCCCAGCCAACAGCGAGTTGCAGTAATCCAGACGGGAGATGACAAGTGCCTGGATTAGGACCTGCGCCGCTTCCTGTGTGAGGCAGGGTCGTACTCTGCGAATGTTGTAGAGCATGAACCTACAGGATCGGGTCACCGCCTTGATGTTAGTGGAGAACGACAGGGTGTTGTCCAGGATCACGCCAAGGTTCTTAGCACTCTGGGAGGAGGACACAAGGGAGTTGTCAACCGTGATGGCGAGATCATGGAACGGGCAGTCCTTCCCCGGGAGGAAGAGCAGCTCCGTCTTGCCGAGGTTCAGCTTGAGGTGGTGATCCGTCATCCACACTGATATGTCTGACAGACATGCAGAGATGCGATTCGCCGCCTGGTTATCAGAAGGGGGAAAGGAGAAGATTAATTGTGTGTCGTCTGCATAGCAATGATAGGAGAGACCATGTGAGGATATGACAGAGCCAAGTGACTTGGTGTATAGCGAGAATAGGAGAGGGCCTAGAACAGAGCCCTGGGGGACACCAGTGGTGAGAGCGCATGGTGCGGAGACAGATTCTCGCCACGCCACCTGGTAGGAGCGACCTGTCAGGTAGGACGCAATCCAAGCGTGGGCCGCGCCGGAGATGCCCAACTCGGAGAGGGTAATAATTTTTATTTGTAATGCATTTGCAAAAATGTCTAAAAAGCTGTTTTCGCTTTGTCATTATGGGGCATTGTGGGTAGATTGATGAAAAAGAGATTTAATCAATTTTAGAATTTGGAAAAAGTGAAGGAGGCTGAAAACTTTGATATTAGCTGGTAGGAGTCTTTACTTAAAGATTATTGTGTTTTGATGTATTTCTAATACCTTTTAAGACTTTTTCTGGTAGATGTTTTCTAAGACCCCCTTTCCATCTGTTTGATCAGAAGTCAAAGCCTTTATTTTTCCTAATATTTAGGATAGAAAATGGTTGAAAAATGTGAATATGCCTCCATTTAAATATTTTTTTTTGACTCTTTGATTTCATTTGGCACAAGATTTGACATGTTCCTATGAACTTCACATGTTGGGTCCTTTTACATGGAAATGCCCTATAGCAAGCCTGCAATCTGTTTGCAATAGGGTACAGTGCCTTCAGAAAGTATTCATACCCTTTGACTTATTCCACATTTTGTTGTGTTACAGCCTGAATTCAAAATGGATGAAATCCATTCTACACACAAGAGTTTCTCTCTACACACAATACCCCATAAGTGAAAGCATGTTTTTAGAAATTTCTGCTAATGTATTGAAATGATATACAGAACTATCTTATATACATTAGTATTCACACCCCTGAGTCAATACATGCTAAAATCACCTTTGGCAGCGATTACAGCTGTGTCTTTATGGGCATGTATCTAAGAGCTTTGCACATCTGAATTGTACAATATTTGCACATTATTCTTTTTAAAATTCTTCAAGCTCTATCAAGCTGGTTGTTGATCATTGCTAGACAGCCATTTTCAAGTCTTGCCATAGATTTTCAAGCTGATTTAAGTCCAAACTGTAACTAGGCAACAGGATGGTCCACAGGCACATATTTAAAACTGTGCTAGAACCTCCACAGGAACACAGTACCTCCCTGGAAAGCACAGGCAAGACGTAACCAACTACCTGGCCACAAAACCAAAGCATGGATTGCTGTCTTACCTTGGCCATATACAACCAACATATAATTTTCTAATATGGGTGAACTATCCCTTTAATATGTTCAATTTAACTGCCACATTGATTACTTCTTATGACAGATTTTAATATTCTAGTGTTGTATAGAATACATACAACAAACAAGTGATTGGTGGAGCACTTAGCATTTGGCTATGTACATACTTATTAAGGACAATACATCCATCTTGCTGACCATTTTCTCTTTCTCAAGCTGTTGCTTGGATCCTTCTTGGTTGAAGACCCTTGACATCGTCAGTCCAACGATGGACCCAAAGATGTGGAGCAGTATGATGGTATTCAGGGACCCTGCCTGTGTGTTGACATTACAATCCTATAGATTTCGTTGTTTTAGCTTTGAAACAAATTAAACGAAGCCAAGTAAAACCAAAATCTGATCTTTTCTCTGTGATACAAAACCAGATATTTCCTCTGTAATACACAGACTCAAAGCCATTTAGGATAACTGCCCACTACACAGCCATCGCTGCCACCAGGAGGGTAAATCCAGATCCACTGAAACTATATCGCACCAGAAAATCCAAATCCCAGAATCACCATCATGTTCAAACCTGGAATTCAGTATATAGATAGAATTGGTACACATAATGTTGGTGTCATAGAACGGAAGGGAGAGTGGGGAAATAAGTGTAGACCCTACAATATCATCCATTAAATGTCAATAATTACAACAAAACAATTTAAGGGTCCAAAACTTCTAATGAGCACTGTTCATGTCACCTGCTTTTTGAGGCCTACCAGAGTGGCGTGACAGGTCAGGGTGGCAGGCCTGACCTCCTGGATGGACTTACCTAACCTCCTGCCCATCAGGCCTGTTACGGAAGACTATGAGCGGATTTCCCAGACAATGATTAAGCATAGACCTGGACAAAAACAAAAACATTCAGTGGAGAAACTGTGTAGTGCCTTTTATTTCCCTCTGACATTATATCAGATTTAAAAAAAATAAAACACACCATTTTACATTTGGATCACATACATCTATGCTCTAACTAAACTAAACTATGATAGAAATTCCAATAGTAGTGTGTCTTAATTAAAATAAATGTGATGTTTTCAATGAAGATCCTCATTTTGTCATGTTTTTCCAACTTCTAGAAAGATTTTAACCCACTTAATCCCAAAAAGCTTTCAGCATCATTTTAAAGCCCTAGTTTTTTTGTTACTTGAGAAAGTAATTTCTGAAGATTCTTCAAGAGGAACATGTGAATTGTCATTTATTTACATTTTTCCCACTGTTTTAATGTCAACCCTGTAACGTGAACTGAATTCTAGTTTTAATATGGTAAAACTATTCCTTTAACCTTTTTTTTTTCAAATGTACTATTTAACATCTTTATAGTCACTTTTAGAGTAATTCTTTGTAATTTAACCTCTTGAGATGGGAAAACATGTATGTCATGAAGGTGAATATGTGCTCTTCATGACAGAATGCTATTACACTATCCAAAAGGCACTCTATTCATTGAATGACCCCTCTATAGAAAGTTCCTTTTAGTCCAGTACTAGGCTCCAAAGAAAATCAGAAGGGCACTTCCATTATTGAATCATGAAATAGATAGGCTATAGCAGGGGGTATTCAAATCCTACCCAGGAGGTGCGGAGTACTGCTGGTTTTATGTTCTACCAGATAATTAATTGCACCCACCTGGTGTCCCAGGTCTAAGTCAGTCCATGATTAGAGGGGAATAATGAAAGAAAAGCAGTGATACTAGCTTGGAGATCCAGATTTGAATTTTGGGGGGGCAATAGTATAACCTGATATCGCCCTACTGTTGGGTACAGCTAGGTAGCTAAAAATGACATTAGCCCTTTAAATCAATGTCATTTGAAAGCCACACCCCCACAATTGATTGCTGAAGCATCTATAAGCCTGGCCCATTTGACAATTTGTTTTGTGTTTAAGGTTAGTGGGCTGTTGTGGTGTGCTTTTGACAAATCTGGTTTAGCTAAAGCTTAATGGCTGTTATGAAAATATTTTGATTGTTTGCAATTGTGATTTACATGAAGAATCTGTTAAACTGTTTCAGGATTTGGTCAAGTGTTCATTCCTAAATTCCATTCCATTTGTAGCTGCTGAACAATGGTAAGCTGAAGTTTACTGCAATGCTTTGGCATCTTACTAATTCGGTGGTCTTTTCAAATCTAATACCCATTGACCTTTTCTCTGGAGTTATGTTTGTGAAAGTGGAGGCTGTTGCAGGGAGGACGGCTCATAATGGTTGGGACTGCATCAAACGCATGGAAACCATGTGTTTTCTATTTGCTATCATTCTACTACAGCCATTAACATGAGCCCATCCTCCCCAATTAAGGTGCACCAACCTCCTGTGGTTTGCACTAGTATTCAGGTCAAAAGTATATTTAATTTGAGCAACACTACCTGTCATTTTGACCCTAAATGGTTGGGCTCCAACATGCAATATAGCACATCTTGAATGGTAGGCTATGGACATAAAATTCAATTACTCTTGTCTTGACAGAGGGAGTGTATTTCTATACACATTGGCCAAGCAGGTGTCCAGATGGGCAATGCATGTTGGGAGCTGTATTGCCTGGAGCATGGTTTCCAACCAGATGGGAGAATCCATGAATCCAGTACTGCTTCCCTGGCTGATTCCTCGTTTGGTACCTTCTTCAGTGAGACTGGCGGTGGGAAATATGTTCCCAGGGCTGTCTTCATAGATTTGGAGCCTACAGTTATGGGTAAGGAACATATTGTTGTATAGCTAGCTCTACAACCTCAATGGTATGAAATGGCATGGCGTACATTGACATGTAATATCTTGAATTGTTTACAGCACGTAGTTTCTTTTTATATAACACTAGTCTTTTCTGCATATACCAATCTAATGTATTCTAGATGAAATAAGGAATGGACACTACCGTCAGCTGTATCACCCTGAACAACTCATCAGTGGCAAGGAGGATGCTGCCAATAACTATGCACGTGGCCATTACACCATTGGCAAGGAGATTGTGGAGTCTGTACTGGACAGAATGCGTAAAATGGTGAGTGGTTTGATCTCTAGTTGCAAGTCCCACTATGGTGAAATTTGGATGAATTGTTAATGTGTGCTCATTCTCCTCAGGCTGACCAGTGCATTGGACTACAAGGATTCCTTATATTTCATAGTTTTGGAGGTGGGACTGGCTCTGGCTTTGGTTCGCTCTTAATGGAGCGCCTGTCTGTAGATTACGGGAAGAAGTCCAAACTTGAGTTCTCAGTCTACCCTGCGCCCCAGGTGTCCACGGCAGTTGTGGAGCCCTACAACTCCATCCTGACAACGCATACCACTCTGGAGCACTCGGATTGCTCTTTCATGGTGGACAATGAGGCCATCTTTGACATCTGCAAGCGTAATCTTGGTGTGGAGCGTCCATCTTATACCAATCTGAACCGCCTCGTTGCCCAGATCGTCTCCTCAATTACTGCCTCTTTGCGCTTTGATGGTGCGCTCAATGTGGATCTGACAGAGTTCCAGACCAACCTGGTTCCTTACCCCCGTATCCACTTCCCCCTGGTCACTTATGCTCCCATCATCTCAGCAGAAAGGGCCTATCACGAGCAACTCTCTGTTCCTGAGATCACAAATGCCTGCTTTGAACCGGCTAACCAGATGGTGAAGTGCGATCCCAGACATGGCAAGTACATGGCCTGCTGCTTGCTGTACCGTGGTGACGTGGTGCCCAAAGACGTCAACGCAGCCATCGCCCACATCAAGACCCGCAAATCCATCCAATTTGTGGATTGGTGTCCGACAGGGTTCAAGGTGGGGATCAACTACCAGCCGCCTACTGTTGTTCCTGGGGGTGATCTGGCCAAGGTGCAGAGAGCTGTGTGCATGCTGAGTAACACCACAGCTATTGCAGAGGCTTGGAGTCGTCTGGACCACAAGTTTGACCTGATGTATGCCAAGCGGGCCTTTGTGCACTGGTATGTGGGTGAAGGCATGGAGGAGGGGGAGTTCTCTGAGGCCAGAGAGGACATGGCTGCTCTGGAGAAGGATTATGAGGAGGTGGGGGCAGACTCTGGTGACGGTTGTGAGGCGGAAGAAGATGAATACTAAATCTGCCTCCCAACCAGCATTTATACTTGTTCTCCAAGCAGCCTCTTGTCTAATTGTAATAAAACTCAAAGCATTTGAATTCTTGCATGTGTCATTTACTTTTGATTTATTACTTGATAAATCTGATTTGGTCGGCAGGTGTGGCTGTGTATAACTGGAATGAAGAGGTCCTGGAATGGCTTATAAACTTTGTGGGTGGCATGCGACTTGGTTTTGGAAGATTAGCGCTTGACAAGATGGCTGGCGTTGTTGGTACATCTGCACTTAACATTTTGTGTATTATCAGACTACCTGACTAAGCCTTGAACCATAATTATGAAGGTATGTCTTTATAAATGACTAGTCCTGGACAAATTCCGTGTCAACTGTAATTCCACAGAGTGCCTCTTATTGACCTCTGACATCTCAGCAAATTCCTATCAAACACACAATTAAAGTTTGATCACAAAGTCATGCTTTCTTAACTATGCTAAACATTTCAATGGTGTGAGAAATTGCAAGGTTAATGCTGTTATTGCATCAAATGGTGGTTTTATGCAACAAAAAAACGTTTTTTTTTTAGAATGCTCATCTGTGTTCTAAGGACGGGCCTCGAATAATTTCTTTGTCTTATTGCATTCCAGAGCATGAGTTAATGTTTCTGTACTGGGGTACCAGCGGGAGATGGATCCAGTATGGAGTTGTTTTGGGGGGGGGGGGCAGACCAGACCCTGGTCTCTACACAATGAGGACAGTTTTTTACAGCATATATTTTCTACAAATCTTAACTTGTGACCCATTCCATACATATGTTTGTCATGTAGACTGAAGGAAGATGGACTTTTGCTATAAAATGTTGTGGCTCAAACCAGCTTGTTGAGTTCAGTCACCTCCAGGGGTGATTACTGACCAGTTCCATTCCTGCAGTAATAAAGCTTGATTGTTTTGAAATCTTAGTCTCCTTTTGATTACAATAATTTGTCACAATTTTAGTGATGTGTTGATAAACTTCATTTTTCTGATTGTTCCCTGTGAAATCCATGTTAACAGTGCATGGGGAGTTGCATGAGATGTAACCTGGGGAAAGCCATTTTCCACTATTTGGAGCAGATTGGATCCCCACCTGGCTGGGAGCGTCAGCTGAATGGATACATTAACAGAATTGGATGAAGGTTGAGACTGGTTTCTTACAGTAATTGAACTTGAGAGTGCACAGAATGAATAGTACTAATTAGACATTAAGTGAACATTTAAGTAAAAAGATGACAAAAACTAAAAATAACAAAAGCCCCTGTTGAGGGTAGGCTCAGAGTGAGGTCTTAAGAGGGCCACAGCTGGGGTAACGAGCAGGACTGAGTTGAGTCTTCTTAAGTGAGGTATCCTTGGACATGATTGTTAATTAGCCAGTTGCGGGCTACCAAAAGTATAGATCCGTGGTACTGGCTGACAGTAGGACCACAAGAGCCCAGGTGACGCCTTGCGAGGCATCTGACTTTGGCGACGTTCAAATTTTAACGTGTATATAACTGATAAAATGTTTTGTTAAATGAGGTTAACAGGTATGCCCTGGGTTACTATTTTTAGGTGTAATTGTGCATGTTCTTGATATTCCTGGTACTTAGAAAATACGAGGAAAGAGGATTTTTGGGACAGTGTTACAAAGAGAGGAGACCTGGGTACTCTGTAGGTAGTTTTACACATTTGGATAGATGGAAGATAATCTATACCATAGTAATCGCAGTAGACGATATCCCAGTGTGGATACAACACCTGGTTTTGGGACCACTAATTAGGCAATATTTTGATAATGGTATGGGTTTCCCTGTTCATATAGACAGGGTTTAAATATTGTGTGGGTAATCTTTGTAAATGATGTTCTGTGTGGACATCTGACCAATTCTGTGTGAGTGGTCTGACCAATCCTGTGTGGATGGTTATTTAGTAATGTTCTGTGTGAGCATTTGATTAATCCTGTGTGGGTGATCATGAAGACTCTGTGTCAGGCTGAGATAAATAATAATTAGTAGATAAGTTAATGATTATGCAATGTTTTAAAATAGTTAGGTACATATGTAAAAGCTATAAACCAAATCCACCTATAGAAGTAAGAAAATATTTCTGCGGGTTATGAAAAATATTGATTAAGTGTGTTTGGGAACAGTACTGTGTGAATGTGATATGAGAGTTCTGTGTAAATAAGATATAAACATTTAGCATAATAAGATTATTGAAATTTGGTTAATAAATGTAGATATCATGTTATTTTGGGGTTCTGTCCATCACTGTGTAACAGTGTAGGTTCCGTCCCTCTCTTCGCCCCAACCTGAGCTCGAACCAGGGACCCTTGCACATATCAACAACTGACACCCCACGAAGCATCGTTACCCATCGCGCCACAAAAGTCGCGGCCCTTGCAACGCAAGGGGAACAACCACTTCAGGTCTCAGAGCGAGTGACGTCACTGATTGAAACGCTATTATCGCGCACCACCGCTAACTAACTAGCCATTTCACATCGGTTACAACTGCCCATCATAGAATATCTCGGGGTGGTATTGAGAGCGGAACGTTAGCGGCAAGTCTAGTTTCTGGGAGCCAAGACCTTGCCGTGGTTTCTGGGAGGTCAGAGAACCGTTGAGAATCCCATGACGGGCCGGTCGTTGTCCACGAAACAAAAGTTTTTGGTTCCGATGGGATTATGTTTGGAGAGCTGCTTCATAGCTGTGGAGAGTCCTTGAAAACGCAAATGGAATGGTTGATGTGAGTACCTAAGAATGTCTTACATTTTAAATGGATTCTGTGAAGATAGGAAAATATGATGAATTGTATGTGTGTATAATCGATTTACTGGAGATTTGATAAAGTAATACTGGGAATATAATGAGATTCAATTTAAACAACCCATACGTAGACGTAAGTAGGTTTTGAGTTGGTCCCTTTAATTTGATAAATATGAGGTTTAAGTATTATTCAACTGTCTACAGTCTGGGCATTTGTCTCAGAAACTGATTGGAGTGTGCCCACTTTTGGTTAATTTACCCGAACGATGTAACACGGCCCATAAGGCAGTATGAGAGGAGTTGCTATATTTATCGAATAAACCTTTTTTTGTTAGAGTGAATTAAGATGGAATCTCGACGTAATTTATAACGTCGTACAAAGCCTAGGGTTTCCATCAAAAAAGTATCATTGCGGAGCTAATGTGATGTAGTAAAATAATTATAATATGTCGCTTGTGAAAAGAAAATCTGCATTTATAACAAGGCACAAGGAAAGCGCATGCTAAATTAAACGCTAATAAACATAAACGTTGGGATACATTAAAACAAATGATTCATGATTTGAGGGAGTACAGTGGACTTATTATCAGGTTTTGTTTGTGGTTAAAACTTTTCGGTTGCTGAATCAGTGTAGTATAGTGAATGCTAACGAAATGTATTTTTTTTCTTCTGGGAAAATGGGGGTTTCATTGTCTCTCTCTGAAATGTTTCCCGGGCTGTGCTGTTTTGAGGAGAGCAGTGAGTGAGATTGAGGCCGTAAACTACCAAATTAAATAAGGCCTAGCCATTTTTGTTTGTTTTTACCTTAAGGTTTGCAAATACACCCACACACAACACACGTGTTATGACTATTTGTTGGTGTTTTTAAAATACTATGTTTGATTTTATTGTAAGTGTTCTATTTCATTTGGGTTTATTGAGTTTTCCATTTGTCTTCGTGCCAAGGTATCTTAAAGGGGCACACACACACATGGAGTTTTCTGAAGTTTTCAATTTCAGTTTTAATTGAACACGTGAATTCTTTTGATAAGACATGTACTGGAAACTTACTGGAAACCTGGGATATGAAATGTTTGACTGTTTTTTATTTAATTTGTCAAATTCATTATCCAAATGGCTTTCCAGTGAGTGTGATCAAATCACACAGGAAAGTTTGGACAGAGGTCATACAAACCCTTCAAAGAAGTGGTTTTTACTATATTAAAGGCCATTTGTAATACTGATTTGAAGGTCATTTGTAATATTGGTAATAATGATGAAGTTTATAGTTCTTAGCCATATTTGTGATTTGGACCAATGTGAAAATGGAGAGGGTGTTGCCTTTGACTAAGGGTAGGCTGTCTTAAGTCTCTTTTCCTATGACCATTTTGGATTGAAGTTTACACGCCTGGAGTGATATGTGAAGGAGTGTATTGTTGTGTTGGTTGTGTTTGTTCTGTTCTGTTTTGATACAAATCTCACTAGATTAGGTCTGCTGGATTGTTGGGATTTCTCACAATGGGTTATATGTCTAACTTCCTGATCCTTTGGCTCTGTGATGAAGTTGACAGTGTGATGAAGAGTATAAACCGATTTGAAAAAAGTTTCAATTGAATGTGTTCTTATTCTCTTTAACATGTTATAGACATTGGTATTAAAAATAATGGTATAAGTAATAATTTATCATATAGTCAATGCTTGTCTGAATTTCCTGAATAAAAAATGAACTGAACTAAACTGTTGTTCTGATCTGTCCTCTCTTGAGGTTATCACGAAAGGTGACGTTAGTCGGTGTTTAAATGCATGGAAAAGATAATTGGACCGAACAGTGTGTGTACCTCAAAACCCCCTCTAACTGGCTGAAGAAAAGCGACAAATGCGTTCAATACGGCACTGTCTGCACCACTTCTACCGAGAGACCTGAATCCTGAGCCAGCAACCTGAATCCTGAGCCAGCAACCTGAATCCTGAGCCAGCAACCTGTATGCAGCATCCAATCGGCACTATCAACTGCTTTTCTCTCATGTCTTTTTCTCAGGAGTGTGACAGGAGTCCACGTGGAGTGAGCATGGGGAGAAATCTGTTTCAAACTTTTCTTATGTTGCTGGTATACTGGTTGACAAAAGGACAAGACATAATGGGTGGTAAAGTTGGTGGCGGCTCAGGTGAGACATTCAAATTGGGACATTATCATGGGACATCCACTTTGAACTGTAAAGCTATCGGAAAGAGACAATGAAGAAGACGCCAGAAGAATCGGGGGGGGGGGGGGGGCACCTGTGCCCAAGATTGATTTAGACTTGTCTAAAATTGTTTATTTTGGGGTATCAGGTTGATTGTAGAGGTCTACACACTACATAAAAATATAGTAATTTAGATTAAGAATGCATTAGGATACTGATCTGTAATTGTAATCATGATAAGAAAGTTAATACTAGAATTATATGATAATTATACTGTATGTTAATATAAATGTACATTTTGACAATGTTGATGTGTGATAAATTGAGGGTTTTTGACTGAGTGATAGGACCAATTTAAATCACTGAGCAATGTCATTGGATATTTGGGTTGGATAATTAATTGGGTTTTGATTATGATTTGGAAACTGACTGATTTTTAAAACTGATGGATTGATTGGTAAATCTATTTGACTAATTTCCATTACCAAATTACGTTTTTGATGATAATGATAATACTCAGGAACTATAGCAGGTATGGTGTTAATGGCACATAGAGACTATAGGAGTTGCCTTATAAGTAGTGGAATCAGGACGCTTGTCTTGGGTCATGTTCATTAGGCACCAACGGAATATATTTTACATTAACCAGGAGTCACCTGGATTTGTCCAACAAGATATGCTCATTTTAGTTTCTGGGATGGAAATAGTTATTTCCACCATGCTGATCCATTGGAGTGTGATAACTAAATGCTTATTTTATTGAAGTCCATTGTTGCATGCACTGCATTATGCATTAAATATTTGCTTTTCACTGTCTATGAAAATATAGCCTTGAATCATATAAACTGTATGCATCTTCTTTTTTTTTAATGAGTTCGTACAGGTGACTGTGTATCATGACCTCCCCAGACAAATTGGTAGAATGGTTAGAATATGTGTTGGAGGTTGAAGTGGGAGACAGTGCTAAGTTTCTTGGGAGGAGGCTGAGCCAGTGCTATAGCAGCTGGTCACGTGCAGGGACCCATGCAATGAGTTATTGCTTTTATGCTTCTTGGTTTATGAAGAATGTATGCATTTTCTACATGTGAATTAATGTTTTTAAATCTTGTAATTTTCTTTTAAGTTGAGAGGACTCTCAAAATGGGGGAATGTGAGAGCAGAATTGCAAGATTATGTTATAATGCTGTTATTGCATCAAATGGTTGTTTTATGCAACAGAATAAGGGGTTGTTAGAACACTCATCTGTGTGTGTTCTACTGAGGATGGGCCTCTGGAAGATGTACGATGTCTTTGGGTGATACTGCATTCCAGAGCATGAGTTAATGTTTCTGTACCGGGGTACCAGCGGGAGATAGCTCCAGTATGAAGTTGGGGGGCCAGACCCTGGTCTCTACACAATGAGGACAGTTTTTACAGCAGATATTGTCTACAAATCTTAACCTTGAGACCCATTCCATACATATGTTTGTCATGTAGACTGAAGGAGGATGGACTTTGCTATAAAAGGCTGTGGCTCAAACCAGCTCGTTGAGTTCTCAGTTGGCGCCCCCCCCCCTTGGGTTGTGCCGTGGCGGAAACCTTTGTGGGTGATACTCGGCCTTGTCTCGGGATGGTAAGTTGGTGGTTGGAGATATCCCTTCAGTGGCGTGGGGGCTGTGCTTTGGCAAAGTGGGTGGGGTTATATCCTACCTGTTTGGCCCTGTCCGGGGGTTTCATCGGATGGGGCCACAGTGTCTCCTGACCCCTCCTGTCTCAGCCTCCAGTATTTATGCTGCAGTAGTTTATGTGTCGGGGGGCTAGGGTCAGTCTGTCACATCTGGAGTATTTCTCTTGTCTTTTCCGGTTACCTGTGTGAATTTAAATATGCTCTGTCTAATTCTTTCTTTCTCTCTCTCAGAGGACCTGAGCCCTAGGACCATGCCTCAGGACTACCTGGCTTGATGACTCCTTGCTGTCCCCAGTCCACCTGGCCGTGCTGCTGCTTCAGTTCCAACTGTTCTGCCTGCGGCTATGGAACCCTGACCTGTTCACCGGACGTGCTACCTGTCCCAGACCTGCTGTTTTCAACTCTCTAGAGACAGCAGGAGCGGTAGAGATACTCTCAAAGATCGGCTATGAAAAAGCCAACTGACACTTACTCTTGTGTTACTGACTTGTTGCACCCTCGACAACTACTATGATTATTATTATTTGACCATGCTGGTCATTAATGAACATTTGAACATCTTGGCCATGTGCTGTTATAATCTCCACCCGGCACAGCCAGAAGAGGACTGGCCACCCCTCATAGCCTGGTTCCTCTCTAGGTTTCTTCCTAGGTTTTGGCCTTTCTAGGGAGTTTTTCCTATCCACCGTGCTTCTACACCTGCATTGCTTGCTGTTTGGGGTTTTATTCTGTACAGCACTTTGAGATAACAGCTGATGTAAGAAGAGCTATACAAATAAATTTGATTTGATTTTATCACCTCCAGGGGTGATTACCGACCAGCTCCATTACTGCAGTAATTAAATAATAAAGCTTGATTGTTTTGAAGAAATCTAAAAGTCTCTCCTTTTGATTACAATAATTACACCACGCGTCATTAAAATAAGTGCGTTTTCAATGAAGATCCCTATTTTGGCATGTCATGTTTTTCCAACTTCTAGAAAGATTTTAACCTACTTAATCTCAAAAAGCTTTCAGCATTGTAAAGCCCTAGTTTTTTGTTGATTGGAAGTAATTTCGGAACATTCTTCAAGAGGAAAATGTGAATTGTGATTATTATTTTTTTTAAATCCACTGGTTTAAGGTCAACCCTGTGATGTGAACAGAACTGTAGTTGAAATATGGTAAAACCTATCCTTTTAAAATATATATTTTTCAAAAGTAGCATTTAACGTCTTGATTTGTTTTTTGTAATTTAATCTCTTGAAATGGGAAAACGTGTTATGAAGTTGAACATGTGCTCTTTATGACAATGTTAAAATTAGGTGAAATATTTTTTGGACTAGAATTTGGGCCTCCAAAGAAAATCGGAAGGGCAATTAAATTAATGAATCATGAAATAGACAGACTATAGCAGGGGTATTCAACTCCTTCCCTGGAGGTGCAGGGTACTGCTGGTTTTATGTTCTAACATAATTAATTACACCCACCTGGTGTCCCCGGTCTAAGTCAGTCCATGATTAGAGGGGACTCATAAAAAGCGGTGGAACCAGCTTGGAGATCCGGATTTGAATTTGAGGGGGCTAAAGTATAGCCTGATATCACCCTATTGTTGGGTACAACTTGGTAGCTATAAATGACATTAGCCCTTTAAATCAATGTCAATTGAAAGCCACACCCCCACAATTGATTGCTGAAGTGTCTATAAGCCTGGCCCATTTGACTATTTGTCTTGTGTTTAAGGTTAGTGGGCTGTTGTGGTGTGCGTTTGACAAATATGTTTTAGCTAAAACTTAGTTTGATATGAAGATATTTTTGATTGTTTGCACTTGTGATTTACATGAAGAACCTGTTAAACTGTTTCAGGGTTTGGTCAAGCGTTCATTCCTAAATTCCATTCCATTTGTAGCTGCTGAACAATGGTAAGGTGAGGTTTTGGCATGTTTTGTATTTTCGAATCTAATACCTATTTTGAGCTTTTCTCTTGAGTTATGTTTGCGCCAGTGGAGGCTGTTGCAGGGAGGACGGCTCATAATGGCTGGAACGGAGTAAATGGGATGGCATCAAACAACGTGTTTATTTGCTACTATTCCGCTACAGCCATTAACATGAGTCCACCCTCCCCAATTAAGGTGCACCAACCTTCTGTGGTTTGCACTAGTATTCAGGTCAAAAGTATATTTATTTTGAGCAACACTACCTGGCATTTTGACCCTAAATAGTTGGGCTCCAACATGCAATATAGCACATCTTGAATGGTAGGCTATGGACATAAAATTCAATTACTCTTGTCTTGACAGAGGGAGTGTATTTCTATACACATTGGCCAAGCAGGTGTCCAGATGGGCAATGCATGTTGGGAGCTGTATTGCCTGGAGCATGGTTTCCAACCAGATGGGAGAATCCATGAATCCAGTACTGCTTCCCTGGCTGATTCCTCGTTTGGTACCTTCTTCAGTGAGACTGGCGGTGGGAAATATGTTCCCAGGGCTGTCTTCATAGATTTGGAGCCTACAGTTATGGGTAAGGAACATCTAGTTGTATAACTAGCTCTACAACCTCAATGGTATGAAATGGCATGGCGTACATTGACATGTAATATCTTAAATTGTTTTTACGGCACGTAGTTTCTTTTTATATAACACTAGTCTTTTCTGCATATACCAATCTAATGTATTCTAGATGAAATAAGGAATGGACACTACCGTCAACTGTATCACCCTGAACAACTCATCAGTGGCAAGGAGGATGCTGCCAATAACTATGCACGTTGCCATTACACCATTGTCAAGGAGATTGTGGAGTCTGTACTGGACAGAATGCGTAAAATGGTGAGTGGTTCGATCTCTAGTTGCAAGTCCCACTATGGTGAAATTTGGATGAATTGTTAATGTGTGCTCATTCTCCTCAGGCTGACCAGTGCATTGGACTACAAGGATTCCTTATATTTCATAGTTTTGGAGGTGGGACTGGCTCTGGCTTTGGTTCGCTCTTAATGGAGCGCCTGTCTGTAGATTACAGGAAGAAGTCCAAACTGGAGTTCTCAGTCTACCCTGCACCCCAGGTGTCCACGGCAGTTGTGATGGTTTGCTCAGCTTTGATGGTGCACTCAATGTGGATCTGACAGAGTTCCAGACCAACCTGGTTCCTTACCCCCGTATCCACTTCCCCCTTGTCACTTATGCTCCCATCATCTCAGCAGAAAGGGCCTATCACGAGCAACTCTCTGTTCCTGAGATCACAAATGCCTGCTTTGAACCGGCTAACCAGATGAAGTGCGATCCCAGACATGGCAAGTACATGGCCTGCTGCTTGCTGTACCGTGGTGCCCAAAGACGTCAACGCAGCCATCGCCCACATCAAGACCCGCAAATCCATCCAATTTGTGGATTGGTGTCCGACAGGGTTCAAGGTGGGGATCAACTACCAGCCGCCTACTGTTGTGCCTGGGGGTGATCTGGCCAAGGTGCAGAGAGCTGTGTGCATGCTGAGTAACACCACAGCTATTGCAGAGGCTTGGAGCTGTCTGGACCACAAGTTTGACCTGATGTATGCCAAGCGGGCCTTTGTGCACTGGTATGTGGGTGAAGGCATGGAGGAGTGGGAGTTCTCTGAGGCCAGAGAGGACATGGCTGCTATGGAGAAGGATTATGAGGTGGGGGCAGACTCTGGTGACGGTTGTGAGGCGGAAGAAGATGAATACTAAATCTGCCTCCCAACCAGCATTTATACTTGTTCTCCAAGCAGCCTCTTGTCTAATTATAATAAAAGCAAAGCATTTGAATTCTTAATGTGTCATTTACTTTTGATGTAGTACTTGATAAATCTGTTGATTTGGTCGGCAGGTGTGGCTGTGTATAACTGGAATGAAGAAGTCCTGGAATGGCTTATGAAGTTTGTGGGTGGCATGCGACTTGGTCATGGAAGATTAGCGCTTGACAAGATGGCCTGCGTTGTTGGTACATCTGCACTTAACATTTTGTGTGCATTCTGACTACTTGACTGTAGTTAAGACTTTAACAGTGCATCTTGCACCACACTTATGATGGGGAGGAGTATCTTCATAACTGATTAGTGTAAATCAAGCTTTGTCAATGGGACAACAACCTGTCTGTGACTGCACATAGTATGCCTTACATTGACAAGTTTGACCATGATAGTGTTATCTCCGCAGTGTCATCGAGTGGTTGAGTGATTAATATGCAAATAGAAAATATTAGCACCTTTTGCATAAAGTGCATTAAATTATTCCCATTTATCATTGTAGAGCTACACTTTTTTAAATCGGCAACTTAACCGTTCTCAAAGACTAAACCATGTATACTACTACGTTGGAAAATGTGCCAAATTATGCCACCACAGCCCTGAGCTGTTCCACCCTGTTAATATCGGGTAGACAGTATCCGCGCATACTGTCTAATACCAACAGGCTCGGAGACAGTTTCTGTCTACAAGCCATCAGACTGCTGAACACGTGAACTGGGCTGACCACCTGCTCGGATTCTCTGCACCGTATCACATACTCACCCTACACACACATCACAACTGCTGCTACCAGACTCTGATAATAGCGAAATACTAAATGTTAACACTTTCCCCGTAATCCCGCTTCCCCAAAACACTAAATATTGGACTATTATGCAAATTGTTTTCTTCTATTCTACTGTACCATTTACTTCGTTCGAATCTTTTATTTCTTATTGTGGCATCAAAGTACCTCGTTTACTGGCGACTTTAACAATCTCTACTGTAGCTAGCTAGTTCCTAAGGGAAAAACAACGTTGCTAACAGTTGAGGATAGCTGCAACGTCAGAACAGACACAGAAAAAACAAGGTAAGTGTACTTTTGTTAACGCGCGATAATTTAAGACGTATGAATCGATTTATATAAACACCGTGTTATAAGATACAAAAAGAAAAAGCCATTCAACACTTGCATTCTCGAAAATAAATGAGCGTTAACTAGTTAGCTAACTAACAGTAGCTAGATAATTTGCAAACTAACGTTAGCTATCCATGCAGTTTCCAGTATGAGTGATTTCGCTAGCTAGCTAGTAAAAAGTTGGCTAACAAAGTTACTTTTCGCCTTTGCCCCACTAACTAGCTAATTTGAAACCATTATATATATATATCAGACAACTGTTTCAAGTAGAACGTTTTGTTTCAAATTGAGCTCGCTAATTGAATGAGAGGATAGCTATTTTGATAAATCGTAAAGCTAATTAACTAACGCTAGCTAACCATGCTATTGAGCACGCTAACTAGCCTAGCTAGCTTGTCAAACTCAGTTGGAACACAGTTTGGTTGGGCCATGGCTTGCTTGTATTACTATGTATTTGTATTCATCAGATAATAGTACCCAGCTAGCTCAGTAATCTGATATTCTTCAAATGGGACATTAATTAAGTACTGTAACAAGTGTATATGTCCTCATCTATCCACTGTAAATAATTTTGGAGTTAGCCGAATGACATTGGCAGCCTGCTGCCACGTCAGTGACCATACCCAGCTAAATAGATTGAACCTCTTTTGGGTGTTCATTATGCTCACAAAACGATTTTGAAGTAGCTAGTACTTAAATGTAAGCGTGAATATATTTAATTTATTAAATTGTCTCCATCTCCACATATCTGAGTTATGTAACCAGAAATTCTGTCTACTGAATCTATATTCATACCAGCTTGGCTCTATGCCTAACCGTTATAAACGGTCTTCAATTGTTGCTTACTTATAGTACAACTGGACCTCTAACCCTTTTACTGTGAAATGAAGGTACTCTAGCCAGCACCTAGATATTTTTTGGTCCATTTCTAATTTCCAGACTAGTGCTATGCCTAAAATAAATAGGATAATTAAGCTTTTACACAATGGTGTATCTGTGAGTGTGCTATGTTGAACTGTGGGGGGCACGTGAAGAGCAAAGTTTGCTTATAGACAAGGCTAGTTTACTGTAGTTTGAAGTACAGTTTGATGCCACTGTAACTGCCACATAGGAATGCCCTACAGGCTACATGCACGTAGAGCTGTTGAACAGCACATGTTTCTACAACACTAATTAGGCCCATAAGATCATGTTCAAAGGTCCTCAGCAAGCATATGACTTATGTTGACTCTGTTCAAGGCTACCCTTCTAAGAATTAGGCTTTATCATGTCTTTGTATTACTATCATGTGCATATCTTTTGTTTGGTGCCGTTAACTTGACGCTCTGGTCTTGAAATGTCTTTGTGATCCTACTTTGTAGGTGGTGCGCTCTGTCAGATAAGAACAACAAATAAAAAGCTACCGATTGAGTAAAATAAATGAATTCCATGTTCTGTAAATTTCTTGATTTTCATCTTGTTGAGTTGAACATAGCTGAGAGCCCAGTCATTCCCCCCCCCACTGGCTCTCTCAATCAGGCTCTCTGTCTGCTTATTCTCTGTGCTTCAACAGTAAACAGGTCTGCCTTGTTTGGCGTTGTTAGAAGCAGGCAGCACACCCTGGCTTAAAGTCAGACAGAGGAATGGTTAGTCCAAAGGCAATCCTTCCCCACCTTGTTTTTCAAGAACTTGCCTAACCAAACGCCCAACTGCCAGAGGCAAAATGTTTGCTCTATGGTTTTCAGAGACTATGGTGCCACATTTGGGAAGAAGTCATGATATAGTCTACTTAAGTGATGATGAATTGGTTGACTTGACCTGTTTTCTCTCCTGTTTAGAGGGAATATGAGTCAAAGCGAGCAGCAGGATGAAATCCCAGCATACCTCAAAGACGAGCATCCAGCAGGTCAGTTCAGTCTCTTTAGTTGCCAATAACAAGCTGATGAACATTGAATGGACAATGATAACACGTATTGTACACTGACACTTAGTAATGTAGGAGGCTACATAACAGTAACTTGAATGCCATCCTATCACTGAAGATCGTATTAATAGGCCTAACTATGGTAAACCTGAACTTTTTTAAATGTCCTCACAAATTCAATGTCTGAGTGAATCTTAATATGTCTGAGGCATTTTTATTTGTACCAATAGGTGGCATTACTGTTCCATCTTCTGCATTGTTAGTGGCTCTACAGTTTCTGTCTAGCCCACCACACACTGATTCCTTTGTCATTAGAAGCAATGAGGGCTATTGAGGGCCATCGTAACTATATTTAGCTTTATCTTTCTAGTGGAGCTATTACTCTATCATGTGGTCACAATAGACCATTCTAAGCAGAAGACATGGTTCAATGACACAAACTTCCATGTCGGAGCCTATTCATCATTCTATTGTGGCACTGTCTGTACAATGTGGAACAGAGATCTTTTTCCATAAACTGGGGAAGTTGCTCTGTTCCTCTGCTTAACTTCTCTCAACACTAACACCCTATTGTGTCTCATCAGACGGCAACAAGGATCACCCCGCGCCCCAGCTAGGCATGTTCTCCAGAGTGACTGGAGGACTCTTCAGTGTCACTAAAGGTGCTGTAGGAGCCACTGTGGGTGGGGTGGCCTGGATAGGAGGGAAGAGCTTCAACCTGACCAAGACCGCCGTCACCTCAGTGGCTGCTGTTCCTGGCATTGGGGTGGGGTTGGTGAAAGGAGGGGTGTGTGCTGTAGCTGGAGGCGTGTCTGCAGTAGGCTCAGCGGTGGCCAATAAAGTTCCTATTGGAGGATGCAAGAAGAAGGACAAGTCTGACTGAGGAAGGGGCGGACGGCGACGCCGTTTTGGGTCTCGTGTCTGTGTCGTCTACAGTGTGGAGGGGCCTGGAGGGCTACAGAGGATTCAAAGTTGTGTGTGTGTGTGTGTGTGCGCACTTTTTGTGGAGGCCTACACTCTGATCCGCGAGTGTCTATGGACCACTCTCATTATGTGGCATGGTCACCGAGGGGGAGACTAAATAAGGGGTTTCCTGGTCAGCAGTGCAGGGGCCACCCCACCCATCTTTCTCTGTAAAAGTAACCAGTGCCTCAAACTGTTGGAATATGAAATTACTGACTGTGAATGTTGTATTTACTCTGTAGATAAAAACCAGCCAAGAAAATATTAGGCCTATTTTATTGCTTAGTATTTGTTCCATCTCCTGGCTGCTGATTAAGAAACAGGCCAAGAACATTTTCACAATGTTTAAGGCGGTGTTCATGTTCATTGCTGTATTTGGCAGTCAGACAATCAGTGATCGATGCCTAGTCCGACACCTCTAACAGTAAATAAAGAGGATCTCATGGTGGGGGGGGGTTTGGTGCTGGGACTGCACAGTGGGTTACTACCTTGACCCCCGAGCTGAGGTGTGGTTTGGATTGAAGAAGCCAGCACCGGGCTGCTCCAGCCACCGAGGCAGCGCCTTGTTTTGAAAGGCATTGGTGACGGCAGGGAGTTGATGGCTGCACTCCATCTCTCTGATTGATTCTGTTTCTGAGATTACGGACTCTGTGCGTCTGGGGCCCAGCCGCTCAGCCTTGGTGCTCTTTCCCACAACAACACTCATCACTCTCCCGCCGCTCCCCAATAATTACCGCGGCACGCTGGGGTTTTAACGCTACCTGCCAGGGCTATGGTAGACTGAACACTGCTAGGGAAGTCAATGTTCCTGACTAGATGTTTATGCTGGTGGATATTGTTTTCTTTTGTTTTTTCTTCTTCCCCTGTAAAGTATACGATTTATATCTCAAACTCCCCGTTTCTGATGTGAGGGGGATTTTCTTTTTCTTTTCATAGGGATTTTATTTCTCCACCAGGGAAATGCTCTAAAGTGGAAATGTTGATTTTCATTTGTCTTTTTCATCTTCAGAAAATGCTCTCTGGTGCAAGTAATGTAACCTCATGTTTTTCAATGACAGAGTAGTTTTAGGATCCGTTTCCCCTTTGATGGTATGGACTCTTCATTTTTTTCACTGATGGTGCGTCGAATCACGGAGCTCTGTCACTGCTGTTCCTTCCTCTCTTGCTATATTTTGTTCTTTCACTTTACAAGGTGCCTTATTCCCACAAGAAAGCCTGAACTAAAGTAACTTATTCATTTTTTTGAAACTTATCACTTATGTATCTATCATCTTATTCCGTAGTCCACATGTTGTTCTACTGCCAAAAAACAAACTAGCCTACTTTAGCATTATCCATTTTTCAATCAATTTAAGGAGTTGTCTTTTTCTATTGTTGGTATTAGAAATAAAATGTATTCATAGTATCAATATACAGTACCAGTCAAAAGTTTGGACACACCTACTCATTCAAGGGTTTTTATTTATTTGTACTATTTTCTACATTGTAGAATAATAGTGAAGACATCAAAACTATGAAATAACACATGGAATCATGTAGTAACCAAAAAAGTGTTAAATAAAACAAAATATAAGTAGCCACAGCTTTGCACTATTGGCATTCTCTCAACCAGCTCATGAGGTAGCTATCTGGAATGCATTTCAATTAACAGATGTGCCTTGTTAAAAGTACATTTTGGGAATTTCTATCCTTAATAGGTTTGAGCCAATCAGTTGTGTTGTGACAAGGTAGGGGTGGTATACAAAAGATACCACTATTTGGTAAAAGACCAACTCCATATTATGGCAAGAACAGCTCAAATAAGCAAAGAGAAACGACAGTCCATTACTTTAAGACATGAAGGTCAGTCAATATGGAACATTTCAAGAACTTTGAAAGTTCTTCAAGTGCAGTCGCAAAAACCATCAAGCGCTATGATGAAACTGGCTCTCATGAGGACCGCCACAGGAAAAGAAGACCTAGAGTTACCTCTGCTGCAGAGGATAAGTTCATTAGAATTACCAGCCTCAGAAATTGCAGCCCAAATAAATGTTTCACAGAGTTCAAGTGAAAGACACATCTCAACATCAACTGTTCAGAGGAGACTGCGTGAATCAGGCCTTCATGGTCGAATTGCTGCAAAGAAACCACTACTAAAGGACACCAATAATAAGAAGAGACTTGCTTGGGTCAAGAAACACAAGCAACGGACATTAGACCGGTGGTAATCTGTCCTTAGGTCTGATTTTTAGCCATGTCTTTGAGAGACGCAGAGTAGGTGAACGGATGATCTTGGCATGTGTGGTTCCCACCGTGAAGCATGGAGGAGGAGGTGTGATAGTGTGGGCTGCTTTGCAGGTGACACTGTCTGTGATTTATTTAGAATTCAAGGCACACTTAACCAGCATGGCTACCACAGCATTCTGCAGCGATACACCATCCCATCTGGTTTGCGATTAGTGGGACTATTATTTGTCTTTCAACAGGACAATGACCCAACAAATCTACAGGCTGTGTAAGGGATATTTGGCCAAGAAGGAGCATGATGGAGTGCTATATCAGATGACCTGGCTTCCACAATCACCCGACCTCAACCCAATTGAGGTGGTTTGGGATTAGTTGGACCGCAGAGTGAAGGAAAAGCAGCCAGCAAGAACTCAGCATATGTGGGAACTCCTTCAAGACTGTTGAAAAAGCATTCCAGGTGAATCTGGTTGAGAGAATGCCAAGAGTGTGCAAAGCTGTCATCAAGGCAAAGAGTGGCTACTTTGAATAATCTAAAATCTATTAAGATTTGTTTAACACTTTTTTGGTTACTACATGATTCCATATGTGTTATTTCATAGTTTTGATGTCTTCACTATTATTCTACAAAGTAGAAAATAATACAAATAAAGAAAAACCCTTGAATGAGTAGGTGTGTCCAAACTTTTGACTGGTACTGTAGTTCTCTACCAAAGGATTTGACTATTAATCAGTGGATTCTTAAAATTGGGTGTGTAACCTACACATTTGTAACATCACATGGATATTTATTTTGTTCAAGGTTTGTCTATAATTTAATGGAACAATATATGAAAAATGAATAAGCCTCAGAGCAGTTGTTTTGCCCATTTGTCATTAAGGTTTGACGGTGTGAATAGGAACTAGGATAATGAGTTGTTTCCTATTTGTTTGGCTTGTCAACACTGCGGAGATGAATTTCAGTAGCCCCCTCCCATAGCTCCTACTGCTCTGTTCTCTAATCTAAAAGGTCTGTATAGATCAATATAACAGTAGAGCCACGTAGCCTGTAAAATAGGCTGCTTAATCCCAAATCTGCCCCTTAGGCACTTTGTGTAGATGTGAGAGGATTGGATTAAGCAATATGTTAATAGTGCCACGTTTCCCTCTGATATTGCTCTCCAATCCTTTCAGGTCTACACATATGCATAGGGGGTTGAGCGTAGGGGTCGATTTGGAATTAAACTTTTGTTGTTCGCCTCCACCATGTCCCTTTTACTTACTCTGTATCTAGTCTTCTGTGAACACCGAATGGGTAAGGGATAAGTGAAGGGTTTAGAATCCGAAATGGAACTGGTTCCATGACGATCAAAATGACAGTTATATTTTCAAAGCCAAACTGGTGGACGTTTCATCTTGAGATATTTCAGCAACAGAGCAGTAAATGAGTCCATTTGAGTGTGTTCACTCTGTTGCTTGCAGTACAATTCCAGAGTCCAGTTGTAATATCAGTATACTGTCTGATAGTCTACTCTCAGGACGAGGCAACTTCAGGCTGTCACACTGGAATAACTGATTCCTCACCACGCTACATAGACATAGGCAAACAGTTGTGGTAATACAGACCTTTCACACTTTTCCAAAGCAGTTGTACACTGAGTATACATTAGGAAGACCTTCATAATATTGAGTTACCCCCAGAACAGACTAAATTCGTCAGGGCCTGGACTCTACAAGTTGTCAAGTGTTCCACAGGGATGCTGGCCCATGTTGTCTCTAATGCTTCCCACAGTTGTGTCAAGTTGACTGGATGTCCTTTGGGTGGTAGACCATTCTTGATACACACAGGAAATTGTTGGCTGTGAAAAACCCAGCAGTGTTGCAGTTCTTGACACAAACCGGTGCGCCTGGCACCTACTACCATACCCCGTTCAAAGGTACTTAAATATTTTGTCTTGCCCATTCACCCTCTGAATGGCACACATACACAATCCATGTCTCGATTGTCTCCAGGCTTAAAAATCCTTATTTAACCTGTCTCTTCCCCTTCACCTACAACGATTTGAAGTGAATTTAACAAGTGACATCAATATGGGATCATAATTTTCACCTGGATTCACCTGGTCAGTCTGTCATGGAAAGAGCAGGTGTATTTCATGTTTTTTAATACTCTGTATATGTACTGTATGGCACTCACATAAAAACAAATTACTTGTGGAGAATGAACAGCCAAATGTTGTATGATATGACTTCAGGTTGAGCAGTTTTTTTTATGGACGAAGCATGTATTTCAGTAGGAAAGTACAACTGTGAAATGGTACTAGATTTTGTATAGAATCTGCATGTTCATGACTCTCGTCATGAACTGTGTTCGTGCAGCATTTCAAATCCAAATGTTCTCAATCTCAAACCTTTTGTCTTAGAAATGTCTCTGTTTCTCACTTATTATGAGGAAGAGGTGGTGAGAAATCCAGAATGGATCTCCCCTGCCGTCTAGACAGTCTAGAATTCACACACTTACATCAATGTGTAACTGGGGGCTTTTCTTCTTCCCTGTTCCACTGTCTATCAGTGCCTGGAGGGAATTGACGTGCGGCAGCTTCACACAGGGACTGTAACCTTGAGCCCCCTGTGCATTAGTCGTATGAGTTAGTGGCGATACCGTAGCTTTCACACTCGGCGGATGAAGGAGATTAAATGCCCCAGCCTTTTCCTCAGCTGCTAACAAGGTTGTGATTCAACCTTTTGGATGAATCAATAATGAAGCCCATTGGTGCTAAGTCCAGGAGCTAGAGATTTTACACTTCAAAGACCAAATTTAAGTGGTGGCTGCTGAGAGCGAGGCTGAGGTGACTGTTCCAAGAGTGAAGAAGAAATAAATCACTTATACCTTTTTATATCACTGCTCACTAGTGCTCACTGCTCTGCTTAACACTGTCGTAATACCTCTTGACCATCATAGAAACAGAATCTAAGTAGGCCTATAAGGGTCATTGTAAATAGTGGTTGATTAGTTGACAATCAGAAACAATCTAAGTAGACTTATGTGGATCATTGTAACTAGCGGTTGATTAGTTATGTGTGATTAAAATATGCTCTAAATCTGAGACCTTGCCGTATTCTTTTTAATTGACCAGACTTGGAAGCTTGTTTCGACCCAAGAATCATAGATGGTGAAGATTAAGTGGTCTTTTTTGTCTTTTAGTTCTTGATCGAGAGCATAAAGGAGATATATGCCTCAAGGCTATTCAATTTCCTAGACTCAGATGTGGTTCATTGAAAAAGACTTCTCCAAAATGGTTGTTCGCTAAAGCCAGACTTAAATGGTCGGTGACAGAGGATCCTGCACCAGTATTTGAAATTCTGTGTCGTATTTCACAGAACCAAGTCAACTCAGACTGAATAGGCTTCAGTGAAAGCTGACCAGGTGAAGAGCCAATTTGGCCACCTAATCTCTGGGATTAACTAATTGGCCTGTGATAATGAGATCACCTCAAATAGCATCAGAATCTCACTGTCCCCTGCTGCCGAGCTGCCATGAGTTTCATGACTCTTAAGTAAGAAAACTAACTATCAAAGTCTATACACTTACTTCTGTAAATCGCTCTGGATAAGAGCATCTGCTAAATGGTTAAAAGATGTGTGTGTGATATATATATATATATATATATGTACACACACACACACACACACAGAGAGTGAGCTCCAAAAGTATTGGGACAGTGACAATTTTGTTGTTTTGGCTCTGTTCTCCAGCACTTTTGATTTTGAATGATACAATGGTTAAAGTGCAGACTCAGCTTTAATTTTACGGTATTTTCATTCATATCGGTTGAACTGTTTAGAAATTACAACACTTTTTGTACATAGTCCCCAAAAGTATTTAATTCACTTATGTGTATTAAAGTAGTAATAAATTAAGCATTTGGTCCAATATTCATAGCATGCAATGACTACATCAAGCTTGTGACTCTACAAATGTGTTGGATGCATTTGCTCTTTGTTTTGGTTGTGTTTCAGATTATTTTGTATAATATAATATGTTTCTAAACACTTCTACATTAATGTGGATGCTACCATGATTATGGATAATCCCAAATTAATTGTGAATAATGATGAGTGAAAAAGTTACAAAGGCATAAATATCATACCCCCCCCCCCCCAAAAAAAATGCTAACCTCCCCTGTTATTGTAATGGTGAGAGCTTAGCATGTCTTTGGGTTATGATATTTGTGTGTCTAACTCATTAGAAATGGATCTGGCAGACTGACCTTACTTCACAGATAGATTACAAATTCAATGTATTCAAGGCTGAGACGGAGAGCTCTATACTGACATTAAGAAGACACAGAAGAATAGGTAAACCTACTCCAGTAGAGCAGATAACAGGCCTACCTATGTCCTCACAGTCCAGGATCAATGTCATGTCACATACTGTAGCTGTGGAATGTGTGACACAGTGTGGGTTTGATTAAACTCCATCACTTAAAATGATAGAGGGACTCAGTGAAGAAAGTCCCTTGATGAAGCTGTAATAATTTTGAGGAACAACTACAGAAACACAAAGTAACAAGGCTGAAAACGGAAAAGGTCTCCTGAATGTACAATGGCAGATTCCCCCTCTGGGTTCCAGATGAGAGATTTTAGTTTGCCTCTGAACATGTTTGGTTTCATAAGACTAATCACACAGTGGGGAGGAATGCATCCCAGAAGTTCAGTGTGTGCATAGAGTCAGTGCAAAAAAAAAAGGTCAATGCAGGTAGTCCGGGTAGCCATTTGATTAGCTATTTAGCACTCTTATGGCTTGGGGGTAGAAGCTGTTCAGGGTCCTTTTGGTCTCAGACTTGGTGCACTGGTACCATTTTTCGTGCGATAGCAGAGAGAACAGTCTATGGTTTGGGTGGCTGGAGTCTTTGACAATTATTTGTGCCTTCCTCTGACACCGCCTGGTATAGAGGTCCTGAATGGCAGGGAGCTCGGCCCCAGTGATGTACTGAGTCGTACTCACCAACCTCTGTAGCGCCTTGCAGTCGCGTGCCTTGCAGTTGCCATACCAAGCGTTGATGCAGCCAGGCAAGATTCTCTCAATGGTGCAGCTGTAGAACGTTTTGAGGTTCTAAGAGGCCGTGCCAAATCTTTTCAGCCTCCTGAGGGGGAAGAGGTGCTGTCGTGCCCTCTTCACAACTGTGTGGTTGTGTGTGAACCATGTTAATTCCTTAATGATGTGTGATCCAAGGAACTAGAAGCTCTCCGAACCCGCTCTACTACAGCCCCATCGATGTGGAGGAGGCATGCTCGCCCCTCCTTTTCCTGTATTCCACAATCAGCTCCTTTTGTCTTGCTGACGTTGAAGGAGTGGTTGTTGTCCTGGCACCACACTGCCAGGTCTCTGACCTCCTCCCTATAGGCTGCCTCATCTTCATCAGTGATCAGTCCTACCACCGTTGTGTTGTCAGCAAACATAATGATGGTGTTGAAGTCGTGCCTGGCCGTGCAGTCATGAGTGAACAGGAAGTACAGGAGGGAACTGAGGGGGCCCGTGTTGATGGTCAGTGTGGCGGATATGTTGTTACCTACCTTCACTGCTTGGGGGCAGCCCGTAAGGAAGTCCAGGATCCAGTTGCAGAGGGAGGTGTTCAGTCCCAGGGTCCTTAGCTTAGTGATGAGCTTGGAGGGCACTAAAATGTTGAACACTGAGCTCTAGTCAATGAAGAGCATTCTCACGTAGGTGTTTATTTTGTCCAGGTGGGAAAGGGCAGTGTGGAGTGCAATAGAGTTTGCGCCATCTGTGGATCTGTTGGGGCGGTATGCGAATTGGAGTGGGTCCAGGGTTTCTGGGATAATGGTGTTGATGTGAGCCATTTTAGTGCCTTTTAAAGCATTTCATGGCTACAGATGTGACTGTTACGAGGTGGTAGATGAAGGGGAGAAGACAGGTTAGAGAAGGATTTTTAACCCTTGAGACAATTGAGACATGGATTATGTGTGCCATTTAGAGACTGAATGCGCAAGACAAGATTTAAGTGCCTTTGAATGGGGTTTGGTAGCAAGTGCAGTGGCAATTTTAGCATGTAAATCTTGGTGGGGGGAAAAAAATGGGATGCATGCCAGCAAAGCTACAACACTAAACAATACATTAATTGCACTATAATGGTGACAAACGGTGCCCACAAACTGTTAGGGCCTACATAAAGCTGTCCCAACACCTTACCACTGCTACACCTGACTATCAGCAGAGCCTTGTCTGGCAGTGAAACAGTTCATTCAGCCTCATTTACTACCTTTTAAAAAAACAAAGCCGATATGGCTGACTTGCTTAAACAAATGTGGTTTCTACTGACAATTGAGATGTACAAACTATGGCATAAGGGGATGACAAGCAGATAAGAGGCAATCCGTAATTTTGATTAAGACATTAATGAGCGAGCTAGGACGGACGTAGTCAATATAACTATTTGTTCAGCACTTTTGAAATGTACAGTAACAGAATTCAGAACATGGGCCGTTCTTACAGTGTTCTCCCTGTACACCAAGTCAGAACCATAGGATAAATAAAGGGGGCATATAAGCAGACAATGAAGCTCTTAAAATATTAAATGATTACATTTGTCAAAAACAGGTTATAGGGTACATCTGCACCCCCAAGTCAGAACAGTAGGCAAAATGAAGAGGTGAAAATTGAGTAAATTATTAGGGAGAGACACATGGGCTACTAACAGCTTACTACACAACATACACTTAGTATTACTGTCTTAGCTACAGTATACATATCTCCCTGGCATATTAAATCATTTATGCAGCAGCATACAATACATTTGTGGACTCACCTTGTTGTGCTGTGCTCACTTCAACAGGAAGGGGGTGCGGCAGTCCTTTGTGGGCAAAGGACTGGCATTCTCTGGATTTATGGTGCTTTCAAGACAACTGGGAACAACAACAAAAAAGGTTGAATCATGATGACGTCAGTGATCTTCATGTCGTAGTTCTAGAAAGAGGCCCGAGTTCCGAATATACAATTCCAAGTTGGATGAAAGTTCAAAATGTATTTTCCCAGTCGTACCTCGTTTTTCCCATGTTCACAGTTGTCTTGAACTCACTAAAGTCAGATTTTGCAGTTCTGAGTTAACAGTTGTTTTGACCGCGGCACAAATCATGTTTCATTGACAGCATAGCCAATGTTGAATGTTTATAATTTTAAACTAGAGAAAAGAGACCCTTAATCTTAGATTTGGGACCACACAGCCACTCCACTGAATAGCAGGCAAATGATTGCTTTGCAATACTTGCAGTTAGCCAATGATTCCTTCCAAATCACTCATTGTTGAATTCGCGATTTCCAACTTGTTGTGTAATGTTTATGTCCAATGGCCGATGAGCACAGACACATTTTATCTAGAATCTCTCTTCATTATTTCTCTTCATATGACAAGGATAAAAAAGGATTTGCCAGTAGATTGATGATGACTGCTAGCTAATATTTTGAAAGTATGATGTTGACATGATCAGTCCAGTTAAAGCTACTGTATAATGTGATTTGATGTCACTTATCTTTGTCCAATAACCTTGAGCCTTCTTGGATGGGCACTTCTAATATAACTCTAGGGCAGCACCCAAGGGGCTAGAATTGTCGAGCTCTACCCTGAGACTTGGCGGTGACGTAGTGTCCCCATGAGTGACAGAACACTGAGCCAATCACGACGCAACGCTCCGTATTTTCTGCTGGCTTGCCCCACCACTACCACAAAAAGCACTGAGCTAGGCTGAAACACCTGCATTTTGGAGCTGCCTTACTCAAGAAAATAAAAAAGAGACCACGTTTGTATGCGGCTTTATTAACTCAATTATATGTGTGTCAAGAACTACAACGCTGCTGGGTTTTTCATGCTCAACAATTTCCTGTGTGTATCATGAATGGTCCACCACCCAAAGGACATCCAGCCAACTTGACACAACTCCGGGATCCTTGGGATGTCCCTACCCCATTGAAGTTGAAATTTAAAATGGTTATGGTTAGGGTAACGGTAGGTATTAATGGTAGGGTTTAGGGTAGGGACGTCCTATGGATTTCGGATAGTACTGACCCTTCTTCAGTCTGGCCAGAGTCCGTCGAAGAACAGGAAGTTACTTGTGGTTGTGGCTTTTGACGATGGATTTATGGGATCGCTACCAGCAACTTGTAAACAATTACACATTCCTATAAGTGAGTACTATTTTAATAGTATGTTAAAAATAATACACATTGGCTGTTAAGCCAATTATACTTTCTGACTGTTGCATCCCGTTTTAGTTTATTGTGATGGTAATGATGTTTTTTTTTGTTACAATTACTATGTGGAAGTAGCTAGCTACAGAATAGCCTAGCTCAAGGATGGGCAACTAAACGATATCATAAACATTATCATAACTGCCATCGATAAAAGACAGTACTGTGCAGCCGTCTTCATCGACCTGGCCAAGGCTTTCGACTCTGTCAATCACCATATTCTTATCGGCAGACTCAACAGCCTTGGTTTCTCTAATGACTGCCTCGCCTGGTTCACTAACTACTTCTCAGATAGAGTTCAGTGTGTCGAATCGGAGGGCCTGTTGTCCGGACCTCTGGCAGTCTCTATGGGGGTTCCACAGGGTTCAATTCTTGGGCTGACTCTTTTCTCTGAATATATCAATGATGTCGCTCTTGCTTCGGGTGATTATTTAATCCACCTCTATGCAGACTACACCATTCTGTATACATCTGTCCCTTCTTTGGACACTGTGTTAACAAACCTCCAAAAGAGCTTCAACGCCATACAACACTCCTTCCATGGCCTCCAACTGCTCTTAAATGCTAGTAAAATGAAATGCATGCTCTTCAACCGATCGCTGCCCACACCTGCCTGCCCGACTAGCATCACTACTCTGGACAGTTCTGACCTAGAATATGTGGACAACTATAAATGCCTAGGTGTCTGGCTAGACTGTAAACTCTCCTTCCAGACTCACAGTAAGCATCTCCAATCCAAAGTTAAATCTTGAATCGGCTTCCTATTTCGCAACAAAGCCTCCTTCATTTATGCTGCCAAACTTCCCCTCCTAAAACTGACTATCCTACCGATCCTTGACTTCGGCAATGTAATTTACAAATTAGCCTCCAACACTACTCAGCAAATTGGATGCAGTCTAGCCATCTGTTTTGTCACCAAAGCCCCATATACTACCCACCACTCCGACCTGTATGCTCTCGTTGGCTGGTCCTTGCTACATATTTGTCGCCAAACCCACTGGCTCCCGAACAAGACAGGGAATTTTTACTAGGATTAAATGTCAGGAATTGTGAAAAACTGAGTTTAAATGTAATTGGCTAAGGTGTATGTAAACTTCCGACTTCAACTGTAGCTCCGTGTTATCTCAGCTCACTGGTCACCATAGCAACACCCACACATAGCATGTGCTCCAGCAGGTACAGTGGGGGGAAAAAAGTATTTGATCCCCTGCTGATTTTGTACGTTTGCCCACTTACAAAAAAATGATCAGACTATAATTTTAATGGTAGGTTTATTTGAACAGTGAGAGACAGAATAACAACAAAAAAAATCCAGAAAAACATTTGTCAAAAATGTTATAAAATCATTTGCACTTTAATGAGGGAAATAAGTATTTGACCCCTCTGCAAAACATGACTTAGTACTTGGTGGCAAAACCCTTGTTGGCAATCACAGAGGTCAGACGTTTCTTGTAGTTGGCCACCAGGTTTGCACACATCTCAGGAGGGATTTTGTCCCACTCCTCTTTGCAGATCTTCTCCAAGTCATTAAGGTTTCGAGGCTGACGTTTGGCAACTCGAACCTTCAGCTCCCTCCACAGATTTTCTATGGGATTAAGGTCTGGAGACTGGCTAGGCCACTCCAGGACCTTAATCTGCTTCTTCTTGAGCCACTCCTTTGTTGCGTTGGCCGTGTGTTTTGGGTCATTGTCATGCTGGAATACCCATCCACAACCCATTTTCAATGCCCTGGCTGACGGAAGAAGGTTCTCACCCAAGATTTGACAGTACATGGCCCCGTCCATTGTCCCTTTGATGTGGTGAAGTTGTCCTGTCCCCTTAGCAGAAAAACACCCCCAAAGCATAATGTTTCCACCTCCATGTTTGACGGTGGAGATGGTGTTCTTGGGGTCATAGGCAGCGTTCCTCCTCCTCCAAACACGGCGAGTTGAGTTGATGTCAAAGAGCTCCATTTTGGTCTCATCTGACCACAACACTTTCACCAGTTGTCCTCTGAGTCATTCAGATGTTCATTGGCAAACTTCAGACGGGCATGTATATGTATTCTTGAGCAGGGGGACCTTGCTGGCGCTGCAGGATTTCAGTCCTTCACGGCATAGTGTGTTACCAATTGTTTTCTTGGTGACTATGGTCCCAGCTGCCTTGAGATCATTGACAAGATCCTCCCGTGTAGTTCTGGGCTGATTCCTCACTGTTCTCATGATCATTACAACCCCACGAGGTGAGATCTTGCATGGAGCCCCAGGCCGAGGGATATTGACAGTTCTTTTGTGTTTCTTCCATTTGCGAATAATCGCACCAACTGTTGTCACCTTCTCACCAAGCTGCTTGGCGATGGTCTTGTAGCCCATTCCAGCCTTATGTAGGTCTACAATCTTGTCCCTGACATCCTTGGAGAGCTCTTTGGTCTTGGCCATGGTGGAGAGTTTGGAATCTGATTGATTGATTGCTTCTGTGGACATGTGTCTTTTTTACAGGTAACAAGCTGCGGTTAGGAGCACTCCCTTTAAGAGTGTGCTCCTAATCTCAGCTCGTTACCTGTATAAAAGACACCTGGGAGCCAGAAATCTTTCTGATTGAGATGGAGTCAAATACTTATTTCCCTCATTAAAATGCAAATCAATTTCTAACATTTTTGACATGCGTTTTTCTGGATTTTTTTGTTGTTATTCTGTCTCTCACTGTTCAAATAAACCTACTATTAAAATTATAGACTGATCCTTTCTTTATCAGTGGGCAAACGTACAAAATCAGCAGGGGATCAAATACTTTTTCCCCCCACTGTATATTTCACTGGTCATCCCCAAAGCCAACACCTCATTGGCCGCCTTTCCTTCCAGTTCTCTGCTGCCAATGACTGGAACGAATTGCAAAAATCACTAAAGTTGGGGACTTATATCTCCCTCACTATAAGCGTCAGCTGTCAGAGCAGCTTACCGATCGCTGCAGCTGTACACAGCCCATCTGTAAATAGCCCATCCAACCAACGACCTACCTCATCCCCATATTTGATTTTGTTTTTCTGCTATTTTGCACACCAGTATTTCTACTTGCACATCCTCATCTGCACATATATCACTCCAGTGTAAATTGCTCAATTGTAATTACTTCGCCATTATTGCCTTACCTCCTTACTTCTGTCATGACGTTGGCCTGTGGGTAAGGTTTATGACCCCCCCCCCATAAATACCTTTCTCCCTTCCCCTCTCTTACTGACCCTACTGAAGGACTGCTGTCCTGTTAAATATAGAGAGTCTGGGAACATCAAACAAATGGGGAAAGGAACCATATTTTGGTAATAAAACCAGTTGGAAATATGCTTGATAACGTAATGAGTATGTATGTCAGTTCGCTTGTCATCTGAGACATTATGACTGATGACAGGACGACATAAACGATACCTGAGAAAGTATACACTCTCTAGTTATCAGAGTAACATGGAATTGTTATGCAATTGAAATGTTTGATATTGAAATTGTTTGTTAGGAGATTAAATGTAATTTTAGCTTCCAAATGAGAGAATTGGGTTTTCATAAGGAAAGTGCCCTGCTTGATCAGTGGCCCACCCCTGTGAAGAGACAGGGGTTATAAACGATGAAACACATCCTTCCCCCCGCTCCACTATATAAGCCTTTGACGAAAAGATAACCAGTTGTTCCAGTACGGGAGGTCTGCAGCCTCTACGTTAGAAGGACACACATGTCAACTAAGCCAACCTCGGCGTGAGCTATGGTATGAACTGGTATGAACTTTGAGCTTATTCACTACAGAAGTGATACTTCCTAGCCGTTGAGTTAGCAGCGGCCGCTGTAACGTGGGCTAGGAAAGGACGGACGACGGATCCAGTCTAACAGACGGACGAAGATACCACCACGTATCCAATTTACCACCAGAGACATTCTTCCGAACAGGAAGATCTGTTGGCCAACCCGGCCAGCATCTACGACCAATCTACCGAAGCGCAGCTCAGAGTAAATATTTATTGCATTTTCCTTTTCCAAATGGGCGGTAATTTAGAATGCATAAGATAATGTATTTACGATAGCATAGCTGCTGTTTCTGTGTTCCTAAATCTTCCCGCTCTTTCATTCAAGCCCAACTCCCTTTCCTTTGTGTAACCAGCTTTCATACAGGTTCCGTTCACCAGGGGTGAATTCTGTATGACATCATTGTATTCTGTGTATTTGTATTTCTGTGTGATTAGTTAGGTATTTAGTAAATAAATAATTAAACCAATTTTGTATTGCTGATTCAACTTGTTAGCCAGGGTTCGTGAAGATAGCCAAGAATTTACAACTTTCATTATGAGACTGAAAATAAGATAAGGGTTAATATTGACTGCTATCGATGTAAAATATTACAAAGTATTTTAAGAGTTTATTCGGAAGATAACGGCTCTATAAACGTTCTTCCGTGGTGCCCCGACTTTCTAGTTAATTACATTTACATGATTAGCTTAATCAGGTAATATTAATTACAGAGAAATAATTTTATAAATTAGCATGTCATATCACTTAATCCGGCATAGCCAAAGACACGACACTTCATTTGCACACACTGTATACAGATTTTTCTATTGTGTTATTGACTGTACGTTTCTTTATCCCATGTGTAACTCTGTGTTGTTATTTTTGTTTGCACTGCTTTGCTTTATCTTGGGCAGGTTGCAGTTGTAAATGAGAGCTTGTTCTCAACTGGCCTACCTGGTTAAATAAAGGTGAAATATATATTTTTTTAAATAAAAACTGACGTCTCAACTTACTGTTGAGAATTAGAGTAGTAGAATACACAAGGTGGAATTTTGAAATTTGGTTGTGCATCAGCAGTTTTTCTCTTGTTAAGTCAGTCAATCAATTAGACCAAGTCTAGCCAGCTATCTAAACTTGTAGAAATAATTCCAATTACCAATCGGGGGGGAAATTGATTTTGTTTGTCACGCTCACTCAGATATCATATTAAATATGTCAAACATTTCTCTTCGCCCAATGCCAAAATTTGTACAATTGCAGGAAATTAGCTGTAAAACTGCTGATTATTCTCTCCACCCCATGGCAAAATTGGTAGAATAGCAGCCAACGTTGTTTCAACGTCATTTGTCAATGTATTGTGACCTGGAATCTACGTGGAAAATACATTGGATTTGAAAAAAGTAATCACGTAAACTTGTTTTGAGAGTGACAACCACATGATTATGTCATCATTGTAACCAAATTTCAAATAGACAAACCTTGGCTCAGATGGACCTATCCAAGCAGTAGATACAGCTTCTTGAAATGTTGATATTTGGTCGAGTTTTCAACCAAACAGAATTCAGTATGACCTTTTATAATACTGTAAATAGCCTAAGGTTAAGACTATTTTACAAACTAATGTAACATTCGACCTTAAAATGAGTGACACATCCATGACCACATTTTGAGGTTACTGTAACTATACATTTCTTTTTATGTAATCATATAAAGCGTGCATGTTCAGGATAGCATGCATAGGCCGTCATAACTAAATATCTGACATTGTATTTCCATTTGAACTTTGCTGTGCTTTTAAATGGTTCAAAGCGCAGTGAAGCAAGAAAGAGAAAAATATCTTGTTCGTGTCTCCCCTTTCCATAGTGTTCCATATTAGTTTGTAGCTCAAACGTTTTTTGAAGCTACATACAGAAGTTGGCATACAGACTTCAGACGGGTCCCGTGACACTTGTGGGGGTTGTAGAGCAAAAACGGAGAGTCTCTCCTTTCCATAGAGTGGTCATAATAGTTTTTAGGCCGGAATTTCTCAAGGTCTGACGAACACCGCTGTAGATCGGCCACCTTCCACCGCAGATGCGGAAGGCCAACATAGGCAGATGCGGTATTTTATTAAATTTTTTTATCCTGAAAACTCCCCAGTCCTTAACGATTACAAGCAGATTGTTTTTCTTTTTGGTACATTTTTTACCCCTTTTTTTCTCCGCAATTTCTTGGTATCCAATTGGTAGTCTCATCGCTGCAACTCCCATTGGACTCTGGAGAGGCGAAGGCCGAGAGCCGTGCGTCCTCCGAAACACAACCCAGCCAAGCCGCACTGCTTCTTGATACAATGGCCACTTAACCCGGAAGCCAGCCGCACCAATGTGTCGGAGGAAACACCGTGCACCTGGCGACCGTGTCAGTGTGCACTGCGCCCGGCCCGCCACAAGAGTTGCTAGTGCTTGATGGGACAAGGACATCCCTGCCGGCCAAACCCTCCCCTAACCCGGATGATTCTGGGCCAATTGTGCGCTGCCCCATGGGTCTCCCAGTCGCAGCCGGTAGAGTCTGGACTCGAACCCAGAATCTCTAGTGGCACAGCTAGAACTGCGATGCAGTGCCTTAGAACCCCGGCGCCACTCGGGAGGGCCCAACGATTACAAGCATACACATAACACGATGCAGTCACCATCATGCTTGAAAATATGGAGAGTAGTACTCAGTAATGTTTTGTATCAGATTTGCCCCAAACATAACACTTTGTATTCAAGACAAAAAGGTAATTGCTTTGGCACATTTTTTTCAGTATTACTTTAGTGCCTTGTTGCAAACAGGATGCATGTTTTGGAATATATACAGGCTTCCTTGTTTTCACTCTATCAATTAGGTTAGTATTGTGGACTAACTACAATGTTGTTGAGCCATCCTCAGTTTTCTCCTATCACAGCCATTAAACTCTATAAATGTTTTAAAGGCACCATTGGCCTCATGGTGAAATCCCTGAGCGGTGTCCTTCTTCTACAGCAACTGAGTTAGGAAGAACGCCTAAATCTTTGTAGTGACTGGGTATACACCATCCAAAGTGTAATTAATAACGTCACCATGCTTAAAGGGATATTCAAAGTCTGCTTTTTTTTATTTTTACCCATTTACCAATGGGTGCCATTTTTTGCGAGGCATTGGAAAACCTCCCTGGTCTTTGTGGTTGAACCTGTGTTTGAAATTCACTGCTCGACTGAGTGACCTTACAGATAATTGTATGTGTGGGGTACAGAGATGAGGTAGTCATTAAAAATGATGTTAAACACTTATTGCACACAGTGAGTCCATGCAACTTATTATGTGACTTGTTAAGCACATTTATACTCCTGAACTTATTTAGGCTTGCCATATCAAAGGGGTTGAATACTTATTGACGCAAGACTTCAGCTTTTCGTTTTTTAATTCATTTGTAAAAATGTAAAAAAACATAATTCCACTTTGACATTATGGGGTATTGTGTGTAGGCCAGTGACAAAAACATCTACATTTAATCCAGCCTGTAACACAAGAACATTTGGAAAAAGTCAAGGTGCATGAATACTTTCTGAAGTCACTTTACATGTAAACAGGGCTGAAAAGTGACTGGTATTTTCTCTGTACTATCAGAAGAGTTTTTCCTGACCACATGACCTGATCAGGAAAAAGTCCAGACCCTAAGGCTTTTTCAATCTCACCTCTCCTTTTCCTTATGACCCTAATTCACAGAACAACACAGGTTTCTTCTACTGCAGCACAGTAGCAAAACAACAGGCCCACTTTGACTCTCAGTTGTAAAGACAAAGCCACTCTTTGTATTGTAAAATACCCATTACAGAGCCTGTGGGGTAGAATCCAGGAAATCAAGTAAACAGTTCTCTGAAGGACTGACTTGGTTATTTCCCTTTATGGAGTGGAGTTGTAGTAACTGCACGGATGTGCCTTTGGGAAATACAACCCAGCCAAGAGGGTTGGGTAACCTTGTGTGTGTGTGTGTGTTTGTGTGTGTGTGCAAAATAGTTTGTCTGAGGCTGTTGAACCATGTGTCTGGAGTTTCTGAAAATCTCAGTTTTTAGAAGTCATTTGCCTTTCAACTAATTTTAGAGTGTAATACGCTCTAAGCTCTGGGCATGCTGAATGGTGTTGGTACAGAGTCTCATTGTTTGGCCTTCATCAACCAGGTGCAGCGCATTATACACAGTCATTAAATAATACCCAACGACCTGCATGGATTGACACTATGGTAGCTGGACTAGACATTCCAACAGGGTTGGATTGTTTATGGTTGTCACTCTTTTTCCATCCATGTTGGCGTAGTGTACAGATCAATAGTTAATTGGTCAACTCAGTAGTTCAACTCAGGTTATTATTGATCCCATACCATGATATCTCTCTGGTAAATGCTGGGATTGGTCCTTATTGGTAATTAAATGTCCCCGTTAATTGTCTTCACATCCATTTCTCCAGGACACTAGGTCAACAAGAAGGTCGGAGCCAAAGTTATTTTGTTCATATTGTCTTAATGGCATCTCCATAGTTGATCAAGGTCTTAAACAAAATTGTGGACTCAATATTCACAGATGGTGATTAGTCGAGGGTTCTCAACACAGTTGTCAGGAGACAACAACATAGTCCCATCGCAGCAGGTTATGCTCTGCACTTTGTTACGCCAGGGAGAGGGATAGACAGAGAAGAGAAAGTGAAAAAGAAAGACAGAATCCCTGTCTATGATACGTGACACTCCACCACTCCATCGCAAGGTTCTGCCTTATCACACCTAAGAGCTTAAGCTGCTACATGTATCCCCTGGAGATGTGCTTAATCATACAAATGTCACCACAACAATATAATGAAATAGGTTGTTTCCCCCTCTAATGACTCCTGCTCCAAAGGCAGCAGTGACACAATAGGCAGTAAGGAGGCATTCTGAGCTTCCTGGTGGATAGCACATGCAGAGGGAAGATGGAGTGTGCAAGCAGTAGCAGACCCGCTTGCCTCTTTAAATATTCCCCATGTTACAGTCGTAACATAATATCTTTGAGAAGTTAGGACTTTGATTTGTGAGTTTTCTCATAGCCAAACTGGTTTTCCAAATATAACCGGTGGAAATCAAACCTGGGTTTCCGGCTCACTAACCCAATGTCTTAACCTTCGACTTCCTTCAGGTCAAAGGGCGACAATTGAGTTAATGTCTTCCCTTCGCTATACACAAATATTCCTCAATTTATACAGGAAACTTTTAGCTCCTTATACCAGTTAAGTAAACAGACTGTCTTTCTGTATTCTTATAGTTAGCCAGCTTCCTCTGTCCATTTGACAAGGTATCATAGTACCCAATGGGACAAGGTCATTGTTGTTGAATTGTGTAACTCACAACCATTTAGTTAAACAAAGGTACAGATTATGGAATATGATATTATGAGTACTGTTAAATATCTGGATATTTAACAATTAAATGAACTGAAGGTGAACTGAAGACGTAGACTCAGGTGTCCTGACTCCACACAGCATTCCATTCACTGAGCACCCACTCTCTCAGACAACATTCTAGATAACATTTTACAAGACTGAGATTAGTGAGAAGCTCCCAGAGGCTTTTTCGCTGGCTGATTAGTGAGAAGCTCCCAGAGGCCTTTTAGCTGGCTGATTGCTTGAGAGTTGTTATTGTAGAACACACAAACCTGATTTGGTTTTTGAATTATGTTCTGAAAGGCTTATTTGTTGATGTATTCATGCTCTGTCCCTGCTGTATGCAGTCCAGCTCTAAGGATATTGATATGCTCTTACTGTTCCTATTAGCCTGATGGACAAGCCCAGCAATCCATGAATACAATGGAGAAAAAGAGAGTAAAATACAGGTACCTAAGAAACAAATTACACTGACTGATTACACTGACAGATTACACAAATTGAGAACACGTGGCTTTGAGTTTCTTTCACTCATGGTCATGGACCTGGCAGTATAAAGGTCTCATTTATTCCCATGTGATCAATAATGATCTTATAACTGGCCTAATTCAACTTGCTGCTCAAAGGTTTCATTGACTAATCTGTCAAACATACAATTTGCGCTGTGTGTGTTTTTAGATTCCCTGGGAAAATACAATCGAGCAGAGCTGACAGTTCATCTTGTGCAGACATCCGTAGACACCCTATTCATTCCACCTTTTGCTTTCAGCACACACAGCACAGATAATAGTACTGGAGAACAAACCCTCAGTCAATGTTACAAGGAGACTTGTCTTGCAGAAGGGTGTGTTCCTTGAATCTCGTCTTCTCCCCTTGTCTCGTCTTCAACACTTAATACACTGTATGAGTGGGAGGCTGCGGCAAACATGCTGTAAGCCTCTTGGGTGTCTGGGCTGGCTCGGTGGCCTGATTGGGGGAGAGAAGCAGGGTTCTCCTCCAGCAAAGTCACTGTGGCCCTCCTGGCTCACGTCGGCAATGGTGTGCAATGGTCTGCAACCAGTCATTATGCTAAAAAGGCCCTGAGCAATATGTAACAACCAACAGCCTCTGCCACTGCTCAACACAGTTCATATGCAGAGCCCATGGGCTGTGTGTACTGTAGGTTCAGAACTTCTGTGAAATAGCACAATTGAAAATATGTCAAATAAAAATCAGAACTAGATGGTCCATTTCAGAGATTGTCCATTTGGAAGACCCATTAGCGACCAAGCTTTAACTTCCTGACTGATGTTGCTTCAATATATCCACATAATTTCCCCTTCCTCATGATGCCATCTATTTTGTGAAGTAAACCAGTCCCTCCTGCAACAAAGCACCCCCACAACATGATGATGCCACTCCCATGCTTCACAGTTGGGATGGTGTTCTTCGGCTTGCAAGCTTCCCCCTTTTTCCTCCAAACATAACGATGGTCATTATGGCCAAACAGTTCTATATTTGTTTCATCAGACCAGAGGACATTTCTCCAAAAAGTACAATCTTTGTCCTCATGTGCAATTGCAAACCGTAGTCTGGCTTTTTTATGGCAGTTTTGGAGCAGTGGCTTCTTCCTTGCTGAACGGCCTTTCAGGTTATGTCGATATAGACTCGTTTTACTGTGGATATAGATACTTTTGTACCTGTTTCCTCCAGCATCTTCACAAGGTCCTTTGCTATTGTTCTGGGATTGATTTTGTACTTTTCGCACCAAAGTATGTTCATCTCTAGGAGACAGAACACGTCTCCTTCCTGAGCGGTATAACGGCTGCGTGGTCCCATGGTGTTTATACTTCCGTACTATTGTTTGTACAGATGAACGTGGTACCTTCAAGCATTTGGAAATTGCTCCCAAGGATGAGCCAGACTTGTGGAGGTCTACAATTTGTGGAGGTTTCTTTTGATTTTCCCATGTTGTCAAGCAAAGAGACGCTGAGTTTGAAGGTAAGCCTTGAAACACATCCACAGGTACACTTCAAATTGACTCAAATTATGTAAATTAGCCTATCAGCAGCTTCTAAAGCCATGACATAATTTTCTGGAATTTTCCAAGCTGTTTAAAGGCATAGTCAACTTAGTGTATGTAAACTTCTGACCCACTGGAATTGTGATAAAGTGAATTATAAGTGAAATAATCTGTCTGTAAACAATTGTTGGAAAAATGACTTGTAGATGTTCTAACCGACTTGCCAAACTATAGTTTGTTAACAAGACATTTGTGGAGTGGTTGAAAAGCAAGTTTTAATGAATCCAACCTAAGTGTATGTAAACTTCCGACTTCAACTGTATATATACAAAAACATATATATGGGGGATTGGAAATAATGCTGACAATTACATTGATGGAAGCTGATCTACCCCCTAAAAAATAAAAATAAATATATATAAATGATGCCCCTCTGTGTGGGAGGGGTAGAAGCTCAGAGATGTAGGCTATTTGCAGGGGGGCATCAAAATCCCAGTTGGGGTTCTTTGCTAAAGTGAACATAAGATAATTCTAGTATGGTAATGGACCACAGATGTTGAAGGCAGGTTTGTGGTGGAGATTGCCAAGAAGAGTTTTTGCCCAGCATTGTGATGTGTTTCCTTGAAATTCATACACCAAGGGCAAGAATTAGCGCTCAAAGAAGATCCCATCCATAAAATGATAACCTTGTGCCTACTACTTCTCTGAGGATATCCTTAACCATGGTGCCCTGTCTGAATTCAGTAGAGTGAGGTTTAATCCATTCAAGTTTTATCTTCATTTTTTCCTTTTTTGAGTTCCAATCTCTTCTCAGAAAGAAAGATAATGTTGTATGAGATTTCACACTTACCATCATACGACTTAAAGGCCTTTTCAAAATGGTGAAAGTGTGGCTTTCAGAGCCACACATTTCCTGTGACTTTCGTGTTTATCAGAATAAAGGGGGCCCTTTCATGTTCTGCATGGTTGACAGAGTCAGTATTCATCTTTGGGAGCTGTAGAATGAGAGCCTTTTCATGGCTATATTCATCTCTTTGACCGCAGAAGTCCTTTCCCTCTCCTGAAATTGGAGATATAAACCAGTAGCCACACTACTAAGGAAAAGGTTGAATGCAGTCTAATGCTAACCATGCTGCATCTCTGTGTCTATGGTTTCTGACTTTAGTTGAAAAGTTTTCTTATTGATAAAAAACCAGGCACTTTAATAACTTGAAAGTCTTTTTTCAACCTCTCACAGCCACTCTTGACTTCCAAGAGTAGAAAAGCTAAGTTGTTCACTGTTGTAGATGGAAACCGGTGCTCAAATTAAAATGTTTGTCATTTAGCAGGCACTCTTTTACAGAGTGATTTACAGGAGCAATTAGGATTAAGTTTCTTGCTCAAGGACACATCGACAGATTTTTCACCAGTGACCTTTCAGTTATTGGACCAACACTCTCAACCGCTAGGCTACCTGCCACTATCTAATGCACAGAATTGTATTATTCACTTATTGCGTTGTGAGGTAGCCTACATTTGGCTATAAGCCTATTTCAAACCAATTCAGGTCAGTTCACTCAAATGCTTTCTCAAAAGGCAGCATACTATAGGACCTACAGTATACTACTACACTAAATAGCTAAGTAAAGCTAATGCTCTAAAGATAATTTACTTTTAAAGTAATTTAATTTCAACATTCAAGCCTACTTGAATGGGGCCTGCCAGCAGACACAAGCCTCAATCATTTTAATCAGATTTTTAAAATAGCATGTGCATGAGTCAATGCTTCTCGGTATCTTCTTTAATATATTTGTCCATTGGCAAGGGCGGATCTACGCAATCACAATTTGAGACAAGACCATTGTGTTTATTCTATTAGTGGCAAGAACTCGGATTCTAAAAGCTTGCTTAAAAACCTACTTTATGTCCCCGATAAGCCAATAAATTATTCTTCATCAGTTTGTTTTAGACCCCATCATAGCACTGAGACTGCACTTGTGAAGGTGGTAAATGACCTTTTAATGGTGTCAGACCGAGGCTCCGCATCTGTTCTCGTGCTCCTAGATCTTAGTGCTGCTTTTGATACCGTCGATCACCACATTCTTTTGGAGAGGTTGGAAACCCAAATTGGTCTACACGGACAAGTTCTGGACAAGTTCTGGCCTGGATTAGATCTTATCTGTAAATTTCGGTGTTCCTCAAGGTTCCGTTTTAGGACCACTATTGTTTTCACTATATATTTTACCTCTTAGGGATGTCATTCGAAAACATAATGTTAAATTTCACTGATATGCGGATGACACACAGCTGTACATTTCAATGAAACATGGTGAAGCCCCAAAATTGCCCTCGCTAGAAGCCTGTGTTTCAGACATAAGGAAGTGGATGGCTGCAAACTTTCTACTTTTAAACTCGGACAAAACAGAGATGTGTCACGTCCTGACCAGTAAAAGGGATTATTTGTTATAGTAGTTTGGTCAGGGGGTGTTTGTTTTGTGTGTTTTGATGTATGTTCTATATTTTATATTTCTATGTTCATTCTATGTTCCCTATCCTTGTTTTGTATTTCTGTGTTTTGGCCTGGTATGGCTCTCAATCAGGGACAGCTGTACTTCGTTGTCGCTGATTGGGAGCCATACTTAGGTAGCCCTTTTTCCACCTGTTTTTTGTGGGAAGTTGATTTTGCATAGTTGTGAGTAGCCTGCAATACAGTTCGATCGTTGTGTTTTGTTTATTATTTTGCTGGTTCACGTTTATTAAAATATGATGAACCCAACCCACGCTGCGCTTTGGTCCCCTTCTTCTAACGACGGACGTTACAAGATGCTTGTTCTAGGTCCCAAGAAACAAGGAGATCTTCTGTTAAATCTGACAATTAATCTTGATGGTTGTACAGTCGTCTCAAATAAAACTGTGAAGGACCTCGGCGTTACTCTGAACCCTGATCTCTCTTTTGAAGAACATATCAAGACTGTTTCAAGGGCAGCTTTTTTCCATCTACGTAACATTGCAAAAATCAGAAACTTTCTGTCCACAAATGATGCAGAAAAATTAATCCATGCTTTTGTTACTTCTAGGTTGGACTACTGCAATGCTCTACTTTCCGGCTACCCGGATAAAGCACTAAATAAACTTCAGTTAGTGCTAAATACGGCTGCTAGAATCCTGACTAGAACCAAAAAATTGGATCATATTACTCCAGTGCTAGCCTCCCTACACTGGCTTCCTGTTAAGGCAAGGGCTGATTTCAAGGTTTTACTGCTAACCTACAAAGCATTACATGGGCTTGCTCCTACCTGTCTTTCCGATTTGGTCCTGCCATACATACCTACACGTACGCTACGGTCACAAGACGCAGGCCTCCTAATTGTCCCTAGAATTTCTAAGCAAACAGCTGGAGGCAGGGCTTTCTCCTATAGAGCTCAATTTTTATGGAATGGTCTGCCTACCCATGTGAGAGATGCAGACTCGGTCTCAACCTTTAAGTCTTTACTGAAGACTCATCTCTTCAGTGGGTCCTATGATTGAGTGTAGTCTGGCCCAGGAGTGTGAAGGTGAACGGAAAGGCTCTGGAGCAACGAACCGCCCTTGCTGTCTCTGCCTGGCCGGTTCCCCTCTCTCCACTGGGATTCTCTGCCTCTAACCCTATTACAGGGGCTGAGTCACTGGCTTATTGGTGTTCTTCCATGCCGTCCCTAGGAGGGGTGCATCACTTGAGTGGGTTGAGTCACTGACGTGGTCTTCCTGTCTGGGTTGGCACCCCCCCTTGGGTTGTGCCATGGCGGAGACCTTTGTGGGCTATACTCGGCCTTGTGTCAGGATGGTAAGTTGGTGGTTGAAGATATCCCTCTAGTGGTGTGGGGGCTGTGCTTTGGTTAAGTGGCTGGGGTTATATCCTTCCTGTTTGGCCCTGTCCGGGGGTATCATCGGATGGGGCCACAGTGTCTCCTGACCCCTCCTGTCTCAGCCTCCAGTATTTATGCTGCAGTAGTTTATGTGTCGGGGGGCTAGGGTCAGTCTGTTATATCTGGAGTATTTCTCCTGTCTTATCCGGTGTCCTGTGTGAATTTAAGTATGCTCTCTCTAATTCTCTCTTTCTTTCTCTCTCTCGGAGGACCTGAGCCCTAGGACCATGCCTCAGGACTACCTGACATGATGACTCCTTGCTGTCCCCAGTCCACCTGGCCGTGCTGCTGCTCCAGTTTCAACTGTTCTGCCTGCGGCTATGGAACCCTGACCTGTTCACCGGACGTGCTACCTGTCCCAGACCTGCTGATTTCAACTCTCTAGAGACAGCAGGAGCGGTAGAGATACTCTCAATGATCGGCTATGAAAAGCCAACTGACATTTACTCTTGAGGTGCTGACTTGTTGCACCCTCGACAACTACTGTGATTATTATTATTTGACCATGCTGGTCATTTATGAACATTTGAACATCTTGGCCATGTTCTGTTATAATCTCCACCCGGCACAGCCAGAAGAGGACTGGCCACCCCTCATAGCCTGGTTCCTCTCTAGGTTTCTTCCTAGGTTTTGGCCTTTCTAGGGAGTTTTTCCTAGCCACCGTGCTTCTACACCTGCATTGCTTGCTGTTTGGGGTTTTAGGCTGGGTTTCTGTACAGCACTTTGAGATATCAGCTGATATAAGAAGGGCGATATAAATAAATTTGATTTGTTTTGAATGTTCAAATCCATTAGAGGGACCACTCTCTTAAGAAAAATTACCCAAAATGCTTATAAAAAATACCACTTAAGTAATATGAAAACAGACACACAATAGTCCTGGGGTCAGTGTTACAAGAATTTTCAATCCCAATGTTCATAAACTGAACTTCAATTAAACTACTCAGTCTGCCCCCCAGAATTTGTAAGATTCTGGTTAAATGAAACAGACGGAGGCCCAGCTTACAATGATCAGAATGTTTATTCACGAGGGCTCTGAATATCATACAAGTACACAGCCTTTTATACCTAACATTTGGTCATACCATATGTCATACCCCTTACAAATGCCCCTCCTCTTCTTTAACACTGTCAATGCTTATTTACAAGTCTTCTCCATCACATACATTGCTTATCATATCCTGCCCCATGTTACATAATCTACTGCAAGCCTAAAGGTTTCTCCCCTCCCTGGGTGGGGAGACCTTCTTCCTGTTATCAGTTTCACAGTGGTCACAGGTTGTCTGCTGTCTGTTAACAGTTTCCCTTTTCCTTGAATGTCTCACTTACATTGCTAAATAGTGAAGTCTTAGCTTGTCCTATGCACACACAGTTATAGAATTAGTCTTATAATCACTCAGTTATACATTTTCAGGGTGGAATCATTTAGTCAAAACCTTAAACATATAAATTATTTTATCAGTCAGAAAAGTATCTGGGGTACAAAAGCTTGCTTCACAGATATCATTTTCAGACAAATCAGATCCTGTAAATGTTTTTCCAATCTTTTGGGGCATATTGTGTGTTTGTGTGTGTGCGCTTGTTTGCATTTGTTTGTGTGTGTGTGTGTGTGTGTGTGTGTGTGTGTGTGTGTGTGTGTGTGTGTGTGTGTGTGTGTGTGTGCGTGCGTGTGTGTGTGCGCTTGTGTGTGGAGACCAATGCTCAGGTGGCCAGGAAGCATGCTAATTAATTCAGCAAGTGAACTCAACAATGTGAATTGGGCTGGAAATGCCTGTGAATCCCACGCTATGGGCCGCTCTGCAAGGAATGGGCTCCACCAGGTTCTAACACATCTATGGGGAGGGAGATGAGATGGTTTACACTAATTAAACATGCCATATGTTGTCACTCTCCCCCAGCACAGCAGATGCTCTGACAAACTATCAATTATTGTGAAAATTAAACCTATCAGGAGGACATAGACAGCAGAGACCTTCAACACAATGATGACTGCTCAAATCTAGGCTGTCCTGGCGTATAGACTATATGTTAGCTCAGCTCCAGCACTGAACACTTTGGTTTCTTCTGTTTGGGAGTCATTAACAGGTGCCCATCACTGTCCAAGTACCCATTAGCTACTTCTGCCCGTTTATAGTAATCAAATGAGGTGAAGACATAATTTCCCACAGCCTTTCATAATACAAAGTTTCAGAATTCATCATTTGATTTTCTATGAGAATAGATATGATGTGCTTTGTTGGTGTTAACACCTAAAGAAACGGTAAGAAACAGCAATGCTCGCTCTGCTTACCGTAGCTAGCATCAAGAGCCTCCAGATCTCTTGCTGCGTCTGAGGGCAACGTGAGGAGCAGAGAAGATTTTCTGTTGTCAGGATACTGATGTTCTCAAGGGACTTTTGGCTGCCTACATCTGTGCTAATTAGACCCTCCGTCTTTGAGAACCTGCTAGAACCCGTCAATTGTATCTTTGTTAAGATCATTTGCACCCCGACATGTTTTAAATCTACAGACTGAAGCTCTGGAAGCCTAGTCGATATAGCTAGCGTTCTCATGGACCAAAAGCTGGGCCTCTGGATCGATGATGATGATCCTCAACAACTATCAACTGGGATTACCATTCTCAGGGTGCGTTTGAGGCCAAGTAGCTAAGACTCGTTTAAAGCTAATTAGGTTTGCTATTATTGAGAGTGGAGGCTTTTGAAAGAGGCTCCGATTCAGCAGAACATGTTGTTTGAGCCTATTCAATGACCCTTCCTAAAGATTCTGTCAACGTTGGAAAACGTTAGTACAGGCTATGTTCACGCAGGAACGAAGAGGATAAAGTATGTAAATTGCTAAATATTGGACAATGGGCATAATAGCTGACTATGGTCCAATTATGAATGAGCCATGCCATTGTTTTCAAGTTCACTTCCATTCATCACTTGTGATTATTTTAACCAGCAGTAGTCACTTACCTTCTGGTACAGTATATTCATTCTCTTCATCAATGTAAATGTATCTGGTGGAGTTCGAAGCAATACTATTCCCAGTCTCATACACAAAAACAAATAATCATGATTGCAGAGGGGGTATCAATTACTCTTCTATTAACCAATCAATCTAGCTGGGGCATTTTCACTTGCTACTTCCTCCTCCCATTAGATCGGCTGACAAATGGGCTGGCTGAATTGGTTTCCTGTTCATTATTCTTAGGACGCAAAACAACGTTGGGTCTGATGGATGAACATCAATAGCATGAGTTTGCCATGTGGGCCCGTTCCCTGTTCTGTTGTTAATCTGGTTGCAGTATCTGTGTACTCTGAAAAACCGGACAGAGGAGAAGAGAGAGCAGCAGTATACAGACCCTCTGATTATATTTATGAAATTCAATTACTCTGACATAGACAGATGGAGCCGCTGTCAGGGGAGAGGTCCGTCATTTGTTAGCATCAGCTGATGTGTCAGCCAGGGGTGCCGATGGGACCCAAACTGTGTGACTGGAAACAAGAGGAGTGGGGGAGCAGAGAGGAAAGGAGAGGAGAGAGGAGGTCTGCAGTGACAGCGGCTGGTCTGTCAGGTTCAGGGCAGATTTTCCATTGGTTGCTGAAAGCCCAGGATTAGACTGTATGCCATCTTTCCCAACAGTTACTCACAGGTCCATTCAAACTCTTACTACTTCCACTGTGTTTGGATCTGTGGCATAATAAATATAAACAGCATTAAAAACACTTAAATGACCACCTTTGAACCAAAAGAGACAGCTTCATGTGTGTGTCACAAAAAGCTATTGCTACAATATCTCGTATATGGTTCTATCTCCCTTTCTTTGCCTGTTTCTATCCCTTTCACATATTGAAATGAGCAGTACCTTGGGACTAGAAAGTTGTGTCTGACATTTTTGTCAAAATGTAGTTTGTCACATGTAATTGATCTTTAGATGGTTCTTCATAAGTCTGTGAAGTTAGATTTTTTGAATAAGTAAGTGAAAAAAATTAACAACTAGAAAATTCTGTCTGCATGAACCCATTTGAATTTATGGTTCTATCTGCAATCCAATCACAAGCCTGAATTTATACAGATGGACCAATCAGAACACGTCTTTGCCATCTCCCTTTAAGTATGGTCTAGGCTAGTCTAGCCAGTGATAATGGCACACACAAAAAAAAAAAACTAAACTCAGAAATCTTAAGGTAAATTATGTTGTCACATTGTTGTTCAGTGATGACAGTTATTAATCTTAATGTATTTCATATGTTCTGACTATATCTTGGTAAAATAAGGATATAATTTATGTATTCAAATAGCTACAGTTTTCTTAACTCAACATGTCTAGTTCAGAAGTGTCAGATAGAACCTCAAACCCAGATTGACATTTCAGAGCTTTAAGGTTCTATCTGTGATTGCATCCTCCTAAAAAAAAATCTGATTTACAAATGTCTCAGGATTTTGATACTCTGTACTTTAGGTACCTTTAAAGTAAGGACCTTAATGGGTTATGGAAGAAGAATTCTCAACAAACAGTTCTGAGATCTGGCATGTGAAAACTTTGATTCTCAATATCTCACAACTATGCTACAGTGCCTTGCAAAAGTATTCATCCCCCTTAACGTTTTTCCTATTTTGTTGCATTACAACCTGTAATTTAAATTGATTTTTATTTGGATTTCATGTAATGGACATACACAAAAGAGTCAAAATTGATGAAGTGAAATTCAAAAAATAACTTGTTTCAAAAAATTCAAAAGAATTACAAATGGAAAAGTGGTGAGTGCATATTAAGTATTCACCCCCTTTAGTATGAAACCCCTAAATAAGATCTGGTGCAACCAATTACCTTCAGAAGTCACATAATTAGTTAAATAAAGTCCACCTGTGTGCAATCTGTGTCACATGATCTATCACATGATCTCAGTATATATACACCTGTTCTGAAAGGCCCCAGAGTCTGCAATACCACAAAGCAAGCAGCACCATGAAGGCCAAGGAGCTCTCCAAACAGGTCAGGGACAAAGTTGTGTAGAAGTACAGATCAGGGTTGGGTTATAAAAAAAATAACTGAAACTATGAACATCCCAAGGAGCACCATTAAATCCATTATTAAAAAATGGAAATAATATGGCACCACAACAAACCTGACAAGAATGGGCCGCCCACCAAAACTCATGGACCAGGTAAGGAGGGCATTAATCAGAGAGGCAACAAAGAGACCAAAGATAACCCTGAAGGAGCTGCAAAGCTCCACAGCAGAGATTGGAGTATCTGTCCATTGGACCACTTTGAGCCGTACACTCCACAGACCTGGGCTTTACAGAAGTGTTGCCAGAAAAAAGCCATTGCTTAAAGAAAAAAATAAGCAAATATGTTTGGTGTTCGCCGAAAGGCATCTGGGACACTCCCCAAACTTAAGGAAGACTGTACTCTGGTCAGATGAGACTAAAATTGAGCTTTTTAGCCAGCAAGGAAAACTCTATGTCAGGTGCAAACCCAACACCTCTCATCACCCCGAGAACACCATGTTTTTCATCGGCAGGGACTGGGGTACTGGTCAGAATTGAAGGAATAATGGATGGTGCTAAATACAGGGAAATTCTTGAGGGAAACCTGTTTCAGTCTTCCAGAGATTTGAGACTGGGCCGGAGGTTTACCTTCCAGCAGGACAATGACCCTAAGCATACTGCTAAAGCAACACTTGAGTGGTTTAAGGGGAAACATTTAAATGTCTTGGAATGGCCTAGTCAAAGCCCAGACCTCAATCCAATTGAGAATCTGTGGTATGACTTAAAGATTGCTGTACACCAGCGGAACCCATCGAACTTGAAGGAGCTGGAGCAGTTTTGCCTTGAAGAATGGGCGAAAATCCCAGTGGCTAGATATGTCAAGCTTATAGAGACATACCCCAAGAGACTTGCAGCTGTAATTGCTGCAAAATGTGGCTCTACAAAGTATTGACTTTGGGGGGTGAATAGTTATGCATGCTCAAGTTTTCTGTTTTGTCTTTTTTCTTGTTTGTTTCACAAAAAAATATATTTTGCATCTTCAAAGTGGTAGGCATGTTGTGTAAATCAAATGATACAAACCCCCCAAAAATCCATTTTAATTCCAGGTTGTAAGGCAACAAAATAGACAAAATGCCAAGGGGGTGAATACTTTCGCAAGCCACTGTATGCGCAGATAGAACCTTATAGTCACAATTCACTGCCTCGCTAATTTACACACATCCTATTAAAACAAGACCAAGAGGTAAAGCTAGTTGAAGAAGCATATTACCCATTTAGGTTCAGTTCCGTTCTGTGCCCTTTGCCAGTGAATTATGTATGAGTTTCCCTGTGAAGATGAGAGTAGTGTGGAATTCATTGAGGAACTGCTGACAGTTCTGGTGCACCTTTATCCAGAGGGGAAAAAGAAACAAAAATAAAAGGAGTCCAATGTAAAGTGATCCTATCCCCTTCAGGCTGTTGGAATATTAGCATAGAGGGAGAGAGTGCTGCAGCATTCCCCAAGAATCCACCATTCTTCTGGCATAGCATGGAAGTTCTATAGAAGGGGGTGTGGAGCTCCCGGTAACAGGGGAGAGGTAAATGGTACTAATATAAGCAGCATGTGTGATCTGTTGAGATTCAGGGAGGTTGTGATCCTAACACACATTCTCACAGTCTCTCAGATACATTATGTCTGAGGTCTCTACCCACTGGGCACAGACATTGTACTTTTTGAAAATCAAATCAGTTTTCCATGTTGATTCACTGTCATCACATTACATTTTTTGGTTGATTTAACCAGTTTTTGCCCAGTGGGTAGTCTCTCAGGTGCCATACATACATTGTAACTCCTTACCTCTCCTAATCGTCAGGGTCGGTATTCATAAAGCATCTAAGACTAGGAGTGCTTATAAATTCAGGTCCCCCCTCTTATTCTTTATGACTTAAAAGGCGAATATGATCCTAGATCAGCACTCCTGTTCTAAAATGATTACAGACCCAGCTCTAGAGTTCCATGAAAACAAAACAACTTCCTCCTTGAGATGTCTATTAAAAGCAAAGCTGGATGAAATAAAAGAAGGGAGAGATGCAAGCCAGTAGGGAACAATAGCCACGTTGAAAAAAGTGTGTAGCCGCTCACTGTAAGGGATCTGCCTGATGATAGATGTGAGTATCCCACTGAGATTGAAGACTTTTATAGTCTTGAAAAGTTTAGACGAGAGAAGATTCACAGGCACAAAGCAGCCTTTAGAACAGTGCTCTTAGCGATGTGCATTTCACATGTGAAACAGTGAAAGGATACATACTGTAGCCTACATTTAAAGAGCTACAGAATTTACCCTATACCATCTAGATTTCCCTTTCTTCTTTTACCTGGAACTCAAGCACTTTAACCCTTTCATTTAATATACAGTATTGTACCAGTTTCAGTAGACCAATGTTATGTTCAATAACTACAGTACTGGAATACTCACAACATCTATCCAAGCCTGTGTGAAGGTCTGTTTCTCATTTTGCTCATGGAATTGTCATGCCAAATGTGAGAAGAGAGCAGTAACAGACTGACACCCAGGCTACATCAATCCATACAGGGATGGACAACATGTGTCACTGTGTTTACCTTTCTATTTCAAGTCCTTATCTTGTCTATTAAAATAGCTTAAAATAGCTCTCCCCTCTTTATGAAAATATGACGCTGTTTGAAATGTAATTTTATGACATCTATTACCTCAAATTGTAATATTCCTAATTACCCTTAGCGTTATCACAGCAATTTAGCAATAACCATATGCCCTTGTGGTGCAGCGAGCATTCTACTTTTATTTCTTCATTTTTTTTATTTCACCTTTATTTAACCAGGTAGGCTAGTTGAGAACAAGTTCTCATTTGCAACTGCAACCTGGCGGAGATAAAGCATAACAATTCGACACATACAACAACACAGAGTTACACATGGAATAAACAAAACATACAGTCAATAATACAATAGAACAAAAGAAAACAAAAAGTCTATATACAGTGAGTGCAAATGAGGTAAGTTAAGGCAATAAATAGGCCATGGTGGCGAAGTAATTACAATATAGCAATTAAACACTGGAATGGTAGATGTGCAGAAGATGAATGTGCAAGTAGAGATACTGGGGTGAAAAGGAGCAAGATAAATAAATAAATACAGTATGGGGATGAGGTAGGTAGATAGATGGGCTATGTACAGGTGCAGTGATCTATGAGCTGCTCTGACAGCTGGTGCTTAAAGCTGGTGAGGGAGATATGAGTCTCCAGCATTTTTGCAGTTCGTTCCAGTCATTGGCAGCAGAGAACTGGAAGGAAAGACGACCAAAGGAGGAATTGGCTTTGGGGTGACCAGTGAGATATACCTGCTGGAGCGCATGCTACGGGTGGGTGCTGCTATGGTGACCAGTGAGCTGAGATAAGGCGGGGGTTTACCTAGCAGAGACTTGTAGATGACCTGCAGCCAGTGGGTTTGGTGACGAGTATGAAGCGAGGGCCAACCAACGAGAGCGTACAGGTCGCAGTGGTGGGTAGTGTATGGGGCTTTGGTGAAAAAACGGATGGCACTGTGATAGACTGCATCCAATTTGTTGAGTAGAGTGTTGGAGGCTATTTTATAGATGACATCACCGAAGTCGAGGATCGGTAGGATGGTCAGTTTTACGAGGGTATGTTTGGCAGCATGAGTGAAGGATGCTTTGTTGTGATATAGGAAGCCGATTCTAGATTTAATTTTGGATTGGAGATGCTTAATGTGAGTCTGGAAGGAGAGTTTACAGTCTAACCAGACACCCAGGTATTTGTAGTTGTCCACGTATTCTAAGTCAGAGCCGTCCAGAGTAGTGATGCTGGACGGGCGAGCAGGTGCGGGCAGTGATCGATTGAATAGCATGCATTTATTTTTACTTGCATTTAAGAGCAAGTAGATATAGGTCTGTAGCAGTTTGGGTCTAGAGTGTCACCCCCTTGAAGAGGGGGATGACCGCGGCAGCTTTCCAATATTTGGGAATCTCAGACAATACGAAAGAGAGGTTGAACAGGCTAGTAATAGGGGTTGCAACAATTTCGGCAGATCATTTTAGAAAGAGAGGGTCCAGATTGTCTAGCCCGGCTGATTTGTAGGGGTCCAGATTTTGCAGCTCTTTCAGAACATCAGCTATCTGGATTTGGGTGAAGGAGAAATGATGGGAGCTTTGGCGGGTTGCTGTGGAGGGTGCCGGGCAGTTGACCGGGGTAGGGGTAGCCAGGTGGAAAGCATGGCCAGCCGTGGAGAAATGCTTATTGAAATTCTCAAATATAGTGGATTTATCGGTGGTAACAGTGTTTCTTAGCCTCAGAGCATTGGGCAGCTGGAAGGAGGTGCTCTTATTCTCCATGGACTTTACAGAACTTTTTGAGTTAGTACTATAGGATGCAAATTTCTGTTTGAAAAAGCTAGCCTTAGCTTTTCTAACTGCCTGTGTATATTTGTTCCTAACTTCCCTGAAAAGTTGCATATCACGGGGGCTACTCAATGGGCCACCAAGGGATGGGATTAATTAGCCATTTAATTATTGTAATGATGTGGACCTATGATTTAGCTCCCACTGACAGTTTCGAGAGAGCCACAGATGTGTGTGTAGTATTTAAATGGGTTGCCGTGGTTGACCTATATGTATAAAGCTTTAGTGCATCCAGTGGTAGGGCGTGTTGTGAGTGCTTGAGTACATCATCGTGCTGCCTTTGTGAGCTGTGAAGTGTGTAGTATCGCTGACAGTACTACATTTGGTGTTGCTGGCTCGCATTTAGCTTGAGGACTTGTATTCAAGACGCTACTCTGCTGACTGGACTGCTCACTATGAAAAGCCTGGCTCATGTGAGTCAACGCAAAAAAGATACAACGGCTGCCAGCAATGGAATATAGGCCAGAGTACAAGACAATGGAATAATAATAATGAAACTTAAACTCTAGAAACTAATATCTGATAGTGATGTTATACAGTGCCTATGGTGCATGTCAGAGGAGGCTGGTGGGAGGAGCTATAGGAGGACAGGCACATTGTAATGGCTGGAAAGGAATAAATGGAATGGTATCAAACAAATGGAAACCATTTTAGACTCCATTCCATGAATTCCATTCCAACCGTTACAATGAGATCATCTTCCTATAGCTCCTCCCACCAGCCTCCTCTGGTACATGTTACGCAGACTGTATATAGGCCTAACCATGTTGAAAAATGTAGTGTGTTTATGTTTGTGTGTGTGAGTGAGTGTGCCGTGTGTGCCTTGCCCGTCGTGTGAGTGTACAGTCTGCGTGCAACGTGTGAATGCCAGAATCTTCCCATTAAATCCATCATGAGGATTCCACTGTCAGTGCAGTAGGTGAGGAATGAAGTATAGTTGAGGTGTAGGACTATGAGTGGGCTAGAAGAGGTTAGGAGGCAGTGGCGGGATGAGGATGGAGGGTGCATCTCTGAGCAGGAGAAAATATCAGTGTGTGAGTGATGAGGATGACAGAAGCTGATGTGTGCTCAGGGCCTGTGTGGCCCCTGTAATAAAGATACGGAGCCACAGAGTGGTCTCTTAACCGCTCCTTAATCCCTCAGTAAATGACATGTTCGGCTCCCCAAGAGGCGAGTGAAAAATGCTAACAGTTTGTCCACTGTTGGGACCTTGATAGCGTCTGGAAAACATTTTGCATACTGTATAATGTCAAGGAGAGATCATTTTTTCATCTGGATTTTGTATAAAATAAATATGAACCTTGAGGAAGTCTAAGAACAAGGCGTAGCCTAATGCTAGAAATATCAAAGAAATTACAATTGATCATTTTGGCTGAGGACTGATCTTTGAGTGCAAGCTGGTAGCATTTCACAATTGGTTTCTGCAGCCGATGTAACTGGAAAGTCTGTGCTTTCTTCTTTCACCAGTGCGTGGCCTTTGCTTGATCAATGTTTCCTGAGAAGGAGGTAATTTGTGTCTTTCCCTGAAGAGCAGAGATGGTTCTCTTCTCTCCCCCCATTGGCTGTAAACTGTCCTCTTTATATTGGAATCAATGGAACAGAGTCAAACACGTTGTCTCCATGTGTTTGGTACCGTTCCATTGATTTCATTCCAGCCATTACAATGAGCCCATCCCCCTATATCTCCTCCCACCAGCCTCCTCTGGTGCACATGCACACAAAGCACTCACACTTTACAATGTCAGCACTGCATCTGATGACAGCCATTGGTGATGGCCAGCCTCGATAAGTCCAAATTTGTCAGCAGGGTTAAGGACAGGGAGACGAGAGAGAGGGGTATCGAGTGTGAAGAGATGGGCGATTAGCTAGCGGACTGAGTCAGGCCACTCGCAGCTTTGTGTGTCAGAGTAGGATGGAAAAGCCAATGAAACACTTCTCTAAGGGTGTCATAAACCCTGCTTTATGGTTGGTTTGTGTAGCCTTGCAGATTAGGTTCAAAGAAAGACAGCTCCTCTCTTTCTCGCCACGCATCTTAAATCCTGTTTCTATTCAGTTTCCTCTGTAGATAGATTCTCAGGGCGGCTGTGAAATATCCCCGGAGTCAGCAGCTATGGAACAGCTACGGGGTCGGGTGAAGTTACATTACCACAGGGACTATTTAACTATTTGAGCACCGGAGAGGAGAGCATGACTGTGCTAATCAAAGAACACACATTTCTGCCATTTTGGTATGATTTGCTCTTGGTATTGGCATTAATAGTTCCTGAGGAAGCTGAGAATATCTGTGTTCAAAGGAGAAAGCTGCAATGTGTGCACTTGAAAGGGTGGGAAATCAAAATCCAATCAATATTGCTAGCTATATACAATGATTAATGCAATCCCAGCTAGCACATTTGGCTCCTTGGAAGTGGTGGGAACGTACATTTTTGGTTTCCCATTGGTTCTGGAAAAGAAGCCATGAGTTTCCTGACCGGTAAAACTGAAACGTTCTGAGAATGGAAGTGAACATTTCTCCTGTTCTGGGAACGTACATTTTTAGGTTGCAGGGAGGTTCTGAGAATGTTTTACTATGGTTCCCTGAAATCTTTGCTGGGAGGTTTTATTAACGTTCCGAGAACAGAAATTATAGGTTATTTGAAGGTAATGAAATAACATTCAGAGAACATGTTTCAATAAGACTTTTAATAACACTGCTAGCTTAGGTTGATTGCTTTGAACCAATAAAAAAAGAAATGTGTTTGCATGATTAATGCCTAAGCAAATGTCCATGTGTCCTATCTGTGCTTGGAGTTCCCACCTGAACACACTCAACAAGATAGAGGATAGAGAGAGTTATGTCGATGTCGAAGAAAACTTGTGGGAGGAGGTCAGAGACCTGGCCGTGTGGTGCCAGGACAACAACCTCTCCCTCAACGTGATCAAGACTAAAAAACAACATTAAGAATGTTGTTTTGTAATGTTCTCTGAACTATTTGAGAACATTCCCAATATCAAACCGGTTGGAGAACCTTCCTAGGACATTAACAACATTTTAATTAAATTTAACCATGTTTGAACTTTTAGGAAAGGTTTTTTAAAGTAATGAAATACCAATAAAAAAATGTTTTGTTGTCAAGTTACTTAAATGGGCTGAGAATGTTCCAAAGCCAAGCAACTATCCTACACCATTCCCAGAAAGTTGTGGGAAGGTTGTATGCAAAATAACCATAGGACAACCATGCTATCATCAAGCTCTAAGAATCTTATGGTTTTTTGAACATTATTTGCTAGTTGGGCAATGTGTTTTCTTCAGGAACTATTTGCAGAACTCATCTCAATAAGTAAGACTGAGGAGAGTGTCTCAACAGTGAAATGCATGGGCTGGTGTCTCGAGATGGCACGTTACCGCTCACTGTTTTGGGCACTGAGGCCAATTGCAAATGGGAAACCTGGCAAAGGACCCATGGTTGTCTCCTCTCCTGTTTGTGAGATGCAGCCTGCCATAGAGAGGCTGTTAGCTAAACTAATTCAATCATAGGCTGCCCAGCTAGCACATTTGGTTCCTTGGATGTTGTGGAAACGTACGTTTTTGGTTTCCCATTGGTTCTGGGAATGAAGTCACACGTTTCCTGACATATAAAACGGAGCATTTTTTAAAGGAGAACATGAAAATGAATTTGCTTAGATATTTCAAAGATATTGCAAAGATATTTCTTTTTTTATTGAGGCACGGTGTTGGTGAGATTTGAACTTATGTTCTCTACCTATGGAATTAGTCCACTGCACCACCAGGACAGAGCTAGCATGCCATGTTTTTTTTTTAAATCATTCAAGGCTGTTCATTTTAGTCTATACAAATCCCAATTTCACAGAAACAAGCACTCATTAAGATCAGGTGTGGCCAATCAGTGGGTGCGGCCAACACACCTGAACACGCTGAACAAGATAGAGGATAGAATTTTGTTGATGCTGAGAAAGGAATGTATGTTTTTAAATAACATTCTTAGAACGTTTTCTTGTGTTTTTATTATGGAAAGTTTTCTTAATGTTCTGAGAACATGACTTTAAATAGAACCATGAGGAAACCTGTAGAAAATGTTATGATGAAGTACTGAAATTCTCACCTAAGAAACATATGGTTCTCAGAATATTATGTACTAGCTGGGTATCCTGCACCATTCCTAGAACGTTGTGGGAAGGTTGTATGCAAAATAACCATAGGAGAATCACGCTTTCACCAAACTTTAAGAAACATATGGTTCTCAGAACATTATGTGCTAACTGGGCGTATTGTTATCAAACTTTTAACATTATACATAAATTCTGTCCACTAGGATTCTCTCAGAGTCAATACTATTGATTGTATAATTCCCCACATCAGCAATGACAAGATTTAGGTTTGGTTTGAAGACAATCCAAATTCGATAGGAGCGGAAATAAAATGATAGATGTTGAATTAGCACCAGGCTCAGTTACATAAATTATTCTAACCACAATGTCCTTGTCTGTAGGTTTTCATTTTGATATTGAAGGATTGTCGTTTGACTGACTTCAGCACAATTAGCCTAACTTAATCAAATTAACACTATTTGTTTGTTATGTTAAATCAATTTATTTTGAAAATATTACATTTATAAACAGACCTTTTTGATATTTTGACAAACCTGATTCACAGTTGACAGTTACAGACTTAAGACAAAGCACTGACATATTTTCTTTTAATAACACATATATTATAGTATATACAGTGCACCAACCAAAGGCCTAAATCTGAAGTGTTCTGAAGTGTACATTTGAAATCAGGTTGCAATACAAAGTAGGATACAGGCTCTGATCTTCATGGTGTGGTTACCTGTGACATTTTAAGCTGTTTCCAGGCATCATTCAGAGCATTTTCGAAGATGCTTTGTCAGGCAAGCACTATAATTTTCATTTCACAAAAATCCCCTCCATCCCTTTAAGGTGAGCATAAATGGATGACCTGCATCGAGCCATTCTCAGAAAACATAACACCATTAGAGTGACTTGAGGCTAGAATTACTGTACTAAGCGCTGGCATCAGTGCAACGTCAGCAATTGATATTCTAGGAAATAAACCATGAATACAAAGTGTTGAACATAGACACATTGAATTTCCAGGAAAAAGAACATAGAAACAATATTATTTCCAGGATTAAAACCATAACATTTTAAGGTAAAGTATACATCTGGCCTTAAGTATACATGTAGCTTCCTCGGGTCGTTGCTGTGAAAGTCAATTTAGCAGGTAAAATAAGGGTGAATAAATAAGAGCAGAGCCAGGAACTTTGAATGGAGCAGCACATAAACACGTACACTAAGAAGCTTTATCTAAGACAGCTCAAAAACCTGAGATTCTCCTCGATACTGTCAGGTAACATACTGGGCTGGCAGTTGAGTTCTGTTGGTTTTTGGAGTGTAATTTTCAAACCACATGCAAACTGTAAATGAAACGCATTTAAATTCCCAACAATTTTGAGGGGGAAATATCTTAAATTGCTAGGCATAAACAAAACATGCTTGGAGATATTAAATGCAATGAAGACACACACAGACAGAGTCATTGTCATAATCATATTCATAAAACGTTTCTGTGAAATAGAACTTTGTATCATTGGCTGCGTTTACACAGGCAGCCCAATTCTGATTGTTTGCCCAATTATAGGCAAAAGAGCTGATCTGATTGGTCAAAAGATCAATTAGTGGAAAAAGATCAAAATTGGATTGCCTGTGTTCGAGTGAAGACACAGACAACATATCAGATACACTATGGAGCTCTTGTAGCATTATATCCAACCACCTGCATGGTCACAGTTATACGAGAGTCTGAAAAGGCCTGGGCTCCACCAGACTATTAGACATGTTTCTCAGATCAGCCACAGAGTGGACCGCCCTGTAGCCTAGAAGAGAGAGTGTATCATTGCACAGAGTCTGCAAAGTCCTCACTATATCAAACCCTAGTCTCAGCCTCCAGCTCTCTGCTGTGGCTTTGGAGTCTCTGGTGGTGGAGTACTTATAGTTCCACTCGGATGTAGGAGGCGCGCTGTTGTTGGTGTTCTGTGCGATCCACGAGTGCACGCTTTCATCCATCTCCAACCCCACAAACCTGTAGATCTCCTGAGCCTTCTCCTTGGGGTTGAGGGCCAGGTCCTCGTAGCGCACCAAGAGGTAGCGTCCACGCAGCCACGCCGGCCTCTGCAGCATTGTCTCTGCCGAGTCTGCCATGTCCCTGCAGGTGCTGGTGATCTGAGCTAGGTCTACGTAGTGCGGCTGCCTGCCTGTAGCATTCCAGATCTTCCAGGCACGAAACTGCTCAGAGAATGCCATCATGCGCGAGGCCAGGATGGCTCTGGGGTCGCGCACCAGGTGAACGATCCTTAGGTCTAGCCGTGGGTCCTCGGTCAGGGTGCGCAGGTCCCCCACCTCAGGGACACGCACCGTCTTGATGGCCACGTGACCCCGTGACAGACACGCGATGGAGGCCAGGGTGAGGTTCAGCGCCCCGCACTTCTTGGGGCACCAGGTCTCATCAGGCTGACTCCCAGAGGCCGAGGCCCCCTCACCACCCTCGGGGCACACAGGGGGGGAGCAGAGAGCTCGGCTGGAACTCCGGCGGAAGAAGGACCCAGTGACGTGGTCCTGGGGCTCAGGGCGGATGTAGTTCTCCAGGAAGCGTAGGTCACAGGTGTAGAGGTTGAGGAGGAGGTCCCTGTAGGCCCCCAGCAGGGCCCGGCGATCCAGGGCCTGACGCAGTCTGCCACTGGAGTTGGTGAAGGCCTGCTGGACGTGGTAGAGGGGCTCGAACGCGTAGAAGATGGCCGGATGCTGGTTGAAGAGCTGACCGGTGAAGGAGGAGCCGCTGCGGGTGGTGGCGAACAGGAGGATGTGGCGACGGGAGGCCATGGCCGATGTTTCCATGGGCAACGTGTTGTTCTCACACAGAGCTCTCCACCTGGAGTCTAGAAGGACAAGGGGACAAGGAGAGGATATCTGTACCCATGTAATACACATAGTAGCCTATTGTACTGTGATAGTTGCAATAACTACAGTAGCTGCATATGCTTGTAGAATATCCTCTATGGGCTAGGTGGGACGCTTGCGTCCCACCTACGTAACAGCCACTGGCAGCCTGTGGCGCGATTTTCAAAACGTTAAAAATCCTATTACTTCAATTTCTCAAACATATGACTATTTTACAGCTATTTAAAGACAAGACTCTCGTTAATCTAACCACACTGTCCGATTTCAAAAAGGCTTTACAACGAAAGCAAAACATTAGATTATGTCAGCAGAGTACCAAGCCAGAAATAATCAGACACCCATTTTTCAAGCCAGCATATAATGTCACCAAAACCCAGAAGACAGCTAAATGCAGCACTCACCTTTGATGATCTTCATCAGATGACAACCCTAGGACATTATGTTATACAATACATGCATGTTTTGTTCAATCAAGTTCATATTTATATCAAAAACCAGCTTTTTACATTAGCATGTGACGTTCAGAACTAGCATACCCCCCGCAAACTTCTGGGGAATTCGCTAACATTTTACTAAATTACTCACGATAAACGTTCACAAAAAGCATAACAATTATTTTAAGAATTATAGATACAGACCTCCTCTATGCACTCGATATGTCCGATTTTAAAATAGCTTTTTGGTGAAAGCACATTTTGCAATATTCTAAGTACATAGCCCAGGCATCACGGGCTCGCTATTTAGACACCCGGCAAGTTTAGCACTCACCATAATCATATTTACTATTATAAAAGTTTGATTACCTTTTGTTGTCTTCGTCAGAATGCACACCCAGGACTGCTACTTCAATAACAAATGTTGGTTTGGTCCAAAATAATCCATCGTTATATCCGAATAGCGGCGTTTTGTTCGTGCGTTCCAGACACTATCCGAAATAGTAAAGAAGTGTCGCGCGCATGGCGCAATTCGTGACAATAAAATTCTAAATATTCCATTGCCGTACTTCGAAGCATGTCAACCGCTGTTTAAAATCAATTTTTACGCCATTTTTCTCGTAGAAAAGCGATAATATTCCGACAGGGAATCTCCTTTTCGGCAAACAGAGGAAAAAATCCCAAAGGCGGGGGCGGTCGGGTCACGCGCCTAAGCCCAGTGTCCCTTGATCGGCCACTTGAGAAAGGCGATAATGTGTTTCAGCCTGGGGCTGGAATGACGACATTCTGTTTTTTCCCGGGCTCTGAGCGCCTATGGACGACGTGGGAAGTGTCACGTTAGAGCAGAGATCCTTAGTAAATGATAGAGATGGAAAAGAAGTTCAAGAAATGGTCAGACAGGCCACTTCCTGTAAAGGAATCTCTCAGGTTTTGACCTGCCATTTGAGTTCTGTTATACTCACAGACACCATTCAAACAGTTTTAGAAAATGTAGGGTGTTTTCTATCCATATGTAATAAGTATATGCATATTCTAGTTACTGGGTAGGAGTGGTAACCAGATTAAATCGGGTATGTTTTTTTATCCAGCCGTGTCAATACTGCCCCCTAGTCCTAACAGGATATGATACAGTTGATTAAGTATTAAAAAAGTCTATATACAACAGTATGGGTCTTAGTTGACTTATTTAGAGGGCAACTTCATGATTGTTCTTTATTTTACTACTTTATGAATACAACTTTTAATATTAATTGGTTGACTTTCATACAATTTCAGACAAACACGTTCTACAACCAATCCTAAGCTCTTGGCACATGGACACGTGGAATGAAAGAAGCTTATAAAAGTAAAATAGAATCCAGTATCATCATCATAACAGAGGACTAAGAAAAACCAACTGAAGACTCTATCCAGCCAATTTGCTTAAATAATTCAGAAAGTAGGCTAAACATGCATGAGTAAGATGCTTGTCTGCCGATGTTTACCCAAGGACTGGTGAAATGTCTCCTCTCTAAATATAGAGCGGATTGCTAACGTGTAATTACTGCTGATGAGGAGTTGATTGCAAAGGGGTCGTTACTTTTATCTGGAGACGAGCTTGACGAAAGGCGTATACAGCCACCCCGCAAAAGCTGATTAATGAGGATAAACTGGAGGATAATTGTCAAATGAATAAAAGTGAATCACAGATATTACATCTCTCTCATCCTCTCCTCCATGAAAAGGGGAATTCCCTTGGGCTTACTATTTGCTCTCTCCCTCTGCTCCTCGAGAGTCACTGACTAATGACCCCACGCAAACAAACTTTCTTCCCGTATGAATACCACATAAGGGTTTTATGTGGGAAAAATTTCACAAACTCAAACTTGTGAACCCTGAATGTATATACTCAATTAGTCGGTTTTTGAAATATATTATCAAGCAATTGTAAAATAAAATGTCTATGTATGCCCTCTACTGGTCGCATTTAAAGTGACTGCTGGCCATCAGTTGAGTCTTGTACAAGTTATTGCTACTATGTCTAATCAGTGGCGGTCAGTGCCGTTTAAGATGAGGGAGGACCATTTCTCTTTTTTATGAGCATGGCCTTATTTCTATTACAGCATATTGGATGACTGTCATTCATATTCCATTCACCCAGTTCAATGTAACATTGATAGGCTTAGGCTACTACATGATACTCAACATGTTCCCTGTACCCATCATGAGTTTGCTACAACCTAGCCTATGAATGAAAGTTTACAATGTAGTGGCACACAGGTCGAGAGGAGAAAGATTTTAGGTGACAGACAGTGACACATGGACAGACAGTGACACATTCATATACCAAGTTACACACTCTTACCTGTACCTAGCTGATCAGGAGTATAATCATTAGTCAAGCAGTTGCAAAAGGAGAGTTTCTATTGGACAAATTCAGGTATCCCCGTTTCATTCTGTTTGCTTCCGTTTAAGAAACATTTTTCAACAGAATCCTTTCACCTTTTCCCTTTGCTTGTGGACTTCAATGCACAGCACATCAGCTGTCTGACGGCCAGGCGAAAAAGCCTTTCCAAGCCAAACCTTCATATCATAACCGCTACAGACAGCCTACATTGTTGTCACCATATTAGCTAAAGTAACATCATAGTCAACATAGCTAATAGAATTAACGCGTTAGTAAACCCGCTACAATCGTGTAGTGCAGTATACAGTCAGTAAGCCATTTAGTAGTTATACCGGTGGGACCCGGTGGCAACAAATTAGTAAAACCAAAAGCTTACCTTGACTTGGAAGAGTTCCAGTGTTGGATAGTCATAGCCAGCAAGCTAACATAGCATCCCTCTGTTTGAGCAGGGTGTTTGAGTAGGCTAAACTACAGTAGCTAGCTGTATTTGCTACCTAAATAAGTGAAAGTAAAAAAAATATATCTCACTTGCTCCTCCTTCATTTTTGAATTAATGAATTTGTTCAAAACTGTTCAGCTATTGTCTTTCTCTCTCTTTGAGTCAACTACTCACCACATTTTATGCAGTGCTAGCTAGCTGTAGGTTATGCTTTCAGTACTAGATTCATTCTCTGATCCTTTGATTCGGTGGACAACATGTCAGTTCATGCTGCAAGAGCTCTAGGTTGGAGGATGTCCTCCGGAAGTTGTCATAATTACTGTGAAAGTCTATGGATGGGGGTGAGAACCATGAGCCTCCTAGGTTTTGTATTGAAGTCAATGTACACAGAGGAGGACAGAAGCTAGCTAGCTGTCCTCCGACTACACCATGGTGCTACCCTACAAAGTTGAGGCTCCTATAGACCTTCATTGCAAAACAGTGTGTTTTAATTAATTATTTGGTGGAATGTGAATATATTTTGTGTAGTTTTATCTATATAAAATATATTTTCTTAAATGAAATTCACTGTGGAGGATGGTCCTCCCATTCCTCCTCTGAGGAGCCTCCACTAGTCTAGCTACATAATAGAGGTATCAGTTTAAACCCTACCAGTTACTGAGCAAGACTAGAACACAGTCTCAATGAAAATTCTACTTTAATTAAAGAACAAAATACATACAGTCGAATGTATAGCTACTTCTGTTTGTTGCTCAGTCTTGTTATGTGCTTTGCAAATAGAGCCTTACCTCTGGGCTGTTGGCTCTCACAGCGGTAGACACACACTAAGTACATACAGTACAATGCATGCTCCCATGTGTGCTCCCTAAGCCATATATACAGTCCAGCCACTTTGTGCTTGTTCTGTATTAGTGGTTACATGCTTGGCAGAGATATGCCTATACCTTTGGGCAGCTGGCTCTGGCAGTGGTAGACACACACAAAGTAGGCTAGAACATACAGCAGAATGTGTGCTCCCTAAGCCATATACTAGTATAGCCACTTTGTGCTTGTTTTTCTGAGTTAGTGGGGACATGCTTGGCAGAGTTTTGACCCCACCTTTGGGCTGTGGGCTCTGGCAATGTAAGACTCCTCAGTAGACACACAAAGTAGATACACTGGAATGTGTGCTCCCTAAGCCATGTAGAGTACAGCCAATTGTGCTTGTTGTTGTGCATTAGTGGTTTCATGCTTGAGTTTTCTCTTACCTTTGGGCTGTCGGTTTTGACAGTGGTAGACGCCACCGTGGCAGGGCCCGGACAGGGAGTCTCTCAGGGTGCGGATGGCTGTGTACTGGACCCCCAGAGAGGCACACACCAGCAGCAGCACTGTCTTCCAGGAGCACTCCATCCTGCGTCCTCCTCCGGCCTTACATCCTTCACGCTGCAGCCACCAGGGGAAACACAGAGAGGTGACACTCCTCACACACTGTCCTCAGGGAGAACAAGAGCGATGCAGAAGAGTAGTCCTCTGGGATTTTAACTTTCTGCAGACATTCTGACCAGAGCAGGAAAGAGAAAAATATTTTACGAGCAGCTTTTTTCCTTCTTCGTAACGTTGCAAAAATCAGAAACTTTATGTAAAAAAAGTATGCAGAAAATGTATCCATGCCTTTGTCACAGATTAAACTACTGCAATGCTCTACTATCCGGCTACCTGGGTAAGGCACTAACTAAACTTCAGCTAGTGCAAAATATGGCTGCTATAACCTTGACTAAACCCAAAAAGTGTGATCATATTACTCCAGTGTTAGCTTCTCTACACTGTCCTCCTGTTAATTCTAGGGCTGATTTCAAGGTTTTACTGTTAACCTACAAAGAATTACATGGACTTGCTCCTATTTACAGTGCCTTCAGGAAGTATTCACACCCCTTGACTTTTTCCTCATTTTGTTATGTTAACAAAAAAAATCTTTGATTTTGAATCACTGGCTTACACACAATAACCCATAATGTCAAAGTGAATTATGTTTTTAGGAATTTTTACAAATTAATTCAAATCAAAAGCTGAAATGTCTTGAGTCAATAAGTATTCAACCCTTTTGTTTTATATTTTTTTGTCAATTTTTATTGAACCTTTATTTAACTAGGCAAGTCAGTTAAGAATAAATTCTTTTTTTACAATGACTGCCTACACCGGCCAAACCTGGACGATGCTGAGCCAACTGTGCGCCGCACTATGGGACTCCCAATCACAGCCGGTTGTGAGATATTGTTATGGCTAGACTAAATAAGTTCTGGAGTAAAATTGTGCTTAGCAAGTCACACAATAAGTTGCATAGACTAAGTGTGCAATAATAGTGTTTAGCAAGATTTTGGAATGACTACGTCATCTCTGTACCCCACACATACAATTATCTGTAAGATCCCTCAGTCGAGCTGTGAATATCAAACACAGATTCAACCACAAAGACCAGGGATGTTTTCCAATGCCTCGCAAAGAAGGGCACCTATTGGTAGATGGGTAAAAATAAAAAAAGCAGACATTAAGTATCCCTTTGAGCATGGTGAAGTTATCAATTACACTTTGGATGGTGTATCAATACACCCAGTCACTACAAAGATACAGGCATCCTTCCTAACTCAGTGGCCGGAGAGGAAGGAAATAGCTTTAAAGTCACCATCAGGCCAATGGTGACTTTAAAACAGTTACAGTGTTTAATGGCTGTGATAAGAGAAAAATGTGTTTTTAAAGAAATTAGAACGTAACAGAAAAGGAGATGAACCATTGAACCCCCTCCTTGTTGCATTTCAATGGTTCATCTCCTTTTCAGTTACGCTCTAATTTGTTTAAAAACACATTTATATATAATTGAAATGTAATGTAACTTGCAATGTATGATATTAGTCCAGTTTAAAAACAATAAATCAAATCAAATTTGTCACATGCTCGAATACAACAGTGAAATGCTTACTGACAAGCCCTTAACCAACGATGCAGTTTTAAGAAAATACCTAAAAAATTAAGTTAAAAAAGTAAGAGATAAGAAAAACTAAAAATTAAAGAGCAGCAGTAAATAACAATAGTGGGGCTATATACAGGGGGTACCAGCGGTGGCGGTTCTAGACCATTTCAACTGGGGGGGACAAGCTGGGGCCAGTTGTACTGTTAGAGGGGCCAGTTACATTAGACGTTATTGTTGTCATATCGTTTTGCATGTGGTACGATACTGTTGTGTTTCCGCCTAAAGCCGTCCCTCTAGAAAATATGTGGGTTAAATTAGTGTTCTGCGTTGCCACTGTCTAATAATGGATGTAAAAAAAGAACGATAACACATTTTTGCTATGTAAAAATTATTTCATACTCCACATTTAGGGGGGCCACAAGGGGGTCCAAAATTGTTGTCACAGGGGCACTGGCCCATCTGCCTCCCCAGAACCGCTAGTGGGTACCAGTACAATGTCAATGTGTCAATGTGCGGGGGCACTGGTGTCGAGGTAGTTGAGATAATTATGGACACGCAAGTAGGGTTGTTAAAGTGGCTATGCGTAGCAGAGAGAACAGTCTATGAACAGGGTGGCTGGAGTCTTTGATGATTTTTAGGGCCTTCCTCTGACACCGCCTGGTATAGAGGTCCTGGAAGGCAGGAAGCTTGGCCCCGGTGATGTACTGGGCCGTACACACTACCCTCTGTAGTGTCTTGCGGTCGGAGGCCGAGCAGTTGCCATACCAGGCAGTGATGCAACCCGTCATGATGCTCTCGATTGTGCAGCTGTAAATTCTTTTGAGGATCTTAGGACCCATGCCAAATCGTTTCAGTCTCCTGAGGGGGAATAGGTTTTGTCGTACCCTCTTTATGACTGTCTTGGTGTGCTTGAACCATGTTAGTTTGTTGTTGATGTGGACGCCAAGGAACTTGAAGCTTTCAACCTGCTCCACTACAGCCCCGTCGATGAGAATGGGGGCGTGCTTGGTCCTCCTTTTCCTGTAGTCCACAATCATCTCCTTTGTCTTGATCATGTTGAGGGAGAAGTTGTTGTCCTTTCACCACATGGTCAGGTCTCTGACCTCCTCCCTATAGGCTGTCTCATCATTGTCGGTGATCAGGCCTACCACAGTGTGTCATCGGTAAACTTAATGATGGTGTTGGGAGTCGTGCCTGGCCGTGCAGTCATGAATGAACAGGGAGTACAGAAGGGGACTGAGTATGCACCCCTGAGGGGCCCCGTGTTGAGGATCAGTGTGGCGGATGTGTTGTTGCCTACCCTTACCACCTGGGGGCGGCCCCTCAGGAAGTCTAGGATCCAGTTGCAGAGTGATCTCTTTAGTCCCAGGGTCCTTAGCTTAGTGATGAGCTTTGAGGGCACTATGGTGTTGAACGCTGAGCTGTAGTCAATGAATAGCATTCTCACATAGGTGTTCCTTTTGTCCAGGTGGGAAAGGGCAGTGTGAAGTGCAATAGAGATTGCATCATCTGTGGATCTGTTGGTGCGGTATGCAAATTGGAGTGGGCCTAGGGTTTCTGGGATAATGGTGTTTCAAAGCATTTCATGGCTACAGAAGTGAGTGCTACGGGTCGGTAGTCATTTAGGCAGGTTAACTTAGTGTTCTTGGGCACAGGGACTATGGTGGTCTGCTTGAAACATGTTGGTATTACAGACTTGTGAATGTTGACCTGTTTAAAGATCTTACTCACATCGGCTGTGGAGAGCGTGATCACACAGTCATCCGGAACAGTTGGTGCTCTCATGCATGTTTCAGTGTTACTTGCCTCGAAGTGAGCATAGAAGTTTTTTAGCTCGTCTGGTAGGCTCGTGTCACTGGGTAGCTCTTGGCTGTGCTTCCCTTTGTAGTCTGTAATAGTTTGCAAGCCCTGCCACATCCGACAAGCGTCGGAGCCGGTGTAGTACGATTAAAAATGGCCAAATAATTTTTTTCAAGCAACAAAGAAGTTACAATCAGTTGTTTGCATCATTTCTTGTTTTGTATCTCATGAAAGAGAAAAGAAACAGAGAAATGTGGTTTTAAAACTGATCTTGTTTCAAATAAAGATTTTATAAATAAGAGAAAACAGAGGATGGATCAACAACATTGTAGTTACTCCACAATACTAATCTAAATGACAGAGTGAAGAAAATAAGGAAGCCTGTACAGACTAAAAATATTCCAAAACATGCATCCTGTTTGCAATAAGGCACTAAAGTAAAACTGCAAAAAATGAAATGGCATAGAAATGTATTTTATTTCCTGAATACAAAGCGTTATGTTTGGGGAAAATCCAAAACAACACATGGTGGCTGAATAATGTTATGTGTATGCTTGTCATCGGCAAGGACTTGGGATAAAATGAAACAGATAGGCAAAATCCTAGAGGAAAACCTGGTTCAGTCTGCTTTCCAACAGACACTGGGAGACAAATTCACCTTTCAGCAGGACAATAACCTAAAACACAAGGCCAAATATACACTTGAGTTGCTTACCAAGTTGACATTTAATGTTCCTGAGTAGGGTGGTGGCGGTCACGAAATTTCATCAGCTGGTGATCATCAAGCAAATAACTGTCGGTCTCAAGGTAATTGACCGTTAATTAACATAAACACATTTAGCATCTCCTGGTTTCCAGTCCACTGATGCAGACCTTTGGAACATCTACATTTTAAAAAGTCAAATAAATCCATATCATATAGCCTACAACTTCACAATAAATCCATTATTTATTTTAGACGGGTCTAAAGAAGCATGATATGAAAAAAATGTAGTCTATTTCAGAAGAACAGAATAGCAGACTCTGAGTTGTCCTTATGTTAGGTCCTGATCTGGCAATGCCAGATGGTTGTGGGCCACACTAGTTTATTTAGCAGACAAGATTTGCTTAGCATTCCGTGGCATTATTTTATATTCTGTTATAGTATGAAGAATACAATTGAACAAAGCTGAATGAAATAGAAAGAATATTTTCCCCAAACGATTTCAGGAAGTGTACACATGCGGCTATTCTGTGTTGAGCGGTTAACTTGTTATGGATAGGGGGCAGTATTTTCACGCCCGGATAAAAAACGTACCCAATTTAATCTGGTTATTACTCCTGCCCAGAAACTAGAATATGCATGTAATTAGTAGCTTTGGATAAAAAACACTCCAAAGTTTCTAAAACTGTTTGAATGGTGTCTGTGAGTATAACAGAACTCAAATGGCAGGCCAAAACCTGAGAAGATTCTGTACAGGAAGTACCCTGTCTGACCATTTCTTGGCCTTCTTTGTCATCTCTATCCAAAACAAAGGATCTCTGCTGTAACGTGACATTTTCTAAGGCTCCCATAGGCTCTCAGAAGGCGCCAGAACGTTGAATGATGACTTTGCAGCCCATGGCTGAAAAACAGTAGCGCATTTGGTAAGTGGTCGATCTGAGAACAATGAGACGGGTGCGCGCGTGCACGTGAAGAGTCCATTTTAGATTATCAGTCTTTGAACGAAAACAACGACTCCTGGTCGGAATATTATCGCTATTTTACGCGAAAAATCGCATAAAAATTGATTTTAAACAGCGTTTGACATGCTTCGAAGTACGGTAATGGAATATTTTGACATTTTTTGTCACGATACGTGTCCGCGCGTCACCCTTCGTTACCCTTCGGATAGTGTCTTGAACGCACAAACAAAATGCCGCTATTTGGATATAACTATGGATTATTTGGAACCAAACCAACATTTGTTGTTGAAGTATAAGTCCTGGGAGTGCATTCTGACGAAGAACAGCAAAGGTAATCCAATTTTTCTTATAGTAAATCTGACTTTGGTGAGTACCAAACTTGGTGGGTGTCAAAATAGCTAGCTGTGATGGCGAGCTATCTACTCAGAATATTGCAAAATGTGCTTTCACCGAAAAGCTATTTTAAAATCGGACACCGCGATTGCATAAAGGAGTTCTGTATCTAGAATTCTTAAAATACTTGTTATGTTTTTTGTGAACGTTTATCGTGAGTAATTTAGTAAACACATGCTAATGTAAAAAGCTGGTTTTTGATATAAATATGAACTTGATTGAACAAAACATGCATGTATTGTATAACATAATGTCCTAGGAGTGTCATCTGATGAAGATCATCAAAGGTTAGTGCTGCATTTAGCTGTGGTTTTGGTTTTTGTGACATTATATGCTAGCTTGAAAAATGGGTGTCTGATTATTTCTGGCTGGGTACTCTCCTGACATAATGTTTTGCTTTCGTTGTAAAGCCTTTTTGAAATCGGACAGTGTGGTTAGATAAAGGAGAGTCTTGTCTTTAACCTCTATGGGCTAGGTGGGACGCTTGCGTCCCACCTACTCAACAGCCAGTGTAATCCCGTGGCGCGTTATTCAAATTCCTCAAAAATGCAAAAACTTCCATTTTTCAAACATATGACTATTTTACACCATTTTAAAGACAAGACTCTCGTTAATCTAACCACACTGTCCGATTTCAAAAAGGCTTTACAACGAAAGCAAAACATTAGATTATGTCAGCAGAGTACCCAGCCAGAAATAATCAGACACCCATTTTTCAAGCTAGCATATAATGTCACATAAACCCAAACCACAGCTAAATGCAGCACTAACCTTTGATGATCTTCATCAGATGACAACCCTAGGACCTTATGTTATACAATACATGCATGTTTTGTTCAATCAAGTTCATATTTATATCAAAAAACTGCTTTTTACATTAGCATGTGACTAGCATGTGACTAGCATTCCCACCGAACACTGCCGGTGAATTTACTAAATTACTCACGATAAACGTTTACAAAAAACATAACAATTATTTTAAGAATTATAGATACAGAACTCCTCTATGCACTCGATATGTCCGATTTTAAAATAGCTTTTCGGTGAAAGCACATTTTGCAATATTCTCAGTAGATAGCCCGGCATCACAGGGCTAGCTATTTAGACACCCAGCAAGTTTAGCACTCACCAAAGTCAGATTTACTATAAGAAAAATGTTATTACCTTTGCTGTTCTTCGTCAGAATGCACTCCCAGGACTTCTACTTCAATAACAAATGTTGGTTTGGTCCCAAATTATCCATTGTTATATCCAAATAGCGGCGTTTTGTTCGTGCGTTCAAGACACTATCCGAAAGGGTAAATAAGGGTGACGAGCATGGCGCATTTCGTGACAAAAAATGTCTAAATATTCCATTACCGTACTTCGAAGCATGTCAACCGCTATTTAAAATACATTTTTATGCCATTTTTCTCGTACAAAAGCGATAATATTCCGACCGGGAAATCGATTTTTATTACAAAGAGAGTGAAAGTAAAAGCATGCTATCCCCTCATGCACGAGCCTCAGTCTAATGGCCCTCTGATAGAGCACTTACCAAACGCGCTAATGTGTTTCAGCCTGGGGATGGAATTACATCGTTCAGCTTTTTCCCGCCTTCTGAGAGCCCATGGGAGCCGTAGGAAGTGTCACGTCATGCCAGAGATCACCTGTATTTGTTAGAGATGATCAAGGAGGGCAAGAAATTGTCAGACAGGCCACTTCCTGTAAGGAATCTTCTCAGGTTTTGGCCTGCCAAATGAGTTCTGTTATACTCACAGACACCATTCAAACAGTTTTAGAAACTTTAGGGTGTTTTCTATCCAAAGCCAATAATTATATGCATATTCTAGTTACTGGGCAGGAGTAGTAACCAGATTAAATCGGGTACGTTTTTTATCCGGCCGTGCAAATACTGCCCCCTAGCCCCAACAGGTTAAAATGCTGTAAAATAGTCATATGTTTGAAAAATGGAAGTTTTCGGATTTTCGAGGAGTTTGTATTTCGCGCCACGCCCAATCATTGGATATTGGAGCGGTGTTCCGCTAGCGGAACGTCTAGATGTAAGAGGTTAACAAAGAAATAGGTAATCCTATATTCTTAATTTAGAGTTATTAATGTAACTTGAGTTGTTCTACAAATGTTGAGCTATATGTTTAGATATTTTAAATACATTGTAAGGCTGCATGATGCAGCAATAATGATGATTTTTTTTTAAGTTTCTTGAAAGGCATGAACTCTGCTTAGTTTTTTTGCACAGACTGTTCACATTTCATCAGTCTCTCATCCACAATTTTAGAAGCACTTGATAATGCCTCGAATTTCCCTGCGGCATCCCCTTTGTGTGATTATGATGCACCCTAAGAAAATCCAGGCCATTTGCAGCCCTTCTGCCTAAATGCTGCTCGCTCTGAAGCACCTCTGATATCACCCACACAGCTCTCCGTCACGTGATCGGGTCTTTCTCAAAGGCTACAAGTGAAGACTTGACCTATTCTATTGTGTAAGAAATAAATATTCCAAACATGGTCTGGGACAGTTGTGGGATGCGATAGATTCCAAATTAATACAACCACGCAATGAGGCTGACGCAACAGATGAGAACGTTTAGCTTAAAATGTTGATAAACTATTAGGTTATTTCTTCATATTATAAGCACAGCAATGCACACATGGCAGTTGGCTTTAAGCGTGAATGATTCATTAGTGGGAAAACACCATTCTCAAAAGTGACCGCAAATGTGATTATGCATGTAATGCTTTATTATAAAGGTGCATTTGTATGGTGAAAATGATCTTCCCCAAACTTGAAACTCACACGCTGCTTATGTATACCAGTTAGGCTCTACACCCCTTGTAAAGCGGATTAATGTGCTTAAATTTAAGAAGTTATTTGGCCACTTTAGTTGTGATACAAACCTTATTAAAACATATAGGCCTATGGGCTTGGCTACATGAGGTGTGCGACTATGATTGAAAAAGTCGCCAAAAAAAGTCATTGTTTCTTATGGTAGGCATCATTCACAAGTGATAATATATAATTCACAAGTGATAAGCTAATATTGTCACCAATCAGACTATTCTTGATTTAATATTGTCTTTACATATACTAAATAATATGTGTGAACTATTTTTTTATTTAGAATGGACCATTATCATGCACCTGTCTCGAAACAGGGGCAGCCGAAAAATAGTGACTGGAGAACACTTTTCCCCGGTGGTTTATTTTCATGCCAGCCAGGTAGGCTATACTCCTGCTGTAAATACAAGCAATGTGCTTAATATTAGGAAAGTTATATAAATATAGTAGGCCTAGCCTATAGAAAGCTGATCCTCCTCTTTTCAGTAGAGGCTTATCACTCTGTTTTCTCACGCAATTGCATAGCCTATTGAAATGGACTCTCATGAAGTGTATGATTATACACTGCTCAAAAAAATAAAGGGAACACTTAAACAACACAATGTAACTCCAAGTCAATCACACTTCTGTGAAATCAAACTGTCCACTTAGGAAGCAACACTGATTGACAATAAATTTCACATGCTGTTGTGCAAATGGAATAGACAACAGGTGGAAATTATAGGCAATTAGCAAGACACCCCCAATAAAGGAGTGGTTCTGCAGGTGGGGACCACAGACCACATCTCAGTTCCTATGCTTCCTGGCTGATGTTTTGGTCACTTTTGAATGCTGGCGGTGCTTTCACTCTAGTGGTAGCATGAGACGGAGTCTACAACCCACACAAGTGGCTCAGGTAGTGCAGCTCATACAGGATGGCACATCAATGCGAGCTGTGGCAAGAAGGTTTGCTGTGTCTGTCAGCGTAGTGTCCAGAGCATGGCGGCGCTACCAGGAGACAGGCCAGTACATCAGGAGACGTGGAGGAGGCCGTAGGAGGGCAACAACCCAGCAGCAGGACCGCTACCTCCGCCTTTGTGCAAGGAGGAGCAGGAGAAGCACTGCCAGAGCCCTGCAAAATGACCTCCAGCAGGCCACAAATGTGCATGTGTCTGCTCAAACGGTCAGAAACAGACTCCATGAGGGTGGTATGAGGGCCCGACGTCCACAGGTGGGGGTTGTGCTTACAGCCCAACACCGTGCAGGACGTTTGGCATTTGCCAGAGAACACCAAGATTGGCAAATTCACCACTGTGCCCTGTGCTCTTCACAGATGAAAGCAGGTTCACACTGAGCATGTGACAGACGTGACAGAGTCTGGAGACGCCGTGGAGAATGTTCTGCTGCCTGCAACATCCTCCAGCATGACCGGTTTGGCGGTGGGTCAGTCATGGTGTGGGGTGGCATTTCTTTGGGGGGCCGCACAGCCCTCCATGTGCTCGCCAGAGGTAGCCTGACTGCCATTGGGTACCGAGATGAGATCCTCAGACCCCTTGTGAGACCATATGCTGGTGCGGTTGGCCCTGGGTTCCTACTAATGCAAGACAATGCTAGACCTCATGTGGCTGGAGTGTGTCAGCAGTTCCTGCAAGAGGAAGGCATTGATGCTATGGACTGGCCCGCCCGTTCCCCAGACCTGAATCCAATTGAGCATGTTGATGTTGATGTTGTCTCTCTCCCCTCCCAGAGAACCTGGGACCATGCCTCAGGACTACCTGGCCTGACGATTCCTGGCTGTCCCTGTCCCCAGTCCACCTGGTCGTGCTGCTGCTCCAGTTTCTGCTGTTCTGCCTGTGGCTATGGAACCCTGACCTGTTCACCGGAGGTGCTACCCAGACCTCTCTCTCTCTCTCTCTGCTCAGCTTTGAAAAGCCAACTGACATTTACTCCGGAGGTGCTGACCTGTTGAACCCTCTATCACCACTGTGATTATTATTTGACCTTGCTTGTCATCTATGAATGTTTGAACATCTTTGATGTGGCCTTAATGGCCATGTACTCTTATAATCTCCATCCGGCACAGCCAGAAGAGGACTGGCCACCCTTTGGGGCTGGTTTCTCTCTAGGTTTCTTCTTAGGTTCCTGCGTTTCTAGGAAGTTTTTCCTAGCCACCGTGCTTCTACATTTGATTTGCTTGCTCTTTGGGGGTTAAGGCTGGGTATCTGTATAGGCACTTTGTGACAACTGCTAATGTAAAAAGGGCTTTATACGATAGATAGATAGATAGATAGATAGATAGATAGATAGATAGATAGATAGATAGATAGATAGATAGATAGATAGATAGATAGATAGATAGATAGATAGATAGATAGATAGATAGATAGATAGATAGATAGATAGATAGATAGATAGACAATGCTGACAGCTAAAAGTGTGAATACACCATTTTAAAAATTGGTTTGGGCCCCCCTGAGCGGATCCTGCTTGCCAGAATCTCTCCCAACTCTCTCCTCTGCCAGAGGGGCAAGTCACATACAGTAGCTGACATGCAACAACCACAGGCAGAGCAGCTGAGAGAGAAGAGCGCACTCTCCCAGAGAGAGGAGCTCTACTGACCTGAGGCTACAGACTAACCCCGGTGATATGACAGAAGATGAATCTGGTCCTACATGCCTCCCTGTGCCTCACAGAAAAGAGAAATGCAAACTGACACTTTGAGATGTGGAAAGGTCAATTGTGGATCTTATCTTGTACATTTTGACTTACAGCACCTGTCTTTACACTGAATGCATAGACATGATTATTAATAAACAGGACATAAATGCCTCATGCAACATGCAAACTTATGCAGGTGTGTGCATTTACACACACAAGGCTATATCTATAGGCTATATACACCCCACAGAGCAACATCAAGTAGTTCGACAGACAATAGATAAGTTACAAAGGAAATAACTAACATTTGGTGGTGGTGGTGTTGGGGTGCTCATGAAAGTTTATAATCATCTCATGTAAAAAAAAAAATGGCAAGTGTTAATAAAATATTGAACATATAGGTGCATTTTAAACAAAAGACTGATATCTAAATGTTATTCAAATACAACTTTATATATGTCTCCTCCATCAACTCAGAGCAACAGGGTGGAAGGCGTCGTGTACCTGGGTGCCAAGAAAAATGTACAGTCAATGACATGTTCTCTAAGATATAAGATAAGAAATCACATAATAATGCAAACTATCGGTGGTGCAGCGCCAACATCACCCAACATAACCGTAGCCTATATGTTGCACGGTTCGGTAACCTGTGCAGTCCAGGTAAGCCTAAACGTGAGTTCAAGTCAGTCGTAATTCATCACTGGCAGTTACTATATCTGATAATAATAACAGTGTAGATAATATACTAGTTCACAGTCACACAAATGTTGCCGTATGAACCAATACGAAATACAAAACAGCAATAAAAAAATGCATCTTACCATATAAACTCTTTGCCAAATCAGCTCGGTAAAGTCAAATTCATTGGTGGCACCCTTTTAGAGGAGCTCCGTAAAGCATCTTCGTGTTCTCGACGGTTTGTCCAGTAGCGGAGTGGGATGAGCACTGGGAACTGAGAGCGAGCAGCGCCCGGTTGTGGAAACGCGCGAACGGATTGAGCAGCAGAGAGCGCTTGAAGAGGCAAAGCAGTAAGCCTCCCCCGTGTCATTTTCAGCCCATAGCTGACTCAATAGTTGGTTTCTTTCGATGTCTTATATAATAGGCTTTGAATCATCACACATTTTAGAATAACTGTAAGACTACTAGATTTGGGAAAACAGGTTCATATGGTAACCAAAACAACCTGCCCAGATAGCACATTTGGTTCCTTTGAATTTGTAGGAACAAATGTTTTTGGTTTCACATTGATTGTGGGATCAAAGCCATAGGTTTCCTGACCGGTAAAATGTAAAGTTTTTTAAATGTTCTGAGAACAGATGTAAAAGTTTTCACTGTTCGGGAACATTTATTTTTAGGTTGCAGGGAGGTTCTGAGAACGTTTTACTCTGGTTCCTTGAAAGGTTTCCTGGGAGGTTTTATTGATGCTGAGAATGGAATTCATAGGTTATTTGGAGGTTTTGAATAACTTCCTCAAAACTTTAACTGAATGTTTCAGTAAGACTTAATGACACTGCTAGGTAATTTTGCGTTAACTGTTTTAAACTCCAAGCACAGATAAAAAACATGGAAATTAATTTCCTTACGCATGCAACCACATCAGTGAGACCCAAACCTATAATCCTCTGTTTTCTGTCCATGGAATTAGTCCTCTGTGCCACCAGGATGGAGCTTTTTTTCTACGCATACAAAGCTGGTCATTTTAGTCTATTCAAACAGACCCCATTTCAAAGGAAAACAAGCACTCATTCAGATCAGGTGTGGCCAACACACCTGAACACACGTAACAATATGGAGGATAGAGAGAGTTTTATTGATGCTGAGAACGGAATGTATATGTGTTTAAATAACATTCTGAGAATGTACTAAAGTTTTCTTGTGGTTTTAATGGAACGTTTTCTTAATGTTCTCTCAACAATTTGAGGACATGACTTTAAATAGAACTATGAAGAAACCAGTAGGAAACGTTATGCTGAAGAACTGAAATTCCCACAGAAGAACGTTGTTTCTTAACATTCTTGGAACAATTTGAGAACATGACTTTAAATAGAACCATGAGGAAACCTGTATTAAACCTTGTGCTGAAGTACTGAAAATCCCACAGAAGAATGTTGTTTCTTAACGTTCTCTGAACTATTTGAGAACATTCCCATGTCAAACCAGTTGGATAACGTTCCTATAACATTACCAAAATTGAAATTAAATACAATCCTGTTTGAATTTTTATGAAACATTCTGTTAAAGTAATGAAATACCAAGAAAATACCCACTGGGCACAGACGTCAGTTCAACATCTAGTTTTGTATTACGCTTGGTTGAGTTGTCAATTAACGTTAGTTCAATGTGAAATCAGCCAAAATTGGGTGAAGAAAATAAGGAATTCCCTTATGTTGATGACTTTTTTCACATCCAATCAGTTTTCCACATTGATTCAACAATTGTTTTGCCCAGTGGGTAACGTTTTTTTTGTCAAGTCCCTTAACACTGCTGAGAATATTCCAAAACCAAGCAACTATCCTGCACCATTCACAGAAAGTTGTGGGAAGGTTGTATGTAAAATAACCATAGGACAACCACGCTCTCACCAAGCTCTAAGAAGCATATGGTTCTCAGAACATTATGTGCTAGCTGGGTGATAGGATATTGGTAACTATTGAAACTCTTCTCTAACACAATATATCAGTGCAGTGTGTCCGTTTTGTTCAGCTTTATGTGGATATATATTGTAATTCGGCAGTGTGCAGAATATCTCAACAAACACGGTCGCCCTAGTCAGACTCAAGTAGCGTTCATACCTGCCAAGTATATTACTCGCTAACGTTCAGTCCCTGGACAATTAAGTACACGAGCTCAGGGCAAGGATCTCCTTCCAAAGAGACATCAGGGACTGTAACATAATCTGTTTAACGGAATTATGGCTCTCTCCGGATATATTGTCTCTGTCCATCGCACTGACAGGAAGACAGAACTCAGGAAAATAAAAGTGGTGTGATTGTGGTAATGTACAGGAACTCAAGTCCTCACCATTAACTGTTGATGCACCCTGCCCAGCCATGCTCAAATTGATAGTCCTCATTAAAGTCCCGTAGATCACTTCATTACTCCCTTTTTGTTTACAAAGCTCTACTACACAAGCTTCTGACCTACCTCACTTCACTGTCAAAATAAAAAAAATTAGACACCAAACCCATTCACAGGGATGGTTAACTCTCGAGGTTCCACTAGTACATACCGATCTGGGAAAATACGCCTTCAATTTTAGTGCCCCCCCCCCCCATTTTTGTAATAGCCGACAAAACCCCCTACATCTTGACTCTCTGGTGCCTCTAGGGCAGTTTAGGACTTTAATGTTGAATGACTTTAATGAGAATTGGAACTGTTTGGATTTAATGTAAATACTTGTATTTGTGGTATTTGATGCTGTAGTGTTGTTTCTGTAATGTGTAATTTATTACATTTTTATTGATCATTTTGAATGTGTTGTATTGCTGTCCTCAGGGCACCATTGTAAATGAGACCTTTGTCTCAACGGGTTCCCTTGAATAAATAAAAGTACAAATAAAATAAAAAATGTCCATAGAGTCATCTGTGACCTGAGATTTGATCTACTGTAACTTTTCATTAATTAATTTAGTTCAATTTCAATTTGATCACAGAATGTAGGATTTTGTAGTAATGAAACGTTGAAACAACATCTCTACACAAACTTTGAAGATACTCGTTACGAAGATAATAAACTAAGGCTAAGAGACTGGCCAATTAAATGAATGTCACATTGTATAAAGTTAAACTATATTAATAAACAATTTATATTTCAAACTATTAAATATATTTGTAGGGTATAAACTGTATTTGTTTCTATATTACTGCCATATTACTGAAAACTCTTCAAAGAGTATCTTTCTTTTTTTGTACTTTTTACCCCTTTTTCTCCCCAATTGGTAGTTACAGTCTTGTCCCATCGCTGCAACTCCCGTACAGACTCGGCAGAGGCGAAGGTCGAGAGCCATGCGTCCTCCAAAATGACCCTGCCAAGCCGCGCTGCGTCTTGACACACTGCTCACTTAACCTGGAAGCCAGCCGCACCAATTTGCTGGAGGAAACTCTGTACAGCTGGCGACTGAAGTCAGCATGCATGCACCCAGCCCGCCACAAGGACTCGCTAGAGCCCTGGACGACGCTGGGCCAATTGTGCGCTGCCTCATGGGTCTCCCAGTCGGCTGCGGCACAGCCGGGGATCGAACCCAGGTCTGTAGTGGCGCCTTAGACCACTGCGCCACTCGGGAGGCCTTCAAAGAGTATTTTAAGTAATCCCACAGCACCCCCCTCCCCCTCATATCCCCATGAAAAACTAACACCCTTGCCTTTCGTGAACTAACACTTGCACTTTGATTTAAATTTATTCTACTATCTCTGACTTTGCTGATAGCTACTTTATTGAAGAAAAATGTACTTACTATGACTGAGATATGTGTTTGTTCCATCTAGCTTTCTTATATAAACTAACTGTAAGTCAGTCTGGATAAGAGCGTCTGCTAAATGACTAAAATCTAATGTATTTATGTACTGCATATTACTGGAAATCAAGCAGAATAACATTGCTCAGGCTTTCTAATAAATTCATTGAACAGTTTAGGAGCACATTACATTAGAGGAAAAGCTTGCCTTGTGTGCCCATGTGGTTGTTTACTGAATCAAATTTAACTTCCGCTGTTGGCATACTGGTAGGTTGAAATTAGATTTCCTTTCACCTGCATATTATCTTGCAACGGAGCCTGCTCTAGAGGTGCTTTTTACTCAGTCAACTCAGACAGAGCATAGAGGGAACTCAGGGAAGTTAACTTTCCCTCATAGATAAAATCCTTTCTCAGAGAGAGCTGTACTTTTCCCTGTCACAGTCTGACTGACAGCTTATCTGATTGACAGAACAAACCTCAAAGAAAATAAATAGTGCAGGAAGTTACTGAGCCCAGATCTCATAAGAAAGGTTGTGCATGTGTGTGTGTGTGTGATTGTGTGTGTGTGTGTGTGTGTGTGTGTGGGGGGGGGTTGAGCTGTCACAAGTAATGTGGGGGCGCAAGCTCAACAATCAGGCTGGTCTCACAGACATAGTAAACAAAAATCCAGGCCACTCATATTAAAATGATATGTTAAGTTTGGTATGGTTACATAAGACAGAAGGTTACTTAAGGCAAAAACGGAAGGAGAGTGGTTGGTCGGGGTGGATGGGTAGGCATATAACACGAACGTCTAGCAAGCCAAAGGTTGCAATTCGTAACATATCATATGAAATGGATGATGGACATCCACAAATTAATACACACCATACCAAACGTAACATATCAAACAAATTTGAGGGTCTGGGATTTTTGTTTACTATGTTACATCTACCCCTGAGTCCAAGTTGCAATAGTGGGCATGAGGCAACAGGGCGACCCAGGGAGTCTTACATCACACACAGTAAAAAATCACTATTCTCTTAATGGCGGTCTAAACCCCCACAGAAATTCAAGATTAGTCGTCTAAGGGAGATGTGTGGGCATTATGTTGGTTAGAGTTGAGGATGGATGGTACAATATAACAGAAAGGCAGGAATGAAGGACCAGAGAGAGATCCAGTTGAGAGCAACGCTCCCCCTCAGTGTTCTTGGCAGCTCAAACTCCTTTGTGTGTGCTTGCCTTGTACAGTACAGGATAACTTTGTCTGGAAATCTGCCTTGGCCTAGCTTTGTGTTTTAATGTAGCAGTGCTCTGTGTAGGTAGATGCGGCCCAAAACCCTGCTTGGGGATCACTTTTGTTTTGCCTTGTTTTGCTGTGTTTTCTGGAGACGTTTAAAAGGTTAAAACAAGGGTCATAATAGGGCACTCAAACTCAGGTGGTTATAAATAGCACTGTCAGAGGGACAAACAATTCTAAGATGAAAGGGCAGCTCCAAATAATTATCCTGAACTGCAATAAAGGAAATATACTCGGACGTCTGAGAAATATCATCTCCAAGACAGATGCTGCCATGTGTAGCCAGTCTCTGAGCCAATATCCTACGTTTGCAATGTGACTTTGTCATAGCGTGGAAACAGTGGGATAGATCTGAAACACGGTTAACAAAATCGACCACCCGGGAGTAATTGAGCTGTTAAAGGTGAACACTGACCCCTAAATAACCCCTCGGTCAAGAGGAGCTAGAGGACCCTTCCCCCCACAGGCACAGAGTCAACTGAGCGAGCCTGCTAGGCTGCTATCAGGGCGACATGGGTTATGACAGCAGGTATCCTCCACAGAAAATGAAGAAAAATAGGGGTCATTGTGTCACTGTAATCTCGTGGGGAGGCTTTGTGTGTGCTGACATGGAGAGAAATGCTTGCTGTTGCGGCTCCATTTGAGGGGTAAGTAGCGGGTCCAGGGTAAATCCCTGTTGATAGCATGGCAGTGATGTATTGTAAACTGCCTCTGATGATCTGGGTGAGCAGTGGGGCATCCCTCCTGGCTGTATTGATGAAAATAGATCTTGATGATCAAATCAAAGTGTATTGGTTGAGTACACAGATTTGCAGATGTTAGGTGCAGCGAAATGCTTGTGTTTTAGCTCCAACAGTGCAGTAATAATTAGCAATACAAATGTTAAAACAATACACACATAATCCAGAGAAATTAAGAAATATCAGAACGAGTAATGTCAGAGACTGGAATATAAATATATATTCATACAGTATAATGTGTATATATATATATATATATATATATATATATATATATATATATATATATATATATATATATATATATACCGGTCAAAAGTTTTAGAACACCTACTCATCTTATTTGAGCTGTTCTTGCCATAATATGGACTTAGCCATATTTGGTAAAAGACCATCTTCTGTATACCACCCCTATCTTGTAACAACACAACTGATTGGCTCAAACACATTAAGAAGAAAAGACATTCCACAAATTAACTTTTAAGAAGGCACACTTGTTAATTGAAATGGATTCCAGGTGACTACCTCATGAAGCTGGTTGAGAGAATGCCAATTGTGTGCAAAGCTGTCATCAAGGCAAAGGGTGGCTACTTTGAAGAATATATTTTGATTTGTTTAACACTTTTTTGGTTACTACATGATTCTATATGTGTTATTTCATAGTTTTGATGTCTTCACTATTATTCTACAATGTAGAAAATAGTACAAATAAATAAAAACCCTTGAATGAGTAGGTGTTCTAAAACTTTTGACTGGTAGTATATACATATATATATATATATATATATATATATATATATATATATATATATATATATATATATATATATGTATATGTATATATATATCGGATGAGACATGACTCGAATACAGTATGTACAGAACATATAAAGTGGGTAAAACTGTATGTAAACATTATCTGTTGGGGCTAGGGGGCAGTATTTGCACGGCCGGATAAAAAACGTACCCGATTTAAACTGGTTACTACTCTTGCCCAGAAACGAGAATATGCATATAATAAGTATATTTGGATAGAAAACACTCTAATGTTTCTAAAACTGTTTGAATGGTGTCTGTGAGTATAACATAACTCATATGGCAGGCCAAAACCTGAGAAGATTCCATACAGGAAGTGCCGTGTCTGACAATTTGTTGTCCTTCGATTGCATCTCTATTGAAAATACAGCATCTGTGCTGTAACGTGACATTTTCTAAGGCTTCCATTGGCTCTCAGAAGGCGTCAGAAAGTGGAATGGGGTGTCTGCTGTCTCTGGGCGAAGAACAGCAGGAGAATTTGTGAGTGGTCAGCCTGGGGACAGTGAGACTTAGAGGCGCGTTCACGAGAATTCTCCATTTTTTTCTTTCAGCCTTTGAATGAATACAACGTCGCCCGGTTGGAATATTATCGCTATTTTACGAGAAAAATAGCATAAAAATTGATTTTAAACAGCGTTTGACATGCTTCGAAGTACAGTAATGGAATATTTTGAATTTTTTTGTCACGAAATGCGCTCGCGCGTCACCCTTCGGATAGTGACCTGAATGCACGAACAAAACGGAGCTATTTGAATATAACTATGGATTATTTGGAACCAAAACAACATTTGTTGTTGAAGTAGAAGGCCTGGGAGTGCATTCTGACGAAGAACAGCAAAGGTAATCAAATTTTTCTAATAGTAATTCTGAGTTTAGTGAGTCCCAAACTTGGTGGGTGTCAAAATAGCTAGCCGTGATGGCCGGGCTATGTACTCAGAATATTGCAAAATGTGCTTTCGCCGAAAAGCTATTTTAAAATCTGACACGATTGCATAAAGGACTTCTGTATCTATAATTCTTAAAATAATTGTTATGTATTTTGTGAACGTTTATCATGAGTAATTTAGTAAATTCACCGGAAGTTTTCGCTGGGTATGCTAGTTCTGAACATCACATGCTAATGTTAAAAGCTGTTTTTGATATAAATATGAACTTGATTGAACAAAACATGCATGTATTGTATAACATAATGTCCTAGGAGTGTCATCTGATGAAGATCATCAAAGGTTAGTGCTGCATTTAGCTGTGGTTTTGGTTTTTGTGACATATATGCTTGCTTTGAAAATGGCTGTGTGATTATTTTTGGCAGGGTACTCTTCTGACATAATCTAATGTTTTGCTTTCGCTGTAAAGCCTTTTTGAAATCGGACAATGTGGTTAGATTAACGAGAGTCTTGTCTTTAAAATGGTGTAAAATAGTCATATGTTTGAGAAATTGAAGTTCTAGCATTTTTGAGGTATTTGTATTTCGCGCAGTGTGATTCCACTGGCTGTTGACTAGGGTGGGACGCTCGCCCAGGGAGGTTAAGTGACAAGTGTTCAATGACTAGAATACAGTATATACATATACAGTGGGTAAAACAGTATGTAAACATTTTTAAAGTGACCAGTGTTCAATGCCTTAATGTACATAGGGCAGCAGTCTATAAGGTGCAGGGTAGAGTGCTGGGTGGTGCGTTGAGCTGACCGCACCACCCTCTTGAGAACCCTGTGGTTGCAGACGATGTAATTGTCGTACCAGGTGGTGATATAGCCCGACAGGATGCTCTCAATGGTGTATCTGTAGAAGTTTGTGAGGGTCCGAGTGGCAAAGCCAATTTTCTACAGCCTCTTGAAGTTGAAGAGGTGCTGTTGCGCCTTCTTCACCACGCTGTCTGTGTGAAGTGACCCTTTCAGGGTGTCAGTGATGTGCACGCCGAGGAACTTGAAGCTTTGGACCCTCTTCACTGTGGCCCCATTGATGTGGATGAGGGAATGCTCTCTCTGCTCTTTCCTGTAATCCACGATCTGCTCCTTCGTTTTATTGACGTTGAAGGGGAGGTTATTTTCCTGGTACCTCTCCGCCAGGGCTCTTACCTCCTCCCTGTTGGATTTCTCATCGTTGTTGGTGATGTGTCATCAGCAAACTTAATGATTGAGTTGGATACATGCATGGCCACGCAGTCATGGGGGAACAGGGAGTACAGGTGGGGACTGAGCACGCACCCCTGTGAGGCCCCCGTGTTGAGGATCAGCGTGGCGGAGATGTTGTTGCCTACCTTCACTACGTGCCGTCGGCTTGTCAGGAAGTCCAGGACTCAGTTGCACAGGAAGGGGTTCAGACTGAGGGCCTTGAGCTTAGTGATGAACTTGGAGGGCACTATGGGGTTGAAGGCTGAGCTGTAGTCGATGAATACCATTCTTACATAGATATTTATCTTGTCCAGGTGGGATAGGACAGTGTGCAGTGCAATGGCGATTGCGTCGTTCATAGATCTGTTGGGGCGATATGCGAATTGTAGTGGTTCTAGGGTGTTGGGTAAGGTGGAGGTGATATGATCCTTAACCTCTATGGGCTAGGTGGGACGCTTGGGTCCCACCTACTCAACAGCCAGTGTAATCCCGTGGCGCGTTATTCAAATTCCTCAAAAATGCAAAAACTTCAATTTTTCAAACATATGACTATTTTACACCATTTTAAAGACAAGACTCTCGTTAATCTAACCACACTGTCCGATTTCAAAAAGGCTTTACAACGAAAGCAAAACATTAGATTATGTCAGCAGAGTACCCAGCCAGAAATAATCAGACACCCATTTTTCAAGCTAGCATATAATGTCACATAAACCCAAACCACAGCTAAATGCAGCACTAACCTTTGATGATCTTCATCAGATGACAACCCTAGGACATTATGTTATACAATACATGCATGTTTTGTTCAATCAAGTTCATATTTATATCAAAAAACTGCTTTTTACATTAGCATGTGACTAGCATGTGACTAGCATTCCCACCGAACACTGCCGGTGAATTTACTAAATTACTCACGATAAACGTTCACAAAAAACATAACAATTATTTAAAGAATTATAGATACAGAACTCCTCTATGCACTCGATATGTCCGATTTTAAAATAGCTTTTCGGTGAAAGCACATTTTGCAATATTCTCAGTAGATAGCCCGGCATCACAGGGCTAGCTATTTAGACACCCAGCAAGTTTAGCACTCATCAAAGTCAGATTTACTATAAGAAACATGTAATTACCTTTGCTGTCTTCGTCAGAATGCACTCCCAGGACTTCTACTTCAATAACAAATGTTGGTTTGGTTCAAAATAATCCATAGTTATATCCAAACAGCGGCGTTTTGTTCGTGCGTTCAAGACACTATCCGAAAGGGTAAATAAGGGTGACGAGCATGGCGCAATTCGTGACCAAAAAATTCTAAATATTCCATTACCGTACTTCGAAGCATGTCAACCGCTGTTTAAAATCAATTTTTATGCCATTTTTCTCATAAAAAAGCGCTAATATTCCGACCGGGAATCTACGTTTAGGTAAACAGACGAAAGAAAATAAAGCATTCGGTCGACTCGGGCACGCGCCTAAGCCCATAGTACTCTGATCGGCCACTTGCCAAAAGCAATAATGTGTTTCAGCCAGAGCCTGCCTCGATATCGTTCAGCTTTTTCCCGGGCTCTGAGAGCCTATGGGAGCCGTAGGAAGTGTCACGTTATTGCAAAGATCCTCAGTCTTCAATAAAAAGAGCCAAGATGTAACACAATTTGTCAGACAGGCCACTTCCTGCGTGGAATCTTCTCAGGTTTTGGCCTGCCATATGAGTTCTGTTATACTCACAGACACCATTCAAACAGTTTTAGAAACTTTACGGTGTTTTCTATCCAAAGCCAATAATTATATGCATATTCTAGTTACTGGGCAGGAGTAGTAACCAGATTAAATCGGGTACGTTTTTTATCCGGCTGTGTCAATACTGCCCCCTAGCCCTAACAGGTTAACTAGCCTTTCAAAGCACTTCATGATGACAGAAGTGAGTGCAATGGGGCAATAGTCATTTAATTCAGTTACCTTCACTTTCTTGGGTACAGGAACAATGGTGGACATCTTGAAGCAAGTGGGAACAACAGACTGGGATATGGAGAAATTTTATATATCCGTAAACACTCCTGCCAGCTGGTCTGCACATGCTCTGGGGATGCGGCTTGGGATGTCGTCTGGGCCGGCAGCCTTGCAAGGGTTAACACACTTAAATGACTTACTCACGCCGGCCACAGAGAATGAGAGCACACAGTTCTCGTAAGCATCGGGGGCCTACGTCGGCGGCTCAATGTGGTTTTCCTTGAAGCGGATGAAGGTGTTGCGCTTGTCCGGGGAGCGAGGTGTCGGTGTCCACGACATGGTTGGCTTTCCCTTTATAATACGCGATTGTCTGGAATCCCTGCCACATACGTCCTCACCAAGTCCTCACCATAAACTGTCGACCGTACGAACTGGCCATGACTGACCCAGCAGACTCGGACCAGCTCCGCAATGTCCGACATTTCTTTCCCAGTGTTTCCTCATCTTTAAGCTGCAGCCCTTGTCCTTCCCCTCGGACTGCTCGAAGATAGCGTATCTCACAACGCTAATGTTCGGGAGGGCTCTCTTCTGGGTTACGGCGGTGTGGGAACAACAATCTGCCGTATGTTTCAGCCTGGGGGAGTTCGTGGCTGAGGTAAAAAAAGGTTTTAGATTCTTCATTGTCCGGGAGAGAGCCTGCCCGGAAGTTACTCCAGCTTCGCCAAGACTCCCGCAAGTTGGCTTCCGAGGGTGCTTGGAACACGGAATCCCTTTTCAACACATTCCTTCATGGATTATCGCTGGAGGTTAAGGACGAGCTTGCAGCCCGGGATCTCAACTCGCTCATCGCCTTGATCATCCGGATCGATGGGCAGCTACGGGAACGTAGGAGGGAGAGGAGGTCTGATTCCGGTCACAATCTCTCGCCCAAGGATCCCACCTTGCCTCCGAGGAATTCCGAAAGTCCCTGGCGTCCACGTCCCTGAGAGAATCTGAGCTTACCTGAGTTCCCCCGAGAGTCTCTGAGGTCTGCCGACTCGCCTTTTCCCGGAGCCGATGTAACTCGGCAGAGCTAGACTGTCTCCAGCCGAACGCTTAAGCGAACTTAACAGCCAGAGTTGTCTGTATTGCGGAACTGCCGGTCATTATGTGTCTACCTGTCCATTGAAAGGACCAGGCTCATCAGTAGGTACGAGTACTCTGGTGGGCCATATGGATAATTTTTCTTCTCCCCTTACTCGCACCCCTCTCCATGCCCTCCTTCTGTGGTGTGACCAATTGAAATCTCCCCGGGTTCTCATTGACTCTGGGGCCGACGAGAATTTCATGGATGCCATCCTGGTGTCTGAGCTGGGCATCCCCACTCAGCCCCTCTCCATTCCCATGGACGTTAGAGCATTGGATGGGCGCTCTATACGCAGGGTCACCCAAAATACTACTCCTATCCACCTGCGTGTGTCTGGGAACCACAGTGAGTCTATACAGTTTATGCTCATCAAGTCTTCTCAGGCTCCCGTGGTATTGGGGTTTTCTTGTCTCCAGTGCCACAACTGGACTGCTGGTACTATCATGGGCTGGAGCCCGTTCTGCCATGCCCATTGCCTGAAGTTGGCACAGCCTGCCCCGGGACATCTTCCTGTGGGCTCAGATGTTTGTCCCAGATGCTACCCGCTCCCCGGTCCTGGAACGGGCTCATTCCTCCAGGCTTGCCACCCTGGCTCCCGTCAGACCCTGGCCTGCGACAACACTTATGGTGGCCCAACATGGTCCCTGATGTCTCCACGTTCGTCACCGCCTGCACTGTTTGTGCTCAGAACAAGACTCCTCGGCAAGCTCTGGCTGGCCTCCTTCAACACCCTTCCCTGCTCGGCCACTGGGCTCTCGCCCTTTGGGTGCTCTGTGGGTTATCAGCCCCCACTCTTCCTGGAGAAAGAGGAAGAGGTCAACATACCCTCGGCCCAGATGTTAATCTGCCGCTGCCGGCGTACCTGGAAGAGAGCTCGGTCCGCTCTTCTCAAGACCACCTCCAGGTATCGTCAACAGGCAGACCGCCATCGAACCCCGGCTCCCCGCTATCATCTCGGGCAGAGGGTATGGCTATCCACTCGGGATCTAACCCTCCGGGTAGAGTATAGTTTATACCTGTGTTTTCTATTTGTCTGTTGCCAGATTGTCTTGTCTCGTCAAGCCTACCAGCATTTTTTCCCATACTCCTGTTTCTCGTTAGTTCCTGTTTTCTAGTTCTCTCGGTTTTTGACCATTCTGCCTGCCCTGAATGTGATCTGTAAGATGGTTCCAATATGTAGGCCTATATAAAACATTATATTTGGGAGCAGTATAAGGGTGAGTGGACATTCTCCCTTTCTCTTTATATTGGATCTTTGTCCAGCTACTGTAAAAATGTTAGATGGGCTTAAAACCCTCCATAGTCTGCGTTGTTTTATTACTATATGCCCAAGGTGTCACGTCCTGACCAGCAGAGGGCGTAATTGTGTTAGTCTTGGTCAGGATGTGGCAGGGGGTTTGTGTTTGTTAAATGTTGTGTGGGTGATTGGACTCCCAATTGAAGGCAGGTGTGTTGAGTTGCCTTTGATTGGGAGTCCTATATAGGAGTGTGTGTTTTTCTTTGGGGTTGTGGGTAGTTGTTTTTGCACTGCGTTTAGTTAGCCTGCAAAACTGTTGCTGTCTTGTTTATTGTTTTTCACCGTGGATGCTTTACTCTTTTTTGAATTAAACTATGAGTATCCACATTCCCGCTGCGCCTTGGTCCATTCTTGAAGACAACTGTGACACAAGGGAAGCAATTACGGTGCCTGTAAGTATATTTACACATAGCCTATTTAAAACAAGTTGTTTTAATTTGTTTAAAATTTGAATTATTCACTCTCTTTTTAGTGAATTTAATCTTTTAACATTTGGCATGTCCATGCTCAGCCATAATGCAATTTACAGTAGGCCTAGCCCCTCTATCAGTGTGAATGCTATGTATATATTTCAACATTGAAGCCATGAAATTAATCAGAACAATGTGAAGTGCAAACAGGTTCAAGTTAACATATTTAGCCAATATGAGATAGGTCTACATTTTGTTATTTTGTTTCTGTAAGCTGTATAATAAACTATAACTAACATTGTAATTGGAGTTGATTCCAAGGCAATACATAAAAGACCGTAAATACACAACTTGAAGCAACCACATATTTAGCCATGATACACGTTCTGATTGACCAAGCCTCGAAGCACCCACAACTAGTTCATTCATCAAAACTCAGCCCTTTCGCGCCCACACCAGCATCTGCGCTGATATGTTCTCATAGAAAAATGAACATAAATCTTTATCTCCCTGGGACAGAATAGACACCTGACAGGAGAGACCAAACCAGTCATTAAAATGGTTAGTGTGTGTGTGTGTGTGTTCAGACCCCAATGACTTGTCCTCACCCCTGTCTGGCTCATATTGTTTGGGCAATTCCCTCCCTCCCTCCCTCCCTCTCTCTCTTTCTCTATCCCCCCCATCAGCGCTGCTCTCTGGTGCATAATTGGGGCCATTAACACAGCACATCGCTCTCTAGACACCAACAACCCAGCCACCTCTCTCTCCTCTCCTCTTTCTCGCCAACTATTTCACAGTCACAGGGCTCGCACACATTATATTCACAGGCAGGAGTAATGGACCTGGCAAATTACAGCCGAGCACACTAAGCAGCACAACAGGCTCAGCCAGCCAGGCAGCTGCCAGGGACTCACCAGGGACACCAAGCAGCACATAGCCTGATTCTACATGCCCCTGATCACATGAGGCTGGAGGGGCAGTGAGGGATCTTGCCTGCATCTGTTGATTGTGATGGCGAGAGATGTGGGATAGATAATCAGTGTATTGGGATTCTGGTCAGTGGCCAAATGTTTTCTGGAGAGGGGTGTACGGGCCCAAGTGAAACAAAGGGAGGTTTTGGGTAAACAGTTGGGCTAGCTTAATTTCCTTACATCATTTCATTGGTGAGCTTGTAGAATATTTAGTTATGCTCTTTTTTAATTCCTTACTGTACCATGTGTTGTTTTAATATCTTCCTCTGTTAAGATCCCCTTTTTTGCATTACACACACACACACACACACACACACACACACACACACACACACACACACACACACACACACACACACACACAGTTAGGCTGATCCATTGCCAGTCTTATCACTCCCACTTTCACCCTACAAACTAGAAAGTGTGTTTGAGGGGTGTTCTTTGCTATAACTTTTGCGTGTTTGAGCTCTCAGGGATGGTGTGTGTCCATTCTTAAATAGGCATGAGAACCAGCAGCAGCTGCTCATCTCTTACATCTGTGCAGTTATCGATCCACGTTCTGGCCTCCCTGTGACAAGTTGAGTTTAAAACTGACAGAAATCTATGTTAGTTGATACATGTAACTGTGTGTGCGTGCGTGTACGTTTACTTGTGTGTGTACTGTGTGTGTTATTGAGTGACATAACTCAATGATCAATGATCCTTTTATTTCCAAATAAACCTTCAAAAATGGACTGTTTTCTCTCTCGCTCTCAAAATGAGTTGGGAAACCTAGATTTATAACGGAGGAAGTGTTCCTGTCTGCAGTGCTTCAGTGTATCTAGCAGTGAATTATACTCCTGATTATGCACTGAGACTGCCCTTTGTTCTTGTGAAGGTGAGTTGTACAGCTTTGTCCCCTGAGTATTTATGTCTTCTTTAATGTAGTTATTTAATGTCATAATGTAATGTATTATAGAATCATTTATGAAAGCTGAGGGTCACCTTGAAAAAAAATAGGACTAAATATATATCCTTATAGAAAATGATACACGTTTATCACAGCAGCAGAAATCTTTTAAAATAAGATGTTCTATTTTCATTGGATGAAGTTATTTTTCATTCCATATACTGTATGTGGCAAATCCGTAAAGTGGTTTAAGTCAGTAATGCTATGCATATTTGTATGAATAGACTTGTACACATAAAACACATAATTATTAAGATCTTATTATGATAATAAGTGTATCAATTTCAACCCACTGTAAAATCAGATACTCATATCAGTTACAAGACGGAAACCTAATCCCACCGATTTGAAAGTCTTCTCTTCTAAAACATATAAAAACAACAAAGACTTCAAATACATTTTGGCAACAATAAACCAGCATGGCAACATGAACATAAAGGACTATATGGTAGGTAAGAAAAATACCTCTCAAGCTTTGGGAAAGCTTTTCAAAGTACTTTTTAAAGTCTGTTTATTTTCGCATACCGACTGCGTTTTGTGCACATATTCGACAGGAAATGGCCTAGAGCTGTTTCAGATTACAGTCATACCTCATTTCAGTTATGTATCTGTGCCAAATATTTTTTTTCTTTCTTTGGATTCAATTTGAACAAAAAAGGGCTGTTATGAATATTTACAGTAACGTTGCCTTGTTGTCTCTGATTACACTACTTTTGCAAATCAGACCTTTTTTTGTGGTGCGCGTGTACTCTGTATACCACAAATCACTTTTTAAAACACAGCATTATGAAAGCATATCATCAGGAAATAAGGAGAATGACAGAAACCTAGAGCAATGATTAGTAAAAAAAATATCTGGAGATCAGCTGAGAAAGTGTCCATTTAAACCCATAGATTCATGGAGTGTCAGGTAGCCTAGTGGGAAGAGCATTGGGCCAGTAACCGAAAGATCTCTGGTTTGAATCCCTGAGCTAACTAAGTAAAAAATTATTTACCCTATAGCAATGCACTTAACCCTAATTGATCTGGAAGAGAATCTGCTAAATGACAAATGTCAAATGTATGTCTTATTGGCCCAGTACACATCCTTAGGATTAGGCTATCAAATGAAGCTCTGAATTGAAAACAGAATCATGACACGGGATCAACCATTGTATCCATCAAATCAGTAAATAGTTTTGAACTAAGTATTTAAAGGGTCATCAAATAAAAAAACACAACACAAGTCCAAAGCTGTTAGGGGCCTTGTCCATTTGGGTTCAGTTTTTCCTCCTCACTCAGCCCAGTGTCCATTGTTTTCTGTCCAGACCCCATGGCCTCTCCTCTCTCTGTATCGGCGGCTTTTCTCCGACGCACAACCACCACAGCTGCTATGACCACCACAACTACAAGCACAGCCAGCACTCCACACACAGCAATTACCATTGTGTTGGAGTCATTGTCTGGTTCTGGTTCCGGTGATGTGTTGGGGTCGGTTCCTCTGCCTTTGACTATGTCCTCTGGTTTCTCTCTTATCAGAGTCAGAGAGGTCACCTGTTTAGAAATGCATGTGTCTATGTTGTCCTCTAGCCAGATGATGTCCTTGTTGCCATCATCATCATTGCCCTCAGTGTATTCATCATCATCAAAACTGCCTGCGTAGTCGTCACCGTCAATATAGTCTGGGCTGCCCAGAACCACGCACCAGAATTCCCCTCTGTCCCCCTCGTTGAGGTCAGACAGTTGGAGAGAGGAATCCTGCTCAGAGAAAACCACTCTGCCCCTCAGATCAGCAGGAATGGCAATAGTTTTAGCATTCGAGTCCAGAATCAGTTGTTCTTCTTCCAGTGGTCTTCTGTAATACCACTGCACACGGTGAGACTCCTCTTTGCCTTGGGAACATTGTAGAACAGCATCCCCTCCATCAGAAAACTGTCTCTCAGTGGGTTCTCCACTGGGGCAAAGAACCAAGGCATACTCAGCAACAAGTAGTGAGGCAGAGAAACATTTATATTCCCCAGTGTAGTTGGCAGAAAGTACATGAACAACCAATGAGAAGTTATCATCATCACCACTGACCAACATGTCAGACTTTACTGACTCAGAGTTAACATTGCCCATTGGTGTCTCCCATTTCTGATCATGGCTCTTCGCCTCAGAAGGACAGGCGAGAAGCACTTTCTCTCCCAGAGATGTGAAGGCAGTCTTGGGGTCGACATAGTCAATGTTGGGGATGTACATGTTCTGAAAGCTGAGGCATCTCTGTCTATCCATCACCAGGCAGTAAAAGTGATGACTGTCCTTCAGCATGCTACCAGAAACATTGAGAAAAACGCCTCTGTCCTTCACCTCGATGACCCCCTGTAGCTCCTCCTGTAGGGGTACCAGAGACACACTGGTGTCCAGGAAAAGGGTAGCCTTATATTTGGGGAACACCTCATGGTACCATCGAATGGTCTTCCCCTCCAGACTTGTGGCATTGATGTTACAGTTCAGTTCTGCCCCTCCGTCTGGCCGCTCAGAGATCTCAACAGAGCTGATTTCCTGGTTACACACAGACAGCTTGTGTTCATGCTTGTTGGCCAGCGCCTTGTCCTTCCAGCATTCCCTCCTGTACATGCCTGAGTCGGACTGTCTGAGCTGGCTGATCTGGAGGCCCAGCAGCTGGAGCTGGTAGGTGAGTCTGATGCGGCCCTCAAAGTCTGTGGGAGGCGAAAGGGGTGCCGTCTCATCCGAGGAATTAACCAGTAGCTGGTCTCCCTCAAGAGCTGATCTGAAAACAGTGATGTAGTCGACTCCAAAGCAGTATCCCATTTCTATGACACCTCCTTCTGTTCTGAAGATGGCCCCTGGTACCTCTGGCGCCTCACAGTAGGCTGTGTTGACTATAAAGAACAGTAGAAATTCCTTAACAGTGGTCATTCTGTTCTGTACTTTACTCCTTGTCCATGAGTTAGTCACACTCTGGGGATGTGTTCTCCAACTATGCCAACTCAGAGTAACCTTTTGTGGGTTGTCAATGAGATCCTCCCCCTTAGCCCATATCTCAGCTGCCTCTTCTCTCCCCCTCACCCCCACCCCCACCCCTCCACACCCAGTCATGCACACACAAAAAGAAACACATACATGCATGCATGCATACATACATGCATACATACACTTTCTCTCTAATTCTTTTAGCTAGGGTGGACCTGAGTATGGAAAAAGTGTCAGGTGTAGGTGGAAAGTCATCAGAGTCATTCTTCTTTCATTCTCACTCTGTGAAGAGCGCTAAGAAGACAAAAATAAGTGTGTGGAAAGAAATATTAATTAAAAGTCATGTTCCCTGATGTCACTTTGCAGTGTCTATGCATGGTTGGACTGGTTTGATTCAGTCATGGGTGCAGTTTATCACCATGCCAAGGGCCTCTGAGGGTGGATGCAAGTGTGTGTGTGTGTCTCCTTGCGTGCGTGCAGGCATGAGTGCATGTATGCAAGTGCATATGTGCATTGTTATGTTCCTCGCCATTGTGCAACGCGCTGGAAGTTGCAACTTGCTCTGTATTTGGTACGATTTGATCAGTTTTGTTGTTTGATGATAGTCATTTAGTGTGCATGGTGTAATACAACCAACGCCAAATCCAAAGCCAAAATACTTTGGTAGGTTATGGATGGGCAGAATAGCATGCAGAAACATCATTCTGCTGCACCACATTCCACATGTGGCTAACATTGTACAGTGTGGCTTTGATTTTAGGTAACAGTTTCATTTCACACCGTGCACATTGCAAGTTGCTGTTCTGTAATTTCTTCACACAAGGTATTTTTTCATATCTAATTTTCATCATTTTAATCATGACAGGATGGCAGGAAGGGGTGGCAGGAAGCTTGGCCCCAGTGATGTACTGGGCCGTACGCAATACCTGCACTCTGTAGTGCCTTGTGGTCGTAGGCCGAGCACTTGCCATACCATGCAGTGACGCAACCAGTCAGGATGTTCTCGATGGTGAAACTGTAGAACTTTTTGAGGATCTGAGAACCCATGCCAAATATTTTCAGTCTCCTGGGTGGGAATGGGCTTTGTCGTGCCCTCTTCACGACTGTCTTAGTGTGCTTGAACCATGTTAGTTTGTTGTTGATGTGGACGCCAAGGAACTTGAAGCTTTCAACCTGCTCCACTACAGCCCCGTCGATGAGAATGGTGGCGTGCTTGGTCCTCCTTTTCCTGTAGTCCACAATCATCTCCTTTGTCTTGATCACGTGGAGAGAGAGGTTGTTATCCTGGCACCACACGGCCAGGGTTCTGACCTCCTCCCTATAGGCTGTCTCATCATTGTTGGTGATCAGGCCTACCACTGTTGTGTTGTTGGCAAACTTAATGATGGTGTTGGAGTCTTGCCTGGCCGTGCAGTCATGGGTGAACAGGGAGTACAGGAGCGGACTGAGCACGCACCCCTGAGGGGCCCTCATGTTGAGGATCAGCGTGGCAGTTGTGTTGTTACCCACCCTTACCACCTGGGGGCAGCCTGTCAGGAAGTCCAGGATCCAGTTGCAGAGGGAGGTGTTTAGTCCCAGGGTTCTTAGCTTAGTGATGAGCTTTGAGGGCACTATGGTGTTGAACGCTGAACTGTAGTCAATGAGCATCCTGTCGGGCATCCTGTCGGGCTGTATCACCGCCTGGTACGACAACTGCACCGCTCCAACACCGCAGGGCTCTCCAGAGGGTGGTGCAGTCTGCACAACGCATCACCGCGGGCAAACTACCTGCCCTCCAGGACACCTACAGCACCCGATGTCACAGGAAGGCCAAAAAGATCATCAAGGACAACAACCACCCGAGCAACTACCTGTTACCATCCAGAAGGCGAGATCAGTAGGCGAGGTCAGTACATCAACGTGCATCAAAGCTTGGACATAGAGACTGAAAAACAGCTTCTATCTCAAGGCCATCAGACTGCTAAACAGCAATCACTAACTCAGAGAGGCTGCTGCCTACTTACAGACTTGTAATCATTGGCCACATTAATAAATGGAACACTAGTCACTTTAATTATGCCACTTTAATAATGTTTACATATCTTGAATTACTCATCTCATATATACTGTATTCTATACTATCTATTGCATCTTAGCCTATGCTGCTCTGTCATTGCTCATCCATATATTTATATTTATATATTCTTATTCCATTCCGTTCCTTATTCCATTAGGTATGTGTTGTGGAATTGTTAGATATTACTTGTTAGATATTGCTGAACTGTCGGAACTAGAAACACAAGCATTTTTCTACACTCGCAATCTGCTAGCCATGTGTCTGTCACCAATAAAATGAAGTTGGCCTTGTCGAGTGTCTGAAGTAAATCCTTTGCGTCCGACTCGTTAAAGAAAACATCTTTGTCCAGTACGAGGTGAGTAATCGCTGTCCTGATATCCAGAAGCTCTTTTCGGTCATGAGGGATGGTGGCAGAAACATTATGTAGAAAATAAGTTACAAATAATGCAAAAAAACACACAAAATAACACAATTGGTTAAGAGCCCGTAAAACAGCAGCCATCTCCTCCTGCACCATTCCTGCTTGGACTCGAGTGAGAATCACAAATTTAATGACTTAAGACTCAACTTGATATAAAATAAAATAAATTGAGACTTGACTTGGAGCCTCAAGACTCGGGACTCGACTTTGGCTTGAGACTGATGACTTTAACTTATCTGGCCAGGTTTTGTAAGGTTTTGTCACTCATTTTGTGGCACAGAGTCTACATGGATTACTCTACACGCAGCAAGAGACAGTAGCCGCAGCATCGCCCTTGGCTAGTGAAACGGAGCAGCACATTGTCAATTAACACAGGTCGCGTAAGCTAGCGAACAGATTGCTGATTTGCTGTGGTGTACAGCTTTAGGATTGGGTGCAACACAAACATCAAATTGTAGGAAGAGAGGATTGCCATAATAAATAAATATGCAGCTCCAAAAATGGTTTGGTGATCAAGAATATTAACTGTTTACTTTGGTCAATCTACTTGTATATTTTGTATGATATTGCGCTTTCATCATTGGATCACCAAGACCTGTAAATAAATCTACACTCAGAGCACGTCAACATGCCTTGACTTCTGCTGATTTCACGCCCTTACGACTGCTACAAATGCCCTATTTTACAATTACATAGACTAGTCCAAATGTGTTGTAGACAAAACATTTTTTTTTACTTGACTTGAGACTTGACTTGAAAACTTGTGACTCTACTCGATTTGACTTGCTCTTAGAATGTACGACTTGGACTTTTCACCCGTTCTACTTGGGACTCAACTTGAGACATGGACCTTGTGACGTCAACTTGCTTGTGCTCGAATAATACTGACTTGGTCCTACCTCTGTGAGATACATTGTAACCCATGTCCTTTATCAGTGGGCTACATAGTGATATTGTATAAGTATTGGTTAGGTTTTAAAGTTCAGACAAATGTGTAATGCCAGAAGAAAATTGTATTCTTTACAGCATAAAGATGAAGTTCACACAACTTTCTCTCTGTGAATCACACATCATGTACAAACTACATATCGCTAAGGACTCTTTGCTCAAACAGCCATGAGCAGACAGATAAGGAGATAAGGAGGTTGTCAATAACTGGAGTTATTTTGCTTTAAGCACCAGCTGTCAGAGCAGCTCACAGATCACTGCACCTGTACATAGTCCATCTGTAAATAACCCATCCAACTACCTCATCCCCATGCTGTATTTATTTATTTATCTTGCTTCTTAGCACCCCAGTATCTCTACTTGCACATTCATCTTCTGCACATCTACCATTCCAGTGTTTAATTGCTTTATTGTAATTACTTCGCCACCATGGCCTATTTTTTTGCCTTACCTCCCTTATCCTACCTCATTTGCACACACTGTATATAGACTTTTTCTACTGTATTTTTGACTGTATGTTTGTTAATTCCATGTGTAACTCTGTGTTGTTGTATGTGTCGAACTGCTTTGCTTTATCTTGGCCAGGACGCAGTTGTAAATGAGAACTTGTTCTCAACTAGCCTACCTGGTTAAATAAAGGTCAAATAATAATTTTTAAAAAAAGTAATAACTAGAGTTACCTTAATTATTCTATTCTCTTTAAGCATTTGGACTGTACTACAAGTTATGCAGCTAATTGAAGGGATTTTTACAATGTCAGCGACTGCATCTCCAAAAATTGTCCAACCTCAGTCTTACTCCCTGACCTCTACAAAAACTAAGGGGTGCTGATCACATGAGCTACATACAATAGTACTGCTGATTAGGTAGATCAGATCTAATTATGCCATAATACCTGCCTGGCTGCCTGCATTCAAGCCATTATCCCCAGGTGCCTTTACATATTATGCAGACTTACAATAATGAGCTCCAATTTCCTCTCAGTCACCAGATTGGGAAGCTACATACATTTCCTGAACTGGGCTGGCAGAACAGCCTGTGGAGCTGGTGATCAAGCAGTGTGATTAAGCCCCAACTGTGAGAAACTTTCCCTCTCTGTTCACTCCAGTTTAGCTCTGTGCTGATTACAGTGATCAGTGGCTGTCCCATATGTTGCTGCTTCTGAGATGCATTGACTGCTATTTGATTTGAAATATACATTTGCCAAAATACCCTAATTACTGGAAGTGTATGGTGCAAGACCAGAGCTCTGAGGAGAAATGTAAAGATAGGAAGATAAGACAGAAGGATACTGGGCGTCGTGACTGTTCTGCTTCCTGCAAGCAACTTTAGTCAGAAGCAGAAGGAAAGCATTGCTACATTACATCTCTTCTGTGATCTATATGATCTATGTAAACTTAGTTTAGTATGCATTTTAAGCTGGAATAATTTTAGTCTGCCTTTCAGTGGCTTGAGGGATGAGTTTAGATGTTTGCATACGGTGTCAGCTGTGCACTACCGTTCTTGTACACTTAGTTGCGCTGTGGTGCATCTGCAGATAGTACCACACCGCCATACACCAAAGAAGCAAAGTTCAGTTTCATAACGAAACGTCACATCCGCTGAACGCTGCTAACAAACTCAGGTACTGTTATGTACTTCTCTTTTGTTTCTGTCTGGAAACTACAAGGGACATGAAATAACATGCATTTTAATTGAATCAATAGTCAGTTTGCAATAGTTGTGTCTTCCAAGCATCGTCGGATGTCATCACTATTGATCCTGCTTGCTTTTAGCAACCTATCATAGCTGTCAAGGCAGCTAGCTAATTTAGCTAACCGTAGCTAGATGACTAATTCAGACATTGACAGACCAATGTTATGACCATATGACTGATGTGATATTGTAACATTTTTCATTATTACTAAGTTGTTAAGTGCTGAGTTTGTTCCCTTTGTTTTGATTCACAAATATATGTTTTGTATGTTTTATAGTCAAGAGTCTGTAGCAAGCTATCTTGAAAAAGAAAGGTCATATTACTATCTTTGTTATATCACCCCTAGGTCAGACCTGCATGGTCTGTGACTGTGCACCCATGTTGCGATTAGTCACAACGTCGCTATGCCGCCACTGTCAGCGGGTTCGACATCTCCCCCCTCTCAGGGCCTTCTCAAACCCGGGAGGCACAGCAGAGAACCAGGTGACCGTGGAAGCCCTCTATGACCTTTCTGTGGACATCCAGAAGATCCGCCAGCTCAAGGGCTGGGTCCTGCGTCAGAGCCCTGCCTATGTGAGTGAGACGGCCAGCCTGCTGCGGGACATGGGAGCAGAGGGGCCCATGATTGCCCGGGTCCTGGAGCTCTACCCCGAGGCGGTCCTCTGCAGCCCGGAGCAGCAGCAGGCCCAGAGGGAGCTGTGGAGGTCCATTTGCCCCAGAGAGAGAGAATTAGTGGGCATCATTGAGAAGTTTCCCGCTTCCTTCTTTACCTCCAGTCACCATGCCAACCAGAGGGCCAACATTGACTTTTTCCAGAGTTTACACCTAAACAAGCGCATTGTCACCAAGCTGATGGCCAGCGCCCCCCAGAGTTTCAGCTGCCCCGTGGGGCAGAACGAGGAGATGGTCTGCACCCTGCAGCAGGCCTATCTGGAGCTGGGGGGCGATGCAGCTAACATGAAGATCTGGCTGCAGAAGCTGCTCAGTCAGAACCCCTTTGTCCTCCTCAAGCCCCCGGAGGTGCTGAGGGACAACCTGCTGTTCCTCAGAGACCGGGGTTTCACCACCTCAGAGCTCCTCCGCCTCCTCTCCAAACTCAGGGGGTTTGTTGTCGAGCTCAACCCGGACAGCATGCGCCACACCCTGGCCTACTCGCAGGAGACCCTGGGCTGCTCAGAGGCTGAGCTCCGGGACATGGTGCTCAACTGCCCAGCCTTGCTTTACTACCCTGAGGTCATCCTGGCTGAACGCTTCGAGGGCCTGCTCCGAGCTGGAGTCACTATGGCTCAGATAACACAGACTCCGACCGTTCTGGAGCTGACCACACAGATTGTAAGTTACCGGATCCAAAGACTGCGGTCATATGGCTATGATGTACGGACAGGCAGCCTACAGGCCCTCAACGGCACTAAGAAGGACTTTGAGATGAGTTCTGGTAAACTGCAGCTGCGACGGGAAAGACCACTCTTCAACCCTGTTGCCCCGTTAAAGGGTGATGATTGACCTTGATTTCATGATCTAAAATGCAGAACATTCTTATATCACCATAGGGAGAACTTCAATCAGGATTTTCTTTCAGCTGAATGGTATTACTGAGGTTAGGAGACAAGCTTGCCTTGAAAGTAGTCTTGCACCGCAGACAATTCCTCCCCAAGTGCATTTAGCCTGGGGATAAGGTTACCAAGTGCATTTAGCCTGGGGATAAGGTTAACTTGAAAGAGGCAACGCTTCATTTTATCTGTGCAATATTTAAATACTATTAGGATAACAATAATATTTGGATATTATGATGCATTGTTGAATACGTGTTAAGCAGATGTTTTGCTGTGTGTTGGGAATTGCCTATGTATTGAAGCCAATGTGTGTCAAAATAACCCCTTCAAAACATCCTAATAAAACCATTTTATTGATTATTCATGGTTTTGTGTATGAAAGGTATCATTGAAGGTACACTTTTATAAACAGTAATGAGCCATAAACTTGTTTGCTCTACAGCCAGTGTCATTGTGGATAACATAATCTCAGTGTCTTGATGGCAGCATCACTTTTGTCCCCTTAAGCAAGTGTTTTGTACAGGGTTTTTGTTTTATTGGCTGATAAGATTACTCTATTAGTCTTTGAAGTGCTGAAATCAAATACCAGTTCATTTCTGCCTGACAGGGAAAGCAAAATATGATTTCTTTGGTTGGATTTGCAAGAACTGTATTGCCTGTGTGTATAGGTCTAACACACACTGTCATGTCTGATTTGTCATGGGTATAGAACTGATATTGATCTGTCAAACGCAGCTGCCAACTTGGCTTGTATTGAGAACTGAAGTGGAGTTGCATTTAATATGTGCAGAAACTAATTTGGTCAGCTTTTCACCTGCCTTACACCTGCCGTGGTTTTAGATTAGTGCGCACATGTTAATTCAAGGTAAAAATCGCTATGCAGCCTTGCTGAGCATATAGGCCTACCCCAAATTCTGTACTGTAAGCTTCTTTTAAAGGCCTCGCTGAGAGTTTAAAGCCTGCTGGAGCCCTTGAAACATGCTCAGAGTGCTTTTTAATGGGGAATGAGCAGCACAGCTAACAAAGTCATGACTTTATGCTTCAAGGTTTCCAGCTCACTGCCAACCAACAAACTTTGACAGCATCTGAACCAGCACCCCATTGCCTATAGAGAACTACTTTTGACCAGAGCCCTAGTGAACAGGGTGCCATTTCAGATGCTTCTATAGTCCGACCAGAGGGGGAAGAGATCCAGCTTAACAAGACTGCTGTAATCATGGCAATAACAAAATGATATGTTCATGAATTTGGGACTAGTTCCGAGTCATGTACAATTTCAAAACCAGCCGCCTATAAGGATATGTTTGCAGTCCCAAAAGTTCACTTTTATTTTCTACAGTTGGTTTCAATGACAGTGACTTCACCCTCATACATTGTCACACCGAGTTATATTCAGTAACCTCCAAATTGGTGCCATCTTTTTAAAGCAGAGTACTACCCACTGACCTCTTGGTACAACCTGAACTTGTTTTATGAGCTCAAATACAGTATGTTTTCTGTTAAAAGGTTTGCTTCCATTTGAGTGTAATGAACAAGACCATGCGAAGTGTACAAATGCAAATTCCGTTTTTACTTCTTTCTCCCTCTCTCTTCCTTGTTCCCTCTCAATGATGATCCACTGTCACCACGTCCAGTCTGCTGCCCCACGGCGACTATGTCAGTCTGAATTATCTCTTAAAGCAGGAGAGGTTAATAAGAGGCAGTATAAATTGTTATTTTTCATTTCAAATGTGACACCTGGTATTATTAGCCTGGGTTACACATTGTTTTTACGGGGCATTAATCAGGGTAAATATGAAAATAGATGACACCTGCAATTAAAAGGTATGATTTTCAGCTGCAGCGACAGCATTGCAGAGTATTAAGGTGGTAAATATTCCATGTCTGAGGTCAGTAGGGCATGGAGAATGAATGTGTGCTCAGAGACCACGGCTAAGCATCCTGGTATTATAACCTCAGCTGTTATAATACCAGGATATCCCTGACATAATGTGCGTCCCAAATGACACCCTATTCCCTATGTAGTGCACTACTTTTGACCAGGGCCCATGAGGATTTAGGTGCCATTTGGGACATATCGATAATGTCCCTCAGTAAAGGTGACCCTTCTGGGATACATTTCCATATAGTAATTTCCGTTGTGTTGTGGTATACACAAGTTGTCTGAGTGGATGTGGACAAGAAGTTCTTTGATACACAATTATATAGAGGACATAAGGTCCTAATCTGTCTGACAGTACTCAGTCAGTTTAAGTAAAGTTCTAAGAAACTGGTTCACACACCACATCCTATCCACATCCATGACATTGGATAAATGTTGTAGTAAGAGGGAGGGAAAATGGAAATTGGTTTCAGGGGCCATACCCACTCTTTTCTCTATGTCCTGTCTTATGTCTCCATCTAGAGGATCACTTACCTCAACACTGTATACTGAAAGATGGAGTTGAATGAATTATTACTGATGACAAGTATTCGATTAGCCATGATGACAAATACAATATCACGGCAAGTTGAAGAATTTAAAGGAACTGTATTTAAGTATCATTACAACTTACATCTCTACATTGCAGACATTCTTCAATAGTAAACATTTGCAAGAAATCTAATGTCTCTCCTACACCTTTCAAGAAACATAATTCAGAATAAACATTCAATAATATATATTTCCTGTATCATTTAAAGCACCAGTTGACATGAAACACTTTTGAAATCATCATAATTACAAGTATTAAAACCATTCCATCCTTTGGGTGGTGACTCCATAACGTAAATTGCCAAATGATATTAAATCTTCAGTCATAAATCGTCATAAATATCAGAGCATACATAAGAGCAAGAGTGGCATGGGGTGAGTCATAGCAACGTGGGAACTTCCAGGAACAACCCCCCCCCCATCCCTGGTGCCCATGTTGCTATGACTCACCCCAGGCCACTCTTGCTCTGACGTAGGCTCTGACTCAGCGAGAGCCATTGGTTTGGACCTTGCACAATATTACTGATGAGGGGAGAGGATAACAGGGGATTGATTATGCATCAGACAAGGAAGGCCACTATATGGGACAGCAGTGGCTCAATCGTCTGTGGCAAACATGGAAATCTGTCTATATTTGACAACACATGACATGACTAACAGTAACAAATCTGACTGGGATGGACATTGTCATGACGTTGCCCTCTTTGGGTTTACTATGCACCACCCCCCTACCTCTGTCTCCCACACCCAGGCTCTGTGAGAGCGGTCGTAAATTCCTAAAGAGAATGTCCTGCCTCATGGCCACAGTATGGAGACAGAGTGGGTTTCATAGAAAGAACCAAGGAGTTCTTCCACCTCACAGGACTGGAGAACCGAACGACATTTATGTTCTGGAGAAGGTATAAAAGATCGGTGAAGAATCCAGCTACGAACTGGTCCGTTTCGTACAGTTTTGTGAAGCTCATGAGAGACAATACGGCCACATTACCATGGCGCTGTTTATATAATAGCCTCAGTTGTGAGACTTACATCTAATGGTTGTATAACATGAATGAATAAGGATAAAGCTATTTGTGAAATTGTGTAATGTGATTTTGGACTGTTTAATGAAGGGAACTCCAATTCCCTTTGGAGTTTAACTCAATCAGAGGCACGCCCCCATGAACAGACGGGACCTGGCGTCATGAGACAGACCTTTTCTGTTATTCCGAATATAACCCCCACCCAGGGTTTCTATCAGGAGACCAGCTTACCTCGATAACGAGAGGGCCAATGTTTGACCATGCATTCCTCTTTCTGAACTTTAACCATACCACGTGGTTAAACTCTTAGACTATCGATACCGACAGAATAAGAACAAGTCTTTGATATTAATTACTAGTCTGCAGCTAGGAATTCGGTATCATTGAACGTGAAGACCGACGAAACATCTGTCCTATAACGACATTAATGAATGTCACTTTGAAATATCCATTCTAACCGAGAGAGAGATTGCGAGGACAAACTCTCCAACAGAACAAACTTTACAAACTTTACAACTTTACAAGAACCCGACGACACACTGAGCGTAAATATATATATTGATTGCAATTGTTCCCGAATGAATGAGCGTTCATGTGCAAAGGTTTAGCATTTCAATTGTTATAATTATCAACTCTTATCAACCTTTTGTCTAACAAGCCGCCATGCCGGTTTAGCTCACTAGGGCACATTCTATCATTTCCTTGTAACCACATCTACTGTTTGTTATGCATTTCTGTGAATGACTTAGTTAGTAAATAAATGATTTTAAGACAATTGATGTATGGATGACTCATAGTGAAGACTGGGTTCGTGCAGATAACCAACAATTTACGACGTTTGGAATGAGACTGACGAGGTAAACGAATACATCATTAATCAGAAGACGCATAGATCAGATATTATGATATCTGAAAGTTATATTAGGAAAATTATAACTTTGTAATCTGAATATTTTCCTTGGTGCCCCGACTTCCTAGTTAATTACAGTTACACGATTAATCAGTTTAGTTGCGCATATTCTCTCTTTGTTCTTGTTTCCTTATTAGGATGCAGGTGGGCGGAGTTGGGAGGGTCGTCAGCTACATGGGAAACACCTGGGCCCGGGTGAGTCCCAGGATAAATAGACCTCTTCCACATTCATTGAGGAGACTCTCTCCATGCAGACACAGACAGATTTTGGTTGTGGCTATTTGGTTTGTTTGCGTTGGCACCTTTCAACACCCCTCATTATCACATGTATACACGTGACCACTCACTTACACTACTGACTGCTGACTGAACACACACCATTGTTAATTGTATTTACTTTACTTCAGTTAATAAATATATTTTGTTATTCTTTATCTCCACGTTGTCTCCCTTTTTGTTACGGGCTTTGAGCTGGTTCGTGACACCATCCACACTAACCAACCACGTTTTAGTTTTTGCCTTAAGTAACCTGTTATGAAACCATAAACTTAACATATCATAATAATTTGAACGTTCCAGATTTAAGTTCACTATGTTACGTCTAGTCTATGAGACCAGTCTGCAAGTTTACAAGTGTTTATATAATACACTGATATGCAGGCAAGTTTAAGAGGATCATTTAATTGCATAACGACAAAAATCACTGATTTGTTTTTCCGGGTATGACAACTGTGGACATCAATGGAGGCTGATGGGAGAACAGATTATTATAATGGAGCAATTGGAATTGGAGCAAATGGAATGGCATCAAACACATGTGTTTGATGCCATTCCATTCGCTCCATTCCAGCCATTGTATTTGATATCTTCACGATTGTCTGATCCCTCCTGATGACCCAATTGGACATGACAGGGCCACCAGGAGGGATCAGCCAATGAAGTTGGAAGTCCCACCCAGTTGACTACATTTTTATGGTAGAAGCCCTCAGCGGTGCTGCCCATGCTAATAGTCTTTTGGTTACACATCTGGAATTTGCGCACATATCTGGAACGGCTTTTTCTGGATGCAACGTGACCAACTGGGCTGTCCATGTTTACCACTCATTACAGCAATTGGAAGTTTAGTTTTGATACATTTTACTTTGCATTCCTCATTGAGCTTTACAACAAACAATATTTGCATACCCATCACAAAAAAAAACAGCCTACAATAAATATTACTTTGAGCCGGTGTTACATTTTGCACCTTTTATTACAGCACTATACAGAACAGTCAGTCTTTATACAAAAATAACAATTGGTTTACAACTTCACCAGAAAAAAAGAAAACATGCAATATACCCTTTTTACTGTATACATTTTGAGTTGAATTACTCACACGCTTATACAGAAACGTTTACATCATTCCCTTACAACGATTTTAGAGGTTATGCTGCCTTAAAAATGGTTATTGGAACCTCATATTTCTGAACTTCTGACAGCACTATACCCCATAGAATGATAAGTGTTTCCTGACCATTTAACCTGACGATTCCAAGTTGGGTCATCAGCTTGAGGCTGATGCCATTCTCCATGTCTAGGACTGCACATAACATGCCCTCAGGCTCAAACAGTCAACACCCAGTGTTCTTTCAGCAAATAACGTGTGCCTCCATCTTCGATACATGTATCCCCAAAGGGACCACATTTTTCCATAGACATTTTGGGGAAAGAGGACAAACGTGTGTGTCATTTATTATAAATGGAACTGAGGCTTGTATTCCCAGCACCACAAAGAAGACAGTTTGATGGTGTGCATATTATAGAGTTTTGGGAGTCATGTCGTGAAAGGGCTTCTGTCCTGACACCATCACCTCTATCTAGTAACACTGGGAACAGTGCGACTATGTGTTTGCGATTCTCCACAGAGGTTGAATGTCACAGACCGCGATGCTGCGATCAGTTCTCTGGGCATCATGTGATTTGATGTTCCCCATAGTTCAATGTGGGATGTTAGCAGCCTCCGTTCCTCTGCTCCATCTCTTCCTACTGCTGCTCACACCACTGAGGTAGATGTGCTCCTGTACAGTTGAAGAGTGAGGGGAGGAGGATGCAGTGCTTCAGGTGCTGGTGGAGCCTACTGGAGGTCAACAGGTTAGCTGGTACCCCCTCTCCTCTACCCTTCCATATCAGGGACTAGATGCTGGTCTGCCTCTGGGCCTTGTTGCTACCCCCGGTGTGAGGTCCTCATTGCTACGCTTCACAGCAGCCTGTCCTCTGCCTGAATAAAAAAAAAAATACATGATATTGTTCCCTATTAAATTGGTTATGGGTGTCTGCTTTGACTCTTGTAACTTCCACCCACGGCCCACATATCTGAGATGGATGAAGTCACGGTTCAATCTCGATGTAGATGAGATGGGCAGATAACATGCAGGTTAAAGAAAAAGTTAATTTGTCCTTTAACCCTACTCTTTGGAAAATGCAGGTTTTGCTGTGGTAAGGACAGCCAAGGAACCGAGGAGAATGGAGAGGGTCTTTACCTGCTTGAGCGACTGCCTCATGCTGGATTTCTTCAGGGGAGGTCCCCACACCATTTCCACCATTGTTAGGATTAGCAGGCACTGTCGCGAGCAGCCCTGTGAAGTGGGGACAAAAGAAGAGTTGTGCAGTCAGTCTACCACACCCCCATAGAGAACAATTGATAATGATAATATAAAAGACAACAAAGTCACTGTATCGGCAAAGAATCTCAGAATAGGCATACTGATCTACGATCAGGTCTGCACTGCCTTATTCATTATAATTTAAAAGGCAAAACTGATCCTAGATCAGTATGCCTATTCTGAGACACTTTGAATAGCTGAATAGCTTATCATTGAAATCATTTGAGTAAGTACCAGAAAGTGGCTGATTTTAAGCAGATTTTCAGGCTATTAGCTGTAGTTTCAGCAGGTTGTGCTCGGTGCTCACCCAGACCGCGGTAGCAGGAGAGCTGTTGGTAGATCTGCGTCATCCTCTGGATGTTGAGGCGGCTGGCCTCGGTGTGGTGCACCATGGGCTTGGGGTAATGCATGCCGATCACGCACTTGGCTGCCTTCTGCACGCTCTCGGGCGCGTTCCAGGGGTCAAAGATGTACTTGGCCGGGAAGGCCTTCAGTATGGGCAGATAGCGCCTGGAAGAACCAAACAGAGAAATTATATTGTTTTTTAAAAAAAGAACCGTGGTGACACACTTCTTCTGCAATGAACAATCGAGAAACAAATGTACATTTCTAGTGGGTACAGCATGGACATTTAACCAAGACTCTATGAAGTGTATGACGTGACATCGTGGTCTAGCAGTTTGTCATGGTATTCTGCATGTCCTACATGTTGTCACAAGCTTGGTGAAATAAAGCACTGAGGTCTATTACTTTGAGAGTACTTCAAAAGGAAAATAACTTGAGTGTACCACACTGGCTAAATATAGTGGAGGGGTGGACAACTGGGTGTAGGTAGGGTCTTCTCACCGTATGTAGTCTCCGTTTGGGTCTGTCCTCCTGCCGAAGCCCACAGGGCAGTAGCAGTGGAAAAACTGCTGGAAGAAGGAGCTGCACGAGAGCCACATCCAGCTGCCTGCGTTCACACTCCAGTCTGCATCCAGGAGCAGCTCCTCAAATACCTGACAGGTAAATAAACACACACACGGTCAGATAACACAGTCATACATTTTCTACCTACTTGTCACTTCGTCTCCCCGCTCCCTCTACCATTCCCTTCCCCCAGTATCTACCTTCATGCCCTCCTCCCAGCTGATCCACAGGTCTCCCCGGGTCAGGAAGCAGGCCACGGCGTGTCTGGCCAGGTGGTGGATCCAGCCCTCCTGCCTCAGCTGGGTCATGATGGCGTCAATCCAGGGGAACCCTGTCCTCCCCTCGGCCCACTTGGCCAGCGCTTCTGGGTTGCGGTCCCAGGGGATCTGCACACACACCGGATTGCCCTCCATTTTGTCGAAGCGGGGGTTGTTGGTGGCTGTGGTGTAGAAGAACTCGCGCCACAACAGCTGGCCATAGAGCGAGAGGGGCGGAGAGCTGTTTTTCTTCACCTTCCTGTAGAGGTCAGTGAGTTTGAAGTAAAAGAGGCGACAGGAGAGGCAGCCGAAGCGGAGGTAGGGGCTGAGGCCTGTGGGGCTGGCTAGCAGGGAGTTGGCGTTCATCCGGGGACGCTCAAAGTTGGCCACCCAAGCCTGGAACACAGAAGGTTAGTGTTTGGGTCACAGTGCAACACACTGACAAGGAGTTCAGAAAATAAAATAAAGAGGGCAAAATAAAGAGGGGAAAATAAAATAAAGAGGGGAGTTGAATTGACTGAATTGAAATGGAATTGACCCCAACCCTAGTACTGTATGTGTCCACCACACTGGTTCAGTAGTGCTGGGATATAAAGAAGGGACTACTCCTCACCTTTCTCTCCAGGTGCCTCTCCAGGCGAGTGAGGGCCTCGGTCTCTCCCCCCGGCCATACTGCTGTAGCCAGGCCTTCCGTCTCAAAGCCAAGCTCCTCCAGGGAGGGCACGGCAAACTTGTCGTCATGGTCATCACTGATGGGCGTGGCACACTTCCTCATGACCTCAGCAGTGATGGTCTCAGCGGGCGATTCCACGGCATCCATGTGACTGATGAGCGCCTGGAAACGCTTGTAGGTGAGAGGGGACTGGCCTCCGTTTAGCTCGATGATCCTACAGAGACACATGGACAGACATGGAGGCATTTAGTGCATCACGTAACACTAGCATCATGGCATTATTCATGAATATGTTTCTAATACATCATGTTTGCACAACTTGATCACTTGGGTTGTATTCTCACAATATCTACCGGTGTGTGTGTGTGTGTGTGTGTGTGTGTGTGTGTGTGTGTGTGTGTGTGTGTGTGTGTGTGTGTGACCAGAATTCCCCACAAGAATAGTAAATGAACAAAAACTTGACCAACTGGGGACATTTTGTTAGTCCCCACGAGGTCAAATGCTATTTCTAGGGGGTTTAGGGTTAAGGTTAGAATTAGTGTTAGAATTACGTTAAGGGTTAGTTTTAGGGTTAGGAGCTAGAGTTAGGTTTAGGGTTAGGTTTTTGGGTTAAGGTAAGAGTACGGGATGGGGTTCTGGAAAATATCATTTTGAATGGGACTGAATTGTGTGTCCCCATAAGATTAGCTGTACAAGACTGTGTGTGTGCCACTCACTTGTCCAGGTCGTAGAGCGTGTGGGAGACTTTGACAGTAACCTCCACCCCGGCCTCGCTGGCCAGCTTCTGGATGGCGGCGTCACGTTCCTTGCCAAAGGGCTCAGAGTCGTACTCATAAGACAGCTGGCTGGTCTGCCATTCCTGGGAGGCAGAGAGAGAGGAACAAGGTCAGTCAACATGATACATAGGAGACCTTTACCGTTGTAAATATAGAGATAGTGGATGTCACAGAAAGGTCCTCATAGAAAATAACATGGGATTCCAATGGAATTCAAATACTTTCACATATACACTGAATATACAAAATATTAATAAACACCAGAAATAATATTGAGTTGTGATCCCCCCACTGTATCAGCATATCTGATACAGTGGATTTACGGTACAGTTACTGTGACTGTATTTCTATGTGACATAGCCTAATGTATTTCTATGAGTTATAGGCTACATGAACAGTACCGGAAGTGTATGTATGGTACAGTAGTGTAATGGGTTTACTACAGTAAGGTAACTATGACTTGACTATACCTGGAACAGCCTAGGGAAGACATCAGTAGGCTGGCCCCGGATGACAAACAGACGGGAGTTGAGCTTGCGGAGGCTGGCGTCTAGGTCCTCCAGACATTGTAGTAAGAACCTGGAATCAAACAGAGGAGATGATCAATCAAGTGATTGTATATCAGAGAGGAAATAGTTTTAGGCATTGATTTAGTTAAATACAGTAAATGAATGGGTACTGCAGTGCATTTGATACTTGTCTTCAGGAAAACAACAGGTATTTCAGTTGAATGATGATCCAAAAGCCACATTAGTGACTGAACAAATGATCCATGTTTCATATGATCCATCATGTATCATAGGTCTTTGTGTCAGAAGCCTTGGCTTCTTCAAAATGATAATAGCTTGAACTGGAAGGATCAGAGGGCTAGTGGAGAGGAAGTACAAACATGCGATGCTACTTCTCTCAGTTCGTCACATTATTCAGAATGACTTAGCATCTTAGCTTATCGAACAATGTCCTCCTGAACAACAAGTCAATCAGTTAGGATAGAAGATGTTAGATGAATATTCCCTCAATCAGTTTCCCTCATAAACACTCAAACAAAAATGATTCATGCCCTCACAGATAACCTACATACATAGGCCTACTCCTCTGTCTGCTGGTATAAAACTGGCCTAATTGGCCTACCATTTAAAATACCAAGTGGAAACATCCAGTGGACAATCTTGACCAAATGGAACTTCCATTCCATTACCTTAACAATAAAGTCACTAACATCCCAGCCTTGTAGTACACTTCAGCTCACGGCAAAGTAGTTCAACAAAATGACTGCTGCTTGCCTCCCTCAACAGGCAAATCACAGCTAGTGCAACAAGGCCTCATAAGAATGGGAGTATACATTCCTGAGTAAGCGAACACAAAGTCTGTATCAACATTTAAAGAACATCTCTGGCTAACAGTAGTTCTCCGCCGAGGTAAACTAGCATACTTTGTGATCATCCTGGGCCCCTGGGGCAGGACTGCTGGACTGATCCTCTACAACAGTCCTCGGCTCGACCTTCCCCATTCTGTTGTGATATTGTCCTCAAACTACATAGGCAGTGTTGATAACAACACAGCGGTCCTCTATAGCTCAGTTGGCAGAGCATGGCACTTGCAATGCAAAGATAGTGGGTTTGATTCCCAGGACAACCCGTTTGTAAAATGGATGCACACATGACTAAGTTGCTTTGGTTAAAAGTGTCTGCTAAATGGCATATATTAGTGTCGTCATTGTGTTATGCAGCCAATAAATCTGCCTACTGTTGGATATGACAACATGGATATCAACCAAGTTAAGAGAGGGCGACTGACATCCTGTTCTGTGTTAGGTGACTAACTTCCCCTAGGGTGGCATCCCATCACCCGGCCTATACCATCAACTGAGAATGGTGTCCTCCTGTTGTGTTTTTCAATTCACACATCAGTAAATGCTGTCTGGGGCTTGTCACCAGCTGTACTCTACTTGGAACTCTTATGAAACATGCAGAGTGGTTAGCAGCAGCACTGCAGGGAGGTTTTAAAATGTGATATCTGAAAGGGTAGTGTAGCCTATGACTTATGACAACTAGTGGCCCTACAAGAAATGTCATCTTCATGCATACACTTGAACAGTCGGGTAATGCAAGGTGACCACAAAGCGAACATAGCACAATATTGAAAGGTTGCAAACTGAATTTCAATGGATGCAAGCCTCTGTGTCCAATGGTGAGATGTCACCAGACTACAAAATAGATGCTATGGGGCTCAGGGACAGCGTTATGGATGGGCCTTAGTGGACCTGGTCTGCCCTACTTCCTTGCCAGTCAAAATAAAATATTTGTATATTATTTATTTGCAGAGCCGGTGCCAGAACGAATCAGATGGACACGCATTTGATTTCTATAGGCAGGCCTGTTTTTTCCCCACGGGACCTCCTGTGTGCAATGGGTGTTATAGTAAAGACCATAGGCACAATGGGTGTTATAGTAAAGACCATAGACACAATGGGTGTTATAGTAAAGACCATAGGCACAATGGGTGTTATAGTAAAGACCATAGACACAATGGGTGTTATAGTAAAGACCATAGACACAATGGGTGTTATAGTAAAGACCATAGGCACAATGGGTGTTATAGTAAAGACCATAGGCACAATGGGTGTTATAGTAAAGACCATAGACACAATGGGTGTTATAGTAAAGACCATAGGCACAATGGGTGTTATAGTAAAGACCATAGACACAATGGGTGTTATAGTAAAGACCATAGACACAATGGGTGTTATAGTAAAGACCATAGGCACAATGGGTGTTATAGTAAAGACCATAGGCACAATGGGTGTTATAGTAAAGACCATAGACACAATGGGTGTTATAGTAAAGACCATAGGCACAATGGGTGTTATAGTAAAGACCATAGGCACAATGGGTGTTATAGCAAAGACCATAGGCACAATGGGTGTTATAGTAAAGACCATAGGCACAATGGGTGTTATAGTAAAGACCATAGGCACAATGGGTGTTATAGTAAAGACCATAGGCACAATGGGTGTTATAGTAAAGACCATAGGCACAATGGGTGTTATAGTAAAGACCATAGACACAATGGGTGTTATAGTAAAGACCATAGGCACAATGTGTGTTATAGCAAAGACCATAGGCACAATGGGTGTTATAGTAAAGACCATAGACACAATGGGTGTTATAGTAAAGACCATAGGCACAATGGGTGTTATAGTAAAGACCATAGGCACAATGGGTGTTATAGTAAAGACCATAGGCACAATGGGTGTTATAGTAAAGACCATAGGCACAATGGGTGTTATAGTAAAGACCATAGGCACAATGGGTGTTATAGTAAAGACCATAGGCACAATGGGTGTTATAGTAAAGACCATAGGCACAATGGGTGTTATAGTAAAGACCATAGACACAATGGGTGTTATAGTAAAGACCATAGGCACAATGGGTGTTATAGCAAAGACCATAGGCACAATGGGTGTTATAGTAAAGACCATAGACACAATGGGTGTTATAGTAAAGACCATAGGCACAATGGGTGTTATAGTAAAGACCATAGGCACAATGGGTGTTATAGTAAAGACCATAGGCACAATGGGTGTTATAGTAAAGACCATAGGCACAATGGGTGTTATAGTAAAGACCATAGGCACAATGGGTGTTATAGTAAAGACCATAGGCACAATGGGTGTTATAGTAAAGACCATAGACACAATGGGTGTTATAGTAAAGACCATAGGCACAATGGGTGTTATAGTAAAGACCATAGGCACAATGGGTGTTATAGTAAAGACCATAGACACAATGGGTGTTATAGTAAAGACCATAGGCACAATGGGTGTTATAGCAAAGACCATAGGCACAATGGGTGTTATAGTAAAGACCATAGGCACAATGGGTGTTATAGTAAAGACCATAGGCACAATGGGTGTTATAGTAAAGACCATAGACACAATGGGTGTTATAGTAAAGACCATAGGCACAATGGGTGTTATAGCAAAGACCATAGGCACAATGGGTGTTATAGTAAAGACCATAGACACAATGGGCGTTATAGTAAAGACCATAGACACAATGGGCGTTATAGTAAAGACCATAGGCAACTCGTGAGTTTCAAGTTTGGGGAAGCTTACAATTCATCCTACCAATCTACGTGCCAGTTATGATAATTTTTTATATGCGCATTTTCGTGGTAAACAGTTTCATTTTAATAATAACATTTTAGTTTCTCAAAATAATTGTCACATGGTTAATCATAAAAATGCAAGATCACCAGCCTTATGGACACATTGGTACACCGTGATCCCTGGGCGGCTAAAGAAATGAGCACAATGTAAGTCAGAGATAGCCTATAGGCAGCAGTAGGCCTAGAACTTCCATCGTCAATTAAGTAAAATACATAGGCCTAAAGCTGACCAAAAAAACCACAAAATATTGAAAATATCCTGATGGAAATTCAGGTTCTTTCAATCGCATGAATCACTACTCCGCCTGTCTGCCTCCCTTTCTATCTGAATTCACTAATGATATGATATCTCAAGTCAAGTGCAACATTGTATAAACTCAGAAGGTTGTCAAGGTGTTCCCTCAACCTTACCAGGACTGAGAAACCACATAGATGCTCATTGCTCACATGGAGCCTTCCCAACAAAATAGGATTTTTATTTGACAAAACTCTAAATAATGGTTATGACATAAACCAAAACTCTAAATAATGGTTATGACATAAACCAAAACTCTAAATAATGGTTATGACATAAACCAAAACTTGTTTGTCACAAGTGTAGCAGGTTGTGAACTCTGCAAACAACATTTCCACTCCGAGAATGAGAATGATAAATGACTAATACAGAAATTAATGTAACCAAACGACAGGGATTAAGGGTACATTTACTAGGCCTAATGGTTACTAGGTCTAATGGGGAATTGATAAAAAATAAACAATCAAAGGGCAAACAATTCACACAATCAAACAATGAATGTGCAAGAATTGGCGGGAGACAGAGGAGCACATTCTGGAGAGCTGAGTGCATTCATTCTGGAGAGCTGAGTGCATGCATTCTGGAGAGCTGAGTGCATTCATTCTGGAGAGCTGAGTGCATGCATTCTGGAGAGCTGAGTGCATTCATTCTGGAGAGCTGAGTGCATGCATTCTGGAGAGCTGAGTGCATTCATTCTGGAGAGCTGAGTGCATTCATTCTGGAGAGCTGAGTGCATTCATTCTGGAGAGCTGAGTGCATTCATTCTGGAGAGCTGAGTGCATTCATTCTGGAGAGCTGAGTGCATGCATTCTGGAGAGCTGAGTGCATTCATTCTGGAGAGCTGAGTGCATTCATTCTGGAGAGCTGAGTGCATGCATTCTGGAGAGCTGAGTGCATTCATTCTGGAGAGCTGAGTGCATTCATTCTGGAGAGCTGAGTGCATTCATTCTGGAGAGCTGAGTGCATTCATTCTGGAGAGCTGAGTGCATGCATTCTGGAGAGCTGAGTGCATTCATTCTGGAGAGCTGAGTGCATTCATTCTGGAGAGCTGAGTGCATTCATTCTGGAGAGCTGAGTGCATGCATTCTGGAGAGCTGAGTGCATGCATTCTGGAGAGCTGAGTGCATTCATTCTGGAGAGCTGAGGTCATGCATTCTGGAGAGCTGAGTGCATTCATTCTGGAGAGCTGAGTGCATTCATTCTGGAGAGCTGAGTGCATTCATTCTGGAGAGCTGAGTGCATGCATTCTGGAGAGCTGAGTGCATTCATTCTGGAGAGCTGAGTGCATTCATTCTGGAGAGCTGAGTGCATGCATTCTGGAGAGCTGAGTGCATTCATTCTGGAGAGCTGAGTGCATTCATTCTGGAGAGCTGAGTGCATTCATTCTGGAGAGCTGAGTGCATTCATTCTGGAGAGCTGAGTGCATGCATTCTGGAGAGCTGAGTGCATTCATTCTGGAGAGCTGAGTGCATTCATTCTGGAGAGCTGAGTGCATTCATTCTGGAGAGCTGAGTGCATTCATTCTGGAGAGCTGAGTGCATGCATTCTGGAGAGCTGAGTGCATTCATTCTGGAGAGCTGAGTGCATGCATTCTGGAGAGCTGAGTGCATTCATTCTGGAGAGCTGAGTGCATTCATTCTGGAGAGCTGAGTGCATTCATTCTGGAGAGCTGAGTGCATTCATTCTGGAGAGCTGAGTGCATTCATTCTGGAGAGCTGAGTGCATGCATTCTGGAGAGCTGAGTGCATTCATTCTGGAGAGCTGAGTGCATTCATTCTGGAGAGCTGAGTGCATGCATTCTGGAGAGCTGAGTGCATTCATTCTGGAGAGCTGAGTGCATGCATTCTGGAGAGCTGAGTGCATGCATTCTGGAGAGCTGAGTGCATGCATTCTGGAGAGCTGAGTGCATGCATTCTGGAGAGCTGAGTGCATGCATTCTGGAGAGCTGAGTGCATTCATTCTGGAGAGCTGAGTGCATGCATTCTGGAGAGCTGAGTGCATGCATTCTGGAGAGCTGAGTGCATGCATTCTGGAGAGCTGAGTGCATGCATTCTGGAGAGCTGAGTGCATGCATTCTGGAGAGCTGAGTGCATGCATTCTGGAGAGCTGAGTGCATGCATTCTGGAGAGCTGAGTGCATGCATTCTGGAGAGCTGAGTGCATGCATTCTGGAGAGCTGAGTGCATGCATTCTGGAGAGCTGAATGCATGCATTCTGGAGAGCTGAGTGCATGCATTCTGGAGAGCTGAGTGCATTCATTCTGGAGAGCTGAGTGCATGCATTCTGGAGAGCTGAGTGCATGCATTCTGGAGAGCTGAGTGCATGCATTCTGGAGAGCTGAGTGCATGCATTCTGGAGAGCTGAGTGCATGCATTCTGGAGAAAGACACCCATATCTTTGCCACACACCCCTCCCATTCTTGTCTCAACATTTTAAATTATACTCAAGACATTATCTTCACACATTTTAGATGCATTTCACTGACAGCCTGGCCTAGTGCCTATTGCCCAAATTGCTGGCTTCCCAAATAAGCATAAGCACTTGTGATTTGAAACAATCCACAGCAAAAAAAAAATGTAAGAAGCTAATGATCCTCTGTGGCTAAGCCAAGCTCTATGGTAAAGTATTTGAATTATTTTATTTAGATGAGTAATTATATAATTTTGGTAAAACATCAATTTACTTTAGGGGAAGCCAGCATCCGAACAGTGCACCTGCCAACTTACCATTCTAATTCACAATTGGCTGAAACCACAGTTCTGTATACAATGACGAGATGCTCATGTCTCTGCTTAACAATGTGAGTCATTGTCCCAACGGCGGGAATACAGGTGACAAGCTTAGGTCTGCATATTATGACCATAGAAACACATTGGGCTTATTCAGGATAGATTTTGGCGAAAGTGAGCTCTCTCGCTTCGCCTCTTCCTCTCTGCTGAAACTAGCAAGGGAAACTGTGTCGCTCGGTGTTACTACAAGCATTTCGCTACACCCGCAATAACATCTGCTAAATGTGTGTATGCGACCAATACAATTTGATTTTACTATATGTAGCCCATGTATCCGATGCTGTCTGGACAGAAAAACATATGACATGCCATACTCTTTTTGTCTAGACAGCATCAGATACATGGTCTACACCTACGGCGACAGAGGGGCGCCATTTCGTTCGCTCTGATGATTTATCTGAGATTGATGGGTCTCTTTCTGTCGGCTTACGTCTAGGTCAAAGAAAAAAAGCCAGGTTGACGATGACGTTGTTTCGCATCACCCAGAATGAGTAGACGCTGGAGCAGGGACGATGACTCCTACTTTACTAGTTAATGAGTTATTAGCCCTGGTATAGATAATGTGTAGTCAGCAATGTGGGAGTGGTTGCTTTCTACAAGAGCCCAAAATGTGGACATTTCTAGACATCTTTGAAAAGTGTGTTAGATAAGGAGATTTTTTTTGTCTTAAAGGGCCAATGTTGTATTTGTTGCTAAGTAGCCAATAGGCAGTAGCATAATGTGTCTGATTCTCTGTAATAATGGCATGGGAATAATAATGCATTTTGTTTTGTAAAGTGGTTTCTTGCATCAAACACAACATTTACATAAGTATTCAGACCCTTTGCTATGAGACTTGAAATCGAGCTCATGTGCATCCTGTTTCCATTGATCATCGTTGAGATGTTTCTACAACTTGATTGGGTTCCACCTGTGGTAAATTCAATTGATTGGACATGATTTGGAAAGGCACACACCTGTCTATATAAGGTCCCACAGATGACAATGCCTGTCAGAGCAAAAACCAAGCAATGAGGTCGAAGGAATTGTCCGTAGAGCTCAGAGACATGATTGTGTCGAGGCACACATCTGGGGAAGGGTACCAAAAAATGTCTGCAGCTTTGAAGGTCCCCAAGAACACAGTGGCCTCCATCATTCTTAAATGGAAGACATTTGGAACCACCAAGACTCTTCCTAGAGCTGGCCACCTGGCCAAACTGAGCAATTGGGGGAACAGGGCCTTGGTCTGGGAGGTGACCAAGAACCCAATGGTCACTCTGACAGAGCTCCAGAATTCCTCTATGGAGAAGGGAGAACCTTCCAGAAGGACAACCATCTCTGCAGCACTCTACCAATCAGGCCTTTATGGTAGAGTGGCCAGACAGAAGTCACTCATCAGTAAAAAGCACATGACAGCCCGCTTGGAGTTTGCCAAAAGGCACCTAAAGGACTCTCAGACCATGAGAAACAAGATTCTCTGGTCTGATGAAACCAAGATTAAATTCTTTGGCCTGAATGCCAAGCATCGCGTCTGGAAGAAACCTGGCACCATCCCTACGGTGAAGCATCGTGGTGACAGCATCATGCTGTGGGGATGTTTTTCAGCAACAGGGACTGGGAGACTAGTCAGGATAAAGGCAAAGATGAACAGAGCAAAGTACAGAGAGATCACTGATGAAAACCTGCTCCAGAGCGCTCAGGACCTCAGGCTGGGGCGAAGGTTCACCTTCCAACAGGACAACGACCTTAAGCACACAGCCAAGACAACGCAGGAATGGCTTCGCGACATGTCTCTGAATGTCAATGAGTGGCCGAGCCAGAGCCCGGACTTAAACCCGATCGGACAGCTCTGAAGAGACCTGAAAAAAGCTGTGCAGCAACACTCTCCATCCAACCTGACAGAGCTTGAGAGGATCTGCAGAGAAGAAGTACTGAGTAAAGGGTCTGAATACCTCTGTTGATATTTGCGTTTATTTTTAATAAATTAGTAAAACTTGTAGAAACCTGTATTTGCTTTGTCTTATGGGGTATTGTGCATAGATTTATTTTCACTATTTATCTAGCACTCTTGGTGCTTCAAATGATGTTTAGGCTACTGATGTTGTTTTCATAATTTAACCACGCATCTTGCTGACCGTGCATCTTGTAGGTTGGGGTATTATTCTTTTTTTTGTCATTATAAAAAGAAGCCCTTTCCGCGTTCCGTCACATATCCTTTCTGTTTCATAGTTGTAAAAAAGGCACTCCACGTATTTTTCTATTGAATACTTGAATGTGTTTTTACATGCATCTTACAGTTACAGAAACAAATAAATGCTTTTGTATTATTTTAAGATTTATTTTCCTTCTAATATTACCTAAGTTATTCATAAACACAACCAAATGATTATTTTTGCAATACCATATATGAAATGTATTAATTACATTGTTAGAATGTTTTAGTCAGAATAACTGCTCGTTAGCTCGAGGTCCGGTGATTCTAATTTAAAAATGTTTTATTGTGCAGTGCATGCACACATAGGAGGTCCCGTGAAAAAACACGTACCCCCTTATGGAAATCAAATGCCCGCCCAACTGATTCATTCTGGGGGCGGCCCTGATGATCAGATGAAGCAAACCATTCAGAAAAATATATAGTAACAGAAACAATGTCTATGGCTAAAATGTGCATACATTTTAATGAATATTTCTGGCGTTGTTACAATTAGTCTAGTAGTAACGGTTTATATCCTCTGGACAGCGCACTCCGACAGCAGGTCAAACAGACACTCTCCAGACGAAGCCTCTAAAGGGTTGGCTAGGCTAAATCCTGTCTAAGCTTCAGTTGTTCCATTGACCTGGAGCAGATTACACACACTGGGAACTTTATATTGGCTAAGCCTATTTATAAACTGGGTGGTTCAAGCTCTGAATGCTGATTGGCTGACAGATGTGGTATATCGAAACGTATACCACGGGTATGACAAAACATGTATTTTACTCCTCTAATTAAGTTGGTAATCAGTTTATATATGGCCAATATAACACGGCTAAGGGGTGTTTCCAGGCACTCAGCGTTGCGCATCAGAATAGCCCTTAGCTGTGGCATATTGGCCATTTGGCACACACCCTTTGGCCTTATTGCTTAAATATACATTATATACAGTACCAGTCAAAGGTTTGGGCACACCTACTCATTCAAGGGTTTTTCTTATTTTTTTAAAACTATTTTCTACATTGTAGAATAATAGTGAAGACATCAAAACTATGAAATAACACATAAGGAATTATGTATTAACCACAAAAGTGTTAAATCAAAATATATTTTATAATTTAGGTTCTTCAAAGTAGCCACCCTTTGCCTTGATGACAGCTTTGCACACTCTTGGCATTCTCTCAACCAGCTTCATGTGGTAGTCACCTGTAATGCATTTCAATTATTAGGTGTGCCTTGTTAAAAGTTAATTTGTGGAATTTCTTAACTTCTTTGGGATAGGGGGTGGTATTTTGACATCCGGATGAAAAGTGTGCCCAAAGTACACTGCCTGCTACTCAGGCCCAGAAGCTAGGATATGCATATAATTGGTAGATTTGGATAGAAAACACTCTAAAGTTTCTAAAACTGTTACAATCATGTCTGTAAGTATAACAGAACTGAAATGGCAGGCAAAACCCAGAGGACAAACCATCCCAAATGTAAAAACAAAGGCAGAAATTGTAGTTTTTCTAGGTGGCTCCCATTTTGGCTGTAGTGTTTCCAAGCGTGTAACTGAGAGCGCGTTCTTTGGTGTTTTTCTCCGGTAAAGACAACAACGATTCTCCGTCTTAAATTGTATTGTTTATTTGCGTATTAGGGTACCTAAGGATTGATTATAAACGTTGATTGACTTGTTTGGATAAGTTTATGGATAACGTTTGGGATTCATTTTGTATGCATTTTGAAGGAGGGAAACCGAGTGGATTATTGACTGAAGCGCGCCAGCTAAACTGAGTTTTTATGAATATAAAGAAGGACATTATCGAACAAAAGGACCATTTGTAATGTAACAGACATTTTGGAATGCCAACAGAAGAAGATCTTCAAAGGTAAGGCATTTTTTATATCACTATTTCTGACTTTCGTGTCGCAACTCCCTTGTTGAAAATGATTTGTTATGCATTTGTGTGCTGGGTGCTGTCCTCAGATAATCGCATGGTTTGCTTTCGCCGTAAAGCCTTTTTGATATCTGACACCTTGGCTGGATTAACAACAAGTTAAGCTTTATTTTGATGTATTGCACTTGTGATTTCATGAAAGTTTAATATTTATAGTAATTTAATTTGTATTTGGCGCTCTGCAATTTCACTGGAAATTGTCGAAATGGCACGGTAGCGTCCCACTAATCCGCAAGAAGTTAATGCATTTGAGCCAATGTGTTGTTACAAGGTAGGGGTGGTATATAGAAGATAGCCCTATTTGGTAAAAGACCAAGTCCATATTATGGCAAGAACAGCTCAAATAAGCAAAGAGAAAGGACAGTCCATCATTACTTTAAGACATGAAGGTCAGTCAGCGCGGAAACATTCAGGTTTCTTCAAGTGCAGTCGCAAAAACCATCAAGCACTATGGTGAAACTGGGTCTCATGAGGACCGCCACTGGAAAGGAAGACCCTGAGTAACCTAAGTTCATTAGACTTACCAGCCTCCGAAAATGCAGCCCAAATAAATGCTTCACAGAGTTCAAGTAACAGACACATCTCAACATCAACTGTTAAGAAAAGACTGCATGAATCAGGCATTCATGATCAAATTGCTGCAAAGAAACCACTACTAAAGGACACCAAGAAGAAGAGACTTGCTTGGGTCAACAAACATGAACAATGGACATTAGACCAGTGGAAATCTGTCCTTCGGTCTGATGAGAGTAGGTGAACGGATGATCTCTGCATGTGTGGTTCCCACCGTGAAGCACGGAGGAGGTGTGATGGTGCTTTGCTGGTGACACAGTCTGTGATTTATTTAGAATTCAAGGCACACTTAACCAGCATGGCTACCACAGTATTCTGCAATGATATGCCATCCCATTTGGTTTGCGCTTAGTTGGCCTATCATTTGTTTTTCAACAGGACAATGACCCAACACACCTTCAGGCTGTGTAAGGGCTATTTGACCAAGAAGGAGAGTGATGGAGTGCTGCATCAGATGACCTGGCCTCCACAAGCACCTGACCTCAACCCAAGTGAGATGGTTTGGGATGAGTTGGATCGCAGAGTGAAGGAAAAGCAGCCAACAAGTGCTCAGCATATGTGGGAACTCCTTCAAGACTGTTGGAAAAGCATTCCAGGTGAAGCTGGTTGAGAGAATGCCAAGAGTGTGCAAAGCTGTCGTCAAGGCAAAGGGTGGCTACTTTGAAGAATCTCAAATATAAAGTATATTTTTATTTGTTCAACACTTTTTTGGTTACTACATGATTCCATGTGTTATTTCATAGTTTTGATGTCTTCACTATTATTCTACAATGTAGAAAATAGTAAAAATAAAGAAAAACACTTGAATGAGTAGGTGTGTGCAAACTTTTGACTGGTACTGTAGGTCACAAATGCATAGGTCAGAGCTGCGAGGAGAGCAGAGTGCCATAACCACCCTAATGACACAGTGCCCCGTTTCCCCTACAAAGCCCTGCCTTCCAGGGTAACTTACATCATTGTTACTGCTACGCATGTTCTCAAACCTGCAGAAATGTATTCTCCTGAACACACGTTTCAATGAAGAACACATCACAACGCTGACCATTGTTATTATGGTCATAGAAACAGAGTTTCCCACATACAAGGGGATGTTTTCCACATGTCATTCTCCCTTTCGCTTCTCTAAATTGAGTATGTTATTCTCCCCTTCTCTTTATGCTTTAATTTAAAATTGTCATAAGTGTCCAAACTAAAGCAACATAGTATCTGGGCTAAATGAAAGGGAATTCAAGGTCAAGCAGTTATTGCAACAGTCATTGGTCCCCTGGAATGCCCTCGCTTCCAGTTTTGTACATAGTTGTTTAACTCAATTTACTGTAGGCAAATCATTTTCTCTGTATTTTTTTTGTAATAACTTAGTCATTTGCAGTCAATGTACTATAACTGTGTACATAAGTGTGGAGCCTTTAGGGATGCCCTTCTTTCTTGCCTAGGGGCACACACACTGTCATTCATAACCACTACGCCCTACTTTTAAAATGTACTATAACTGTTTGCATGCACTGCATAACAATATCCTATTCCGTGTGGTGCTTCTAGGGATGCTCTACTTTACTGCCTAGGTGGCACACCAAACACACTAATGTCATTCATAACTAAATATTTCTGAATGCAGAAAGCAGGATGTGTGACCTACATCTGCGCTACACACATCTGTGTTTGGTGTGAGTCCAACACAATGTGAGATGGCAAAACAAAACAAAAACGTCCTTGCCTCCACCTGCTGATGCCCACGTTGGAGGACCCTGCAAACCAGGGGTCTAGGATGTAAACACAGCGAAGGGTGTCAGCTCCCCGGATAGACTCCTTCAGCGAGGGGTTGTCGTGGAGCCGCAGGCCCTTCCTGAACCAGTGGATTGTGTTGCCAACCATTTCACTTGCTGTCCCTTCTTGTTATGTACACGAGTCTTCTGAGATACCGCAGCGTTGACCACAAAACGCTCACGAATTAAAACAATATCCCTCGCCTGCCCAAAATGTGTTTCGGTTCTGTCGCCTTGCTGGTTTTATAATGTATAGCTACTGAAGTGATCTAACCTTGTTCCATCAATTTGTCCATTGTGATGAGTTCACTGTTGCCGCATTGATTTGGTGGCCTCTGATAAATACAGTGTAAGGACAGGTCTCGCTCGCATCAACTTTGTATAGAGCGCATTAAGTAAGACATTGTTTTATCTTTGATAATTATTTTCAACACGAAAGTAAAAATAAAACTTAAAAATGATGTTCGACCTGCTATCTTGCTTGTTTTCCTATAGCAGGTCGAAAAAAACGAATCCTTGCGTTGAGTCGTAGCTAGTGAACTAAAATATGCCTATAGCAATATATTACTAGAAGGTTTTGATCAGAAATTAGTGTTCCAATATCATTCGAATGTATTCCAATAAGCAATTGTAATGTTCTTCGTTTACAGTCGGCATTGTCAACCCCACGAAATAACTGTTATTTCCCAACATCTCCACCCACAGAGGTACGAGGATAGAGATGGACGAATCTGATTGGTCAATGTCACCCGTTACGTAAGGTTTGCTCACTCAAGTTTCTGTGGTGTGCTTACGTTGGCTTACTTCTTGCTATTTTGTGTTTTTTCCCACAAAGGCATCATTTATACTTACTATCCTAGCAACGCAATGTGTTATGTTTAATCAGTTATTTACAGCCTATGAAAACACCATAGTGTGAATATTGAGTTTATTTTGTAGGTTGTTGGCAAAAGTGTTTGCTGCCTGCCCGCGTCATGATTAGTTGCGCAGGACCCGGATAAGCACGTGTACTAAGGCAAGGCAAAAAAATATTACACAATGTATAGGTAGGGCTAGTGGGCAGCCCAGCACAATCACAAGCCTGCGCATGTGATGAATCGCATATAGTCTACTCTTTATTATGTCTTGCCGTGAGACTATGTATGTACCTATATGTATTTACGTTAAAATGGTATCATTTCAAAATTGATTTCAACCAAATAACGCATATTCTAGCCTAGAGATTAGCTCTACCAATGCAGAATTTCAGATATGGTCAAATTTCAATCAAAAACTTCTGCAAGGATCATAACGTAAACACCATCTCTGAGATGAATCTAATAATCAAACCCTATTGTATTAGGGCCTACAATTTAATTACATTGTCCTGAAGCATGCGGTAAGGGGAATATCATCATTTGGGTGATGGTGACCGTGATACTGTCGTTAGTAGTTTGTATTCATGAGACAAGGGATGGGTGGGTAGTTGGGTGAGGAAACATGCAGTTTGAATATCTAGACACTAGATGGCAACATGCAATCACTATATAGGTATAGTATAGTGAATGATATAGGCTACGTTTATCAAGGAAAGGTTCAGAGTCATAACTGTGTGACCTTTGCATATGTAAAACAAATATGTAAAAATTGTTTTGATATAGTAACCTTCCTTATCTGGAAATGTATGGTGGGGATAGATCTTTGACATAGTGATTGAGGTTTGTAAACTGAGCACCAGGGTGCAGTGTTGCTTCAATGATAAGCAGCCTACAACTATAGTCAAATGTACCAACAATCCTCTCCCTCAATCCCACAGATATCAACAGTGCCCCATATCAGGATGATTTACAGTTAAATGAGAAATATCCTATGCCCCAATTATCTCTCCTTCCTTCCAAAGTGTGATAGTTCACTTCCCTTTACTGACTAATATGGTGGAACATCCCACTAGCCCAAGCCTCCACCAATCCAATGCTTTTAAATTTGTCTGAAGTAGCCTCGTGAACAAGTGTACACTTTAGGAGAAAGGCAATATTATTGGGATGCTGCCATGGCTATCTATGGCATAGGGCTATCAATCACCTTAGGGACATTTTCTGTTGTTGCACATACATGTTGACAATATGGTATGTACATGTCTCTCTCTCTCTTTCTCTATCCCCCTCTCTCTACTCCTCTATCTATCTCTATCTATCTATATGTCTATCTCCCTCTCTCTCAAACACATTCCGTTTTTGAGTGCATGTAACACTTTTCAGCCTGTCGAAGGCTCAATCCACACACACACACATCTCTCTCGCTCTCTCTGATTGTGATCAAGCCTTGGTCAATACAATTATGCATCTTTAATAGTCAATGATGCAGTATAATGTCTGACCTTGGCAAGGAATTCAGATGTCTACTTTTCAATGAGCTCTAGCTATCTCCTTGTAAGGGACCACATTATGCATGTCATCCATTATTAATGGCCTTGAGTCATGTTACCATTATTGCTGTCAGAACAAATGCCTAAGGGACTTTGCTATCCATAGCATGACACATTATGTGGATAATCACATTATCCAGTTTATCCAATCCATTACAGTCAGACCATTAGCCTTGAATTTTGAAATCGTGTTCAAGTTACAGCATGTGAAAGGACTGCTTCATTTATGAAGGTATAGTTTCAAATAGTAAGTAAAAAAAAATAAAGAAAATTAGATGGATTTGAAGAGAAAATAATTATATAGATATTTCAAATCCACTCCCCATATGGGTTATACATTGAATTGAGTAGACTAATGTAAATTAAATTGTATGATGAGGTGGTCCTAATTCAAAATCTCTCTCACTGCTCGAGTTATCCCGAGAGTGTATTGGCCGTTTGAAGAACATAGCCCCGCCTCCATCTACCAGGATCTTACTGCGTAAAACACAGACCACTGTAGCTGCTCTATGTGCTATGATGGAAACACTTCGAAGTTTTAGTTTGGATTGAGAAATATCAACTTGATTCGTTTCCACTGAAGGCAACGGGATAAAATATTGACACTTCAAAATACATCGCAGTCGGGCTTTAATTGCGTTCATTTAATTGCATTGGGCGACGTTGTGAGACATTTTGAGCCATTAATTCCAAAGTCCTCTTTACAGTATGAGGTGCAGTTATGGCAAGCAGTAGTAAGAAGTCAGTGGCGAGGACCCTGGAGGATCTGACGCTTGATTCGGGTTATGGTGGAGCAGCAGACTCCTTTAGGTCTTCCAGTGCTTCACTGTGCTGTTCCGAGGCACATATACCTTATGCGCATGGGGGGAATTTTTGGCATTTAACCGACTCCATGCACAGTCGCCACAACAGCCTGGACACGGTCAACACAGTCTTGGTCGAAGACTCCGATATCCTGGATTGCTCCGGCCAGTGCGCTAAACTACCCGAGCTCGAGGACGTGCCATGGAGCCTCGGGGAAGTAGAGAGCGCACTGAACAAGGACGAAGAGTTGAGGCTGGGGGTCGTGTCACAGGAGATCCTGGCTAGGCTCTCGGTCCTCATAAGCCGCGCACTCGTGAGGGTCGCCAGGGAAGCGCAGCGCCTGAGTTTGCGCTATGCCAAATGCACCAAATATGAGATTCAAAGTGCCATAAAGGTTGTCATGTCTTGGACAGTCTCGGTGAACTGCATCACCGCCGCACTCAGTGCCTTGTCTATGTACAACATGAGCACCGAGGACAAGTTCAGCCGCGGAAAGTCACTCAGATGCGGACTCATTTTCAACGTGGGGAAGTTCTTCAGGTGGATGGTGGACAGCCGAGTTGCGGTGAGGATCCACGAGCACGCTGCCATCTACCTGACAGCGTGCATGGAGAGTCTTTTCCGAGAGGTGTACGCACGCGCACTGCGGAGCGCGCTCGTGGAGAAAGATAATGGGATCCCTAAGTTCACTGTTGAGTCCCTCGAACAGGCCATCAACAACGATTCGGAGTTATGGGGGTTCCTGCAGCAGTATCAATACCTCATTTGTGGGAAGAATGCAAGTGGTAAGTTGTGTGTACATGACTAGTTCTGTGACGCATCTACTCAGTGCGTAATTCTAACGAATTCTTCATAATTGTGCCCAAAACATGGTGAAGGGATTTCTTATCACCATCTGTAATAAAGTCATTATCAAGTTAGGAGTTCACTTTCTCATGCTACAACATTTCTCGATGGACAGGGAGAAATAATCATGACTTCCCATATCCCCTCTGAATTTGCCCATGTATTTTTTCCTGTGTCTGACATGGCAGGATCATCCTGGGTCTTGGGTAACCCCTTTGTTGAGTTGCTGTATTCAATATGTTGATGTATGAGCACAGAGAATGGCCCCTTCTGTCACTGACATCAATGAGCATGGTTTATTTATGATAATGGAGGAGAGTGGGGAGAGAGAGCACCTAACCCCTCTTGGCTATGATCCATCTATTAAATAGATGGCGTTCTCAGAGTTCTTCATCAGTGTTGTGGTGCTGTGAATGCATGATACATTGAAGCAGGCTATAATTCACCGGGGAATATCTTTTGGATTTTCGTTCATGTCTTTAGCTTCTCATGTTTATAAGGGCAATTATCTCATTTCTGTGCAATACAGCTTTCAAACCTAAAAAAGGGTAATTTAAATGTAAGCTCTTACCTTCAGACTTCTTCATTGCTCATCCATACAGCAATACATTTAATCAGTTATAACCCAATAACCTAATGTAATAATAAGGTAATGTAATAGCAGACTGTATTACCTCTGTGGTAGATGCATTTAAAGTGCTGCTGTGGCTCCATACTCCAACAGGTTTATGTAATACAGAGCCCCAGGACACATAAGTGTTATCATGCGTTATTTTGAGTGATGTGAATGGGACTGAGTTGAAAACACAGAGGAGAAGTCCCTACTGATGCTGTGTTAAAGAGAGCTCAGGGGCAGGAGAAAGAGGACATGTCAAATGGCTCACACAATGGTCAGAAGGTGGTGGCTCCTAAAGCCAAACAATTTTTACATTGCACATTGTCACACCTATTGCAATGGCGACAAGAGAAGGCCTTAACTGTGGCCTAAGTGTAGAAGGTCATGACTTTCACAGCATTCTCATTTCCAATCTGTAACAATTTATCAATTATCTCAGTGCTGGTTGGCCTTTTCACCCCATCCCAACCTCAACCCCTTTATATCGTTCCAGCCATTCTTTCTCTGCCAAGTAGGAGTAGGCTAATTGAGGTGATTTTTCAGTATTATGGTCATGTCGGCTCCTCTCTCAGACTCAAGCGATGCATATCTTTATTGCATCTCTGTTGCAACAAGAGCTATTTTCTTTCGCTGGTGCTTTTCATAAATATAACTCCAAATACATTGAGGTGTTTAAATCTCCCTGTATGACTGCTCCTCCCACGCCCCTCTTCATCCATCCTCTCCTCCCTGAAGCCCTGAAGTAGCCCCCTTTGCTGGCAGCGTGGGCTCCTTAGTCAGAGAGAGTGTATTTGTCCTGCAAGTTGGAGGTCAGAACACCTATTTTGCAAGTGTAATTGTTATAGGGCCCAGAGTTTCTCCTGACCATGTGATCTGACCAGGGAAAACTCTGGGCCTAATAGGCTAAGGTCCCAGAGGTCCTCGTCAGATCATGTGGTTAATAAATACTACTGGAACCTAGTTTTAGTTAACACCTTACTTTTCAAATGTCCAAGACCAAGAGAGCAGCATGTTATATCTAAAGAAAACGCACTATCATTCATTGGAAAAAGCTGTTATTATACAATCCTTTACATTCCCCACTTTCCGGTGTGAAGTAAAGGCGTATTAATGTACTGTATGTGGTGAGCATTTCAAGTCATGGAAACCATTGGAACACAACAGGGTCCATTACCTCAACCACACACTGCTTCTGCTTACACAACACTCTTCCTCCTATTCCTTCCCCCTGTTCTCACGTATACTGTAGCTACTAGCGGTTCTCCGTTGGCACATCAGGCATATGGTAACCCTGGCTCACCCCTCCCACACACCCGGGGGTTCATTTCAGCAGCTACTGCCTCAGTATTCTGCTCAGGTGTTGGGTTCCCCTCTCTGCCTTTGGTATCCTGTCAAGACAGGAAGCTTGTTCGGTGGTGGAATTGCAGTGGCAGCCCCCACAAGCTCAAGGCAGGGGTTGCTTGTAATTTCCCTTTGTACATGTCACGAGAAATGTATCGAGAAACAGGACATTGATGCCCAGGGGTTTCTACCCCTGAGGATGACTCATAACCACACCTTGGCTGTGAGATGTCATGACTTTAGTGATGCACCTTTTCAAGTCTGGGCAGATGTTATGGAGATAGATGGTAGCTGGGAGGAGGGTCTCACCTCATGTGGTAGAACCCTCTCCCATGGCATTTGACCCTTCACACAGCTCCCACTCCATCAAACGGTGACATCCAAGTACAGAAATGCTTCGCAGAGTACATAGCTCTTTGAGATGCAGGAAAATACAGCACTAGAATGAATAGCCCTTCTGGGAATGGCAATCAAAAATGGACATTTAAGCAACAAAAATCTAAATATATTTTCCTCCATAATTGTATTTTTATTTTGCTGCATGCAGCGCAAGTTAGACACATGGGGCTTACTTCGTTTCGGCTTAAGTTAATAAGATGATTTATGTCAGTATGGTATGCTGTGTCTGGGTGTATGTCTCTAGGGTCTATGAAGACTGCGGCTGTGAGAGAATGTGTAGGTTGAAGTTCCATTCAGGCTAGGGCTCCTTTGTGCCTCATCCAGTGTTTCCCTGTGAGGTCGGTGCCTGGCGGCTGGTGCCCACAGTATGACATGTGCTGTGGTAAGCATTGTGGTCCACCAGGAATGACAGCGGTCTGCTGTGGTACCAGCCTGCACCAGACCCTGTAATGTCTGGGGCTGGGATATCTGTGGCAGATAAAAACACACACGTACACCACTAACCCTAAACATAACCTTAACCACTAACCCTAAACCTAACCACTAACCCTAAACCTAACCTTAACCACTAACCCTAAACCTAACCACTAACCCTAAACCTAACCTTAACCACTAACCCTAAACATAACCACTAACCCTAAACATAACCTTAACCACTAACCCTAAACCTAACCTTAACCACTAACCCTAAACCTAACCACTAACCCTAAACCTAACCTTAACCACTAACCCTAAACATAACCACTAACCCTAAACCTAACCACTAACCCTAAACCTAACCTTAACCACTAACCCTAAACCTAACCACTAACCCTAAACCTAACCTTAACCACTAACCCTAAACCTAACCTTAACCACTAACCCTAAACCTAACCACTAACCCTAAACATAACCTTAACCACTAACCCTAAACCTAACCTTAACCACTAACCCTAAACCTAACCTTAACCACTAACCCTAAACCTAACCACTAACCCTAAACCTAACCTTAACCACTAACCCTAAACCTAACCACTAACCCTAAACATAACCTTAACCACTAACCCTAACCCTAACCCTAACCACTAACCCTAAACCTAACCACTAACCCTAAACATAACCTTAACCACTAACCCTAAACATAACCTTAACCACTAACCCTAAACATAACCACTAACCCTAAACCTAACCTTAACCACTAACCCTAAACATAACCACTAACCCTAAACCTAACCTTAACCACTAACCCTAAACCTAACCACTAACCCTAAACCTAACCTTAACCACTAACCCTAAACCTTAACCACTAACCCTAAACCTAACCACTAACCCTAAACCTAACCTTAACCACTAACCCTAAACCTAACCTTAACCACTAACCCTAAACCTAACCACTAACCCTAAACCTAACCACTAACCCTAAACATAACCTTAACCACTAACCCTAAACATAACCACTAACCCTAAACCTAACCTTAACCACTAACCCTAAACCTAACCACTAACCCTAACCCTAAACATAACCACTAACCCTAAACATAACCTCAACCCATAACCCAAACCCTAAACCTAACTCCTAACCCTAAACCTAACCACTAACCCGTTACCCTAATTGTAACCCTAAACCTAACCCCTAAGCTTAAAATAGCCTTTGTTCTCATGTTTTACTATCCCTGTGGGGACTTTTGTGGATTTTAGGTCCCCACAAGGATAGAATAACCAACACACACACACACACACACACACACACACACACACACACACACACACACACACACACGCACACACGCACGCACGTACGTGGGTGCGTGCGTACACAAGCCCCTTGCAATTACAGAGCAGAACTGGGTTTAATAATGAGGAGCTAGGGCAGGCAATGTTAATGTTAGATGGTGTATGGCAGTGATTTCACAGACATTTGAGGCGAGGAGGGATTCTTGCCAACTTTACCTCAGATGATCAACCACTAAGACGTGATCAAAACCAGGCAACTCCCCGCCCAGGACCCAAGGTGGAGATAAACTTTAGAAACACAATCTATCTTCAACATTAGGCCTTAGAGGCCTAAGAGGATTTCTGAAAAACATTTAGCCGTCTTCCTTTCTCATCCACTGCTGTGCATGATGACACATGTAGCTGGCAGACTGGCACTAAGTACTGTCACTTTGCACCAGAAAGACAGAAACTGAGCATCAGCACCATTGTATCCAAGAAGAGCTTGGAAATATCATCCTATGAAAAACCTGCAGTCTGCAGTGCTGTACCAGCAAGCAAGTGCATGCAATAGGGAGACCACAATAGTTATCCGCCAAGGATTTGAGACATCAGGGTGAATCCTAACTTCCAAATGTATGTAGCCTCCCATTGATATCACTGCATGACTAAGTAAACATTTTATTGAAGTGGAAGTTAGGATTTAACCCATAGTGAATGGCTCATGGTGTGTGGAAAATCTGGAATTTTTGTAGAGAGGCTTTGGCATGAGGAAGTTAACAACAGATCAGCACTTCTGAATTTAGCTGGAAGAAGACAGTCTACAAGTTTCAACATGTGGATTAGTCAGACAAAACGGTGCTGTCACACAATCATTCTCTATAGCCTTGCTGCTAGTGATTACTTCTCTTACTGTAGCTTGGAGGCACAATCTAGTTCAGCATGCAGTATTTGGGTTGAACATTTGTTATGGATGAAAATGTATTAAATCAACTAGCATTAGTTTATATATTATTTTGTTTTTCATTTCAAATTCAAAATGAATATAGCCAACAATAGAATTTGATTTGTAATTTGTTGTCATTTACTACAATACTGCAAAAGGCTTATTGTCAGTGACAATGTGTATTTCACCTTGCTGCTGCCTATGGGAAGGAGAATAGCTCAAATTGACTCAGACAGTGTGGCATGTCGGGGCAGGACATGATAGGTGAACTATGAACAATGGTCTCTCTGTCTTTCTCTCTCTTTCTCTCTCTCTCTCTTCCCATTGTCTTTTCTCTGCTATGTTTATGTTTCCCTCAGCCGACGCCAGATTTAGTCAAATAAAGCCTCTAATCTGGTCAAAGATCAACATCAGGGTCTTTCTATAAATAAAGGCGCCAATGTGTGACATCAGGGTAAAAAAAAATAATTGTTTGATATACATTTAAATATACATTTTCTTGCAACTTCACATGTGTAGTTACAGGATTAAGAGTCTAGATAGGCACAATGAGACCATAACTCTTAGCAACAACAAAACATCTACATCATTCAAAATGTCACATGAAATATGGACATTGAATGTTGCTTTGTCATGCCTAGTTGCCGGGTCGGATTGTGCTTTAGTCAACTTCTCTATCATTTATAGCCATGCTAATCCTTCCAGAAGAATGAAGAAGATAAACAACAGCATTTCTATATATTTTTTTATAGTTGATATAGTCATTTAATACAATAATATAATACAATGGGTTCTGTCAACAAAGTCACTGACAATAATAATAACCAAGAATGAAATCATTATAATCAGTAAACTCTTCAAGCAGTGTGTGTGTGCGTGTGTGTGTGAAAACTCGACATCACATTCTTGCTTCCTATGTCCTTGTTTCCTCCACTCCTTGCCTCTCCTTAAAAGTGCATTGGAGACAGTGGGGAGGAACCTTCCCTCCGCTCCCCCAATGTGCTTTGAGAGGGAGGTGAGGAATGGAGGAAACAAAGGCAGAATCTCAATTGCATTTCCTTCATTCCTCATGTCTGATCTTCACCTCTGATTTTCTAATCCAATGGGTTTTGAGAATGAGACGAGGAGAGAGGATGCAGCAAATCAAGGAAATGCTATTGAGGACAGAGGAAGCAAGTATTTGACAGCTATTAACAATCTTTGCCAGTGCCAGACTGACTGACTGACTGACAAACTGAGCTACCATAAAACCCATGGCGTGTCCAGAAACATCCCCTAGCCCCTACTGCCCAGAGTCTAGACACTTGTGGAGATCTGAGCGGGATTGATAGGTAGTGACATGGTGAGAGCTCCACCTTACCCTCTGAAAGTCTTTGTGCAATTTTGGCAGTATTGCTTACACCTGTCCAGTTTTCTCAGATCTCCACAAGTGTCTATGGGTAGGACTAGGGGTTGTTTCTGGACAGGACCCCACAACCATTCAGGTGTGTGGTGGACCTACAGCATGAAACTTGAGGTATTGGTTGGATGTTTCATTCCATTGCTATACACACACAGATTTGCACAGGTGTAAGCTGGACACACCCACAACACCCCACCAGGCTGATCAGACAGGTTTGGATAGCTGGAGACCTGCTGCAAACAGTTAAAGGATATATTTACATGTCTACTATTCACACCCGTGCTTCATTCCAGCTAGTTAGATGTGCAACCAGTGACTAACTATAGTTAAGGCATATCTCTAGTCTAGCAATAGATACTGTTGTTTTGGCTGTATACCATCATTTAATAAGATTTTTTTATTTATTTAGCCTTTATTTAACTAGGGCAAGTCAGTTAAGAACAAATTCTTAATTACAATGACGGCCTAGGAACAGTGGGTTAACTTCCTTGTTCAGGGGCAGAATGACAGACCTTGTCAGCTCAGGGATTCGATCTAGCAACCTTTCAGTTACTGGCCCAACACTCTAAGCACTAGGCTACCTGCCGCCCCTGCCTTCCCAGATTACCAATGGTTAGCTAAGTAGCTAGGAATTATCAATCAGATAACCATTTACAGTAACAGCAGTTCATTAATAAGTTAATACACAGTAAATCTTGTGCAGAAATGTAGAAATCTTACCTTATCTTGGAACTGTGGCACGGTATGAGCAGAAAATAATAGATTTATGGAATGGAGTTGGAAGGGTGACCTCCTACTTTGAAAGGACAGGAAGAGTTGGCTTTGCACTTGACCAGGCATTCCACATTTAACCCCAACCACATTTAACCCCAACCACATTTAACCCCAACCACATTTGAACATCAAAAAGTCAAGTCGTTTTTTTTGGTTTATATGGGGGGATTTCTATAAAAAAACGAATAAACAGGCACTTTTCATGTTCCCAATTGCTCAGTTTTAACTTGGAAAACAAAAGACCAAAACATACACAGACCGTAATCTTATTTTAAGAATCTTGATTTAATGTTGTCTGGGAAGTAGGCTAATTATCTTGAGCGTCATAACAACACACACCAAAATGCTCTGTCAATCCTCCAGGTCAACATTCATTCCAGCCCTTTGGCTGTTAAACTGCGTGCAGTATCACACTCTTTAACACTCGACTGTCATTCAGAAAATCCTTTCCTGAATCAGCTGATGTTGCGTGATAATGTCCCCGTGAAACTAAACAGCTAGACGTCAAACAACTATTATGTGTAATTATTGAAGAACCCTGTTAATGACAGTATCCATTTTTGTTTTATTACTCATATTAAAGTTACTCTTTCTGTTTGAAGCATTGTATTTTGCAATCACATACATTATTTTGGATCAATGTGTAATTCAATTGATAAATGCTTAGTATATTATATAAGAAGAAGAACATGTATCATTAATGTAAGGAAAGGAAGGTATTGTTTAAAGTCACCAGATTTTTGTCAAATCTGTGAAGACTCCAAGCGTGAGAAAGGGTTTATACATAGATTTTGATTCAACTCATGAAATACATTGAATGTATCTATGTTCCCCGGTTATTTCTTAATGTATTCACATGAAAAAAAAGGCTAAAAGCTCCAAACAGTTGTCCACTACAAGAAATGCTCACTGGTACCCTAGTTTATAGAAAGACCCATCAACAGAAAGGCTTCCAGATTACCAAAAATATCTTCTTGATTACAACAAATCCACCACCCTATTTCTCACCATTGAAAGAAACCGTGCGGACCTGCACTCCCAATAACCCCTAACAAACTCTGATTCTCTGACTGATGGGCCTCGGCTGGTGCAGTGCTGGTCCGTACTCCGCTTTAGGGTTACCACACGTTCAGAAGAGTTTACACATTTACATGCTTCTCCCCACTCAAACACCAGCCATTACATCACTGTTGATGGGTTTGATAGGTCTCTGATGATCACCTAGTCTATTGACACTAAGACGATGGTGAATAGGGCCTGATTGTATGATTACTGAACCTATGGGGTATTACGTAGTAATGGTGTGTGTTTATCTCTACAGAACACCCTTCATATGTGTTATCCGAGGATAGCTGGGGGGATTTTAGTTGTGGATGTTTGCATCGCTTGCTATGTTCCATTATCCAGTCACTTGAATATGGGAGCTCAAGACTGGTTGAGAGTCATAAACAGACCAATAACTACAGAGATTGAAACCAACTGAATGAAATAAAGATGGCTAGATACCTAATCAACACCACTGACTTAAAAAGGTATTGGTTTAGGATCATTTACTTTATTATAATTTTCACTTCAATCATTTAGCAGACACTCTTATCCAGAGCGACTTACAGTAGTGCGTGCATACATTTGCATACATTTTCATAAATTTTTGTACTGGTCCCCCGTAGGAATGGAACCCACAACCCTGGTGTTGCAGCTGAGCCACACAGGATTATAATATATTTTGCTGCATTCTGAGGTGTTCTTAACCTTTAACAGCCGTTTGCTGGTATGAAATGTCAATGGGAACACTATAATACACTATTTCCACTAATCCTCAGTTATGGCAATGGGGCTCTGTCTTGTGGCTTTGTGAGATAAAGGTATAGGGACACTATTATTGTAGCCTTGTGTAAACCACTCTGTGTGCTTCCCCTACAGAGGGAAAATAAATGACTATCAGCTGTACAAACACAGAGCCTGATGTAGTTCATATAGAAGATATAAACATCTTTGCTCCAGGCATGTCACCGTCTCAGAGAAATAAACATGTACCTATTCCCATGTGATTTCTCATTTGTAGTGTTATTGAAGGTAAAGACAGTTCAGGGCACGGGGAACAACATTAAGACAATTTATTCAACATACTGATGATGTCACCGCAGACATGCTCTGTGTGTGTGTGTGTGTGTGTGTGTGTGTGTGTGTATGTTTGAGAAAGAGAACAGCAATCACATAATTATACTTTTTTTGCTGGGTCACTTCCTAGAGCCCAGTGGAACTGCTGATGGAATACTGATTCTGCTCCGAAGGACCGCTATCCCATTACTCCCATGTGAGATCAGAACAGTGACCTCAGGAGTGTGTGTGTGTGTGTGTCTGCACTTCCTCCCTCTGCCCCTAACAGCTCTCACAGCCTTGGCCCTTGCTTCAGTCAGAAAACCCTCTAACCTCCCTCCACCCTAGTCGGATGGATTCCATAAAATTACTCCTGAAAAGAGACGATATCTCTATTCTCTCTCTTCTCTGAGTCTCCTTTCTCAGTGCATTCATAATGCGGCATCTTTCTGTCATGGCTTTTATTCAGAGTAAGAGATAGGTCGTATTCACTAGAGTTCTATTTAGATGAATTAGGCAACAAATGGAAGAAAATGGACTGAAACAGGGAGAAACTACCTGAACTTGTCCAATAAGAAACACTCATTTTCTATGGAATTTTCTTTGCTACGGTGTTCAGAACCATGAGTTTGGGTGACCTTGTCCTTTCCTGGCTGTCTGGCGGGGGTCTAATAGTGCTGTCAGTCCAGACATTGAGGGCCCCGCTGGGAACCCATTCCTCCCTTCAGCCCTGCCGACTGCAGACTGAGAGACAGACACATGTGCCTGGGCCTTGACAGATATCCCCCTATCCAGCTTCCTTCTCTAGTTTCAGTATGTGTGTGTTAGTGATGGGTGGAGGTGGGTAGATGGGTATGTATGTGTGTGTGGGTGCATGTGTGTGGGTCTGTGGAAGTGTGTGTGAGTCTGTGTAAAGTGAAAGTCTGTCAGAAACCATATTCATACAGGCAGCTCTCTCTCCCTTCCCCCCTAACTCTTAGACACTGACTGAGTAGCTCCTTGTCTAGTACCCACGACATATGTTACGCATTACTCCTCGAAACGCATTACTCCTCAAAATGCATTACTCCTAAAAAAAACATTACTCCTCAAAACGCGTTACTCCTCAAAATGCATTACTCCTAAAAAAACATTACTCCCGAAACGCATTACTTGTCGAAACGCATTACTCCTAAAAACACATTACTCTTCGAAATGCATTACTCCTCGAAACGCATTGCTCCTAAAAAACATTACTCCTCCAAACACATTACTCCTCGAAACGCATTACTCCTAAAAAACATTACTCCTCGAAACACATTACTCCTCGAAACGCATTACTCCTCGAAACGCATTACTCCTCGAAACGCATTACTCCTAAAAAAAAATACTCCTCGAAATGTATTACTCCTAAAAAAAAACATTACTCCTCGAAATGCATTACTCCTAAAAAATATTACTCCTCAAAATGCATTACTCCTAAAAAAACATGACTTGTCGAAACGCATTACTCCTCGAAACACATATTACTCCTCGAAATGCATTACTCCTAAAAACATTACTCCTAAAAACATTACTCCTCAAAACACATTACTCCTCGAAACGCATTACTCCTAAAAATACATTACTCCTCGAAATGCATTACTCCTAAAACATTACTCCTCGAAACACATTACTCCTAAAAAAATACTCCTCGAAATGCATTACTCCTAAAACATTACTCCTCAAAACGCATTACTCCTCGAAATGCATTACTCCTAAAACATTACTCCTCGAAATGCATTACTCCTCGAAATGCATTACTCCTAAAACATTACTCCCCGGAACACATTACTCCTCGAAATGCATTACTCCTAAAAAACATTACTCCTTGAAACGCATTAGTCCTAAAACATTACTCCTCGAAACACATTACTCTTCGAAACGCATTACTTCTAAAAAACATTACTCTTCGAAATGCATTACTCCTAAAAACATTACTCCTCGAAAAGCATTACTACTGAAAGGTATATATATTTTTGTTTCATTACATTTTTTATTGCAAACATGGTGGTTTCTGTGTGACTCTTATTTCATCCTCACTGAGGATCAGTGACACACAGAATAACAAGCTCGTTGTGACAAAACAGATGGAGTGTAGGTAAAGCATGGCCCTTCATTTCGGCACCTTATTCCCTACATAGTACGTCCATGTGTTTGGGGAGAGGGAAGGACACTTAAGATTAGATGTATATTTGTCTTAAATAACCGAAATAAAGAAGCTCAGATGGTTTCTCTATCGAGGGAGTATTTTGTAGTTTTACTTAAAGCTAACTGTTTGTTTTGCCATATATATTTGCTTTATGGCTTAGTAACATGGACTAATGAAGAGCACTTCTAAATCTCAGTTCTTTACAGGGTAATGTTCAATAAGGGAAATATTTATAGTGCAGTTGTATCTGGTAACTTGATCTATTCAGCAGAGTCCAGAAATTACAATAATTGGACTCAAGAGAGATTAAAGGGGTACACAGAGGGAGAGAAAGAGAGAGAGAGGTGATAGCACTTGCAACAGTTCAAGATTTTATCAGCTCTAACTCCAGAAGGCTACCACTATTTCACTGTTGTGTGTTGTTCTGTACTAGATGTGTTCAAAGTTAGTTCACCCTAGTGATTTCTGATCAATGGCCAGTCACCACTGGGTGGTAGATAAGTAGATGATGTGGTCGTTGTCTTTATTTTCTCAGTATCAGTCATCAGACAGACAGTGAAACTAAATATACAGTGATTCACAGGGACTGGCAGAGCAGGTGACAGGTTAGATTGTGACAGGTGTGTCAGGCCTTGTCTCAGCATGTCGCCCTTTGTGAGCCAGACAGGTGTGTGTGAGAGAGTCTAGCACACTTCCTGCACGGTGGAAGTCTCCCGTTCAAAGGAGCCACAGATCAAGTAAGGACGTTCACTAAGAACAAGTTACCAACAGGTTTGCATAGCTAGAGACCAGGCTGCAGTTAGACTGGTGATATGGTATATAAGTATTCTTGAGGGGCAAAAATCTCATTCGGAAACCAGTGAAATAAGTGTAGTCAGTGACTTTGTGTCGTTTGCTACCGTGGAGTTATCAGCCATAACAAGCCTAGGCAGTGCAGTTGTTTAAATGATCAAATGAACAATTAGACACACAAACTCCTACATTAAAGCCTTTCTAACTCACATCCCCCAAATGAATGAACACCTTCATCAGATTTCCTGTTCCTGTGTCTGTCTGTGGGCCCATGCAAGTGAAGCTCAGTCACAGAGAAGAAAGCTCTCAGGTCACATGATTCAAATAAGCTCTCTCTCATTAAGTCCGTGACTGTGGGCCGTGGAGCTGAGTGCTGTATCTGGCTGGCTCGTCTGTGATCACAGGGACAAAAGACAGTGTGTTTGATGAATTTAAACAGCGGCAAGCTAATTACGGTGATGAATGCTAACAAATGTGTCTCTTCCTATCTGGGGTTGTAAGGAAGGAGGTTAGCTAGTCCAGTAGAACTCCAGTGGTTCTGGAACGTTCCTCCTAATGTTTTATGGTAGTATTATTACTCCCAGGATGGCAGGGGGCCCAGGGATAAGGGACGATGGACTGTGTTGAAATGGCAAAACCGCCATATTTTTCTCCCATAGCTTTTTAGTAAATGTCACATTCAGATCTGAAGGCACCGGTTCAATTCTCATCTATATTGAAGTTCCCTTTTGGAAAAATAAAGTTATTCTATTCCATTCCATTCTACTTTATTGCTCCCCAGAAGACTATGATAGATGTTAAAACAGTATTCTCTGCCCCTATAACCTTCTGCACACCTGCAGACCTTATCACCTCCTAGTTGGTAATCTCATTCACAGCTGCAGTCAGTGAGAGACAGACTTTGACTGGTTGGTGCACATCGTATTGCTACCAGATCCAGAGCTGATAGAGAGATAAATAAGGAGGCACAGAGAGAGAAAGAGAGAGAGAAAGAGAAAGAAAGAGATAAACAGAGACAGAGAGAGGGGGAAGTGAAGGAGAGAAAGAGAGACAGAGAGAGAAAAAAGAGCACTAAGCCCTGCACCCTGCACCCTGCAGTGAACTCCTGGGGCTGTCTGCAGCGTGCTGGCAGGGGGAATCTGAATCCATCCAATTTGGTCTATTTGCTCTGCTAACGGTGTCTAAAAGTAGGCCAGCCTGTGCCTAAAAGCAGAGCTGCCAAAATGACTGCACAGGCCTGCACTTGACAAGGAGGATGACAAGAGGTCTGGCAGGAAGGGCAGGACACAGGGCTGCGATTGAGAAGAGGAAGTCCTTAAATATAAGTCAAAAGGAGACCGGGACAGCCGTACTATTATTACTACAACCAACCAGCCCACATTGTTAAACAAAGCCAAGCTGTGTGGTATGGTGCTTTATGCTTGTGGTAGCTAGTAAACTGGTTGTGTTCTACTACAGTACCCGGTCCTTCTCTCAGCACATATCCAAGCTGCAGGCTAAGGTTAAATCTAGACTTGGTTCCCTCTATCGTAATTGCTCCTCTTTCACCCCAGCTGCCAAACTAACACTGATTCAGATTACCGTCTTAGATTACGGAGACGTAATTTATAATTTATAGATTGGCAGGTAAGGGTGCCGTCGAGCGGCTAGATGTTCTTTACCATTTGGCCATCAGATTTGCCACCAATGCTCCTTATAGGAGGCCTCCCTCCCCACTATCTGAGATACCTACTGCAACCCTCGTTCTCCACATACAACACCCGTTCTGCCAGTCACATTCTGTTAAAGGTCCACAAAGCCCACACATCCCTGGGTCGCTCCTCTTTTCAGTTTGCTGCAGCTAGCGACTGGAACGAGCTGCAAAAAACACTCAAACTGGACAGTTTTATCTTCATCTCTACATTCAAAGACTGAATCATAGACACTTATTGACACTTGTGGCTGCTTCGCGTGATGCATTGTTGTCTCTACCTTTTTGCCCTTCGTGCTGTACCATGTTTGTGCTGCTGCCATGTTGTGTTGCTACAGTGCTGCTGCCATGTTGTGTTGCTACAGTGTTGTTGTCATGTTGTGTTGCTACCATGCTGTGTTGTCATGTTGTGTTGCTACCATGCTGTGTTGTTGTCTTAGGTATCACTTTATGTAGTGTTTTGGTGTCTCTCTTGTCGTGATGTGTGTTTTGTCCTACTTTTTTTTAATCCCGACCCTCGTCCTCGCAGGAGGCCTTTTGCCTCTTGGTAGGCCATCATTGTAAATACGAATTTGTTCTTAAATGACTTGCCTACTTAAATAAAGGTTAAATGAAAATAAAAAATAAAAAAACAAAGCTCAGAGAACAGAGCAAAAAAGACCAACGGAAATGTATGGCTATAGGCTAATACTAGCACCATTTGGTCTTATGCTTATTTTGTTATGTAATCTCTTCATCACATTGTGCTATAGGCTGCAGATGGATGGTGATGCATTGTGACACCCTGTACAGGGATGTACACAGTCATAGCCATAGCCACAGGGCAGTGTCCTGTGATAATGGGGTGTAAGGGCATTCTGATAGACCCTTGGCCCCCTCTGCTCTCTCTATCTCTCAGCACCTCCAGCTGTGTGATAACCAAAACAGAGGCAGAGGGTCGTCAGGGCGGACGATTGATGCTGACCCCTGTGCTCTCCGCTCTCCCCGGGGGTCTCGAGTTGTCACGTGGACCTCAATACACCCGCGGAGGCTACCACAGGCTATGGGGGGGTGTTGAGTAACCAGCCGTGTGCCCCCAGGAAGTGAACAGATCAATACTTGATTAAACGATTTAACATTCCACAGCATCAGATTCAGATAACTCTCTTTTGTTGTTCTGTAACCCCCTCCCGCCCCTCAGAATAGAACGGTCCAATGCAAAGCATTGATTTTCAGACCAGTTTCTGCTCTAATGGATAGAACGATGGGCTTCATTTTGCTGTGATGGGAGCCTGTCAAGCCCTCTGGCCATAGTCGATAGTGATGGGCCAACAATCAGCAGCAAAGCTAGAGACTAGAGAAAACTAGAGAAAGACAAACGGCTAAAGAGAGACAGCTCTTATTGCCCAGAGGGATAGGCTAAGGTGGCTGTGAAGCCAATATTCCAACTGCTCCACCACACCCAGCCACAGGGGAGGGCAAATCTGTCATGATGTTTATAGCAAGATGTTCTTTGCTTCTCATCCTATAGGAATCATGTGAGAGAGCCAGATAGCATTTTCTTGAGTAATAAGGGAAGAGAAAGGGAAATGGGATATCTAGTCAGTTGCACAACTGAATTCCTTCAACTGAAATGTGTCTTCCGCATTTAAACTAAGCCATCTGAATCAGAGAGGTGCGGGGGGCAGCCTTAATCGACGTCCACGTCATCAGCGCCCGGGGAGCATTTGTTGTTGGGGTTAACTGCCTTGCTCAAAGGGCAGAACGGCAGATTTTTCCACCTTGTACATTGTAACATACATTGTATATTGTAACAATCAGTAGCATGCTTCCTATACCCAAGAGGAATTAAATAGATGTATCTGATGTTGCTGTAACATTTTTTAAAGGACCAGGGGATAGTGGTTGCAATTCAACGCATGATAAAATCCTTCGCATGTCAGTGCTGGCAGGCTGAAGAAACAGGAAAGCGTACTGTCCTGTCTGGTATCATCACAATGTGTATATACAGTTGAAGTCGGAAGTTTACATACATCTTAGCCAAATACATTTAAACTCCGTTTTTCACAATTCCTGACATTTAATCCTAGTAAAAATTCCCTGTTTTAGGTCAGTTAGGATCACCACTTTATTTTAAGAATAGGAAATGTCAGAATAATAGTAGAGAGAATGATTTATTTCAGCTTTTATTTCTTTCATCACATTCCCAGTGGGTCAGAAGTTTACATACACTCAATTAGTATTTGGTAGCATTGCCTTTAAATTGTTTAACTTGGGTCAAACGTTTCGGGAAGCCTTCCACAAGCTTCCCACAATAAGTTGGGTGAATTTTGGCCCATTCCGCCTGACAGAGCTGGTGTAACTGAGTCAGGTTTGTAGGCCTCCTCGCTCACACACGCTTTTTCAGTTCTGCCCACAAATTTTCTATAGGATTGAGGTCAGGGCTTTGTGATGGCCACTCCAATACCTTGACTTTGTTGTCCTTAAGCCATTTTGCCACAACTTTGGAAGAATGTTTGGGGTCATTGTCCATTTGGAAGACCCATTTGCAACCAAGCTTTAACTTCATGACTGATGTCTTGAGATGTTGCTTCAATATATCCACATAATTTTCTGTCCTCATGATGCCATCTATTTTGTGAAGTGCACCAGTCCCTCCTGCAGCAAAGCACCCCCACAACATGATGCTGCCACCCCCCGTGCTTCATGGTTGGGATGGTGTTTTTTGGCTTGCAAGCTTCCCCCTTTTTCCTCCAAACATAACTATGGTCATTATGGCCAAACAGTTATATTTTTGTTTCATCAGACCAGAGGACATTTCTCCAAAAAGTACGAACTTTGTCCCCATGTGCAGTTGCAAACCGTAGTCTGACTTTTTTATGGCGGTTTTGGAGCAGTGGCTTCTTCCTTGATGATCAGCCTTTCAGGTTATGTCGGTATAGGACTCGTTTTACTGTGGATATAGATACTTTTGTACCTGTTTCCTCCAGCATCTTCACAAGGTCCTTTGCTGTTTTTCTGGGATCGATTTGCACTTTTCGCACCAAAGTACGTTCATCTCTAGGAGACAGAACACGTCTCCTTCCTGAGCGGTTTGACGGCTGCGTGGTCCCATGGTGTTTATACTTCCGTACTACTGTTTGTACAGATGAATGTGGTACCTTCAGGTATTTGGAAATTGCTTCCAAGGATGAACCAGACTTGTGGAGGTCTACAATTTATTTTCTGATGTCTTGGCTGATTTCTTTTGATTTTCCCATGATGTCAAGCAAAGAGGCACTGAGTTTGAAGGTAGGCCTTGAAACACATCCACAGATACACCGCCTATTGACTCAAATTATGTCAATTAGCCTATCAGAAGCTTCTAAAGCCATGACATAATTTTATGGAATTTTCCAAACTGTTTAAAGGCACAGTCAACTTAGTGTATGTAAACTTCTGACCCACTGGAATTGTGATACAGTGAATTATAAGTGAAATAATCTGTCTTTAAAAAATTGTTGGAAAAATTGCTTGTGTCATGCACAAAGTAGATGTCCTAACCAACTTGCCAAAACTATAGTTCGTTAACAAGAAATTTGTGGAGTGGTTGAAAAACGAGTTTTAATGACTCCAACCTAAGTGTATGTAAACTTCCGACTTCAACTGTATATTGGATTCTTGATGTGAAGGATAACTGAATTGCCTGTGCTCTAGACATTGTTTAGGGCAGCCATGAAGGTTAAGAGTATGATTGTGTAGGGAGATTTATATGCCACCATAGAAGGTTATTGTGTATATAATCTGACTGCGTAGACCATGAGCTGTGCAAATTGTGTTAGGATTTGAATCATTTCCTCGGGTTTGGTCTTATCACAGGAGCTTTGCCTCTCAAGGCCTGATTGTCAATGGAGAAAAATGAGAAAGTAGCAGAGGATGATTTTGATCTGTTCATGGACCTCATACAAATAAATCACGCTACATCAGTCACTCCAGCTAGCAAAGTCACATTCACCATCCATTCTCATCAGAAATAGTGACAGTTGAAAAGCAACTCAGACAGGAACTACAAAAACTTGAAGGTAATGGATTAAATAATGGGTTCAGAAGTCCAAGTGGTACGGTTACACTTGTAGCTCTACTTATGTATGCATTCATAAAGCCTTCATAACAGCTATGTAAGACCTAACATTCATCATAGGCAGGCATAAACATTATGAACAATGGCATAAGATAGCAGTCAGGCTTTCTAAGTAATTATTTTCCTTCTGGGTGTGATAATGAGATATTGTCAACTAATATGGTAGTTATTAGATATTTCTTCTGGCATCTCAGAATCCCAGGAGTACATTTGATGGCTGGAGGCCTGTATTAAACCCTCCCCAGCCTAGCCATCCCGTCCTAGATGATATGGTTTGATGAAGTGAAAGTCAGTCAGAGTGACAGGGACCGTGTCCTGGGATGCTCGGCCAAGCTTCGTTCACTTCTGGTGCACTCACCCATCCCTATTGCTCAACCGTGCCTAGTCAGAGAAAAACCTCACAAGCTAAAAGTTTATTCAGCGGTACGTAGGTATGTACAAACATACTATCTCTGCACCACCGATCTCTAATGATGGGCGTTGTTCTTTATTTGAAAATGCAGTACATGTTTTTTGTTTTGCCATTGGGGTATATACCTATCAGTGTGTTTTCAGCTGTACCGATCCGCTGTGTCTGTGTTGTTGAGATGCATTAGAACAGAAATAATAGAGACTGCCACAGTATATGAACTGAATCAATTCAGTCTTGTCAAAGACCTCTCTAGAATCTGGTAGATATACGTTGTGTTTTTTCATAGCTGCTGCTCAGTGTTCTACTGTTAGACCTGTCATGGTTCTGAACATGGAATAATCTCTTTCTTGGAAACATTGTAGAGAACATGAGAAATATGAGACTACAGTCATTTTTTATTGCCATCCATTATGTTGTGCCTTCTGTGCATTACATTGATCTTTATTTCCCTGCCCAGTCCTGTCTTTCTCCATCCAAGAATAAACCACTCATAAGTCTTTATTGCCTTAAGAGGCAGGGGGTTTACCTACGTTACATTTTGAATGACGATGAATGCATACGAGCATTGACTGTATAGGATATCTCTCTGAAATCAGACATTGTATCTCCTCACCCAAGTGGAAGGCATCATAAGGCATCATGGGAAAATGACTCAAGATACTCTATGCTCAGTAGGACCATTAAGCTCTTTACTTTCCACTGAATTCACTCTGTGCCACTGGCTGAGCCTCAATGGCGTTCAAGCGCCATTAAGGAGCCATAAAGTTATGCTTTATTTGAAAATTAAATCCACTTCATTTGCCTTGGGAGGGAAAATAAGTGCTTTGCCTTATTTTAGATAGTGCCGCGGTTACCGACGAAGCTAATGACATTATATGAAGCTAGCTATTAGGAATGCTATGCAGTTCCTTGAAATAATTATGTTTGGTGACAGTCTCAGAAGGTGTAAGTAGTTCAACAGCAAGGGTATATTGCCATATGGAATATGCCCCAGTCAGTCACCTTCTAGGCTGTGAACACTAGTAATGCCAAACCCATGCTTTAAATGCAGCACAGTCACTGGAAACTATCTCAGGAATCCCCCTCAAACACCCAACAAAATGATATCATCACCCCTCGCCACATTCAAAACAAACACACTTGGGCAGCCCACTCCAAACCTTCCCACTGTATTTTGCGTGCCTCAGGGTTTTGATTCATTGACATGTTTTTTTAAATTGTTGTTAGCCATACTCAGCAAACCCCCACAGATTTATAGCATCATTAAATAGGCTTTTGATTTTGAAGTGGATGGCTCCATTGCTCATAATGATGGGTCTTTAAAAGAGTATTATAGCCCATCTCTGGGATTGGGAAGACTGGGAAGACCCAAACCCACAGTGATGTCATAATGGAATGCCATCCAAGAGGGAGGGATATCTGGCATTCCCAGGAATGGTTGCTCCTTTAAAATTCTGTCAGTGCTGTAAAATACTTAGATTGCTCGGTTACTAAACTCTTCCCCACACTTTTACTGCTCTGAAAAAGAACAGTATTCCAAAGTATCAGTTTATTTTATGAGTTCAGTGCTGCTAATGAGTACAGTGCTCTTAGGGTATGACTTTATGCATGATTTATTACCTTTATTTAACTAGGCAAGTCAGTTAACCTCTCCAGCGTCTCATCCCGTCAGCGGGATCAAAATCCAGCGAAAAATCATATCGCCAATTAGCATTAAAAAAAAATCATAATTAAAAAAAAAAATCTATATATATATATATATATATATATATTTTTTTTTTTATAGATACACCTCTCCTGAATCGACCCACGTCGTCCGATTTCAAAAAGGTTTTACAGGAAAATCATTAGATTATGTTAGATGAGTCCATCGTAAAAAGCAGCTTCATAGCCATTTTCCGACCAACCACTTGCATCACATATAATCAAAAAACAGCTAAATGCAGCACTAACCTTTTACAAACTTCATCAGATGGCACCCCTAGGACATCATGTTATACAATGCATGCATTCTTTTGTTCAATAAAGGTCATATTTATATATAAAAACAGCATTTTACATCGGCGTCTGACGTTGACTAAATCATTTCCCCTCAAATGCGTCCCGGTAAACAATGCTACAATTCCCTAAATTACTATCCGATAACGATTTTTTTAATTTATATTGTCAATCTAACATTTATAGATGAATATCTCTTGAGAACACCTGTCATACCAGATTTTAAATTAACTTTACTGGGTAATCACACTTTGCGATAAAAGGAGATGCGATACTCAGAAAATGAGCTAATATACAGAGCTCGGTGCCATCTTGGAAACAATCGCATGTCACATCTCATCTTGTATAATATTGTCAATAATCGCCTACCTTTAGTTGTCTTCATCAGAAAGCATCCCAGGTCCACAACAGATGTATTTTCGGTCAAAAAGTCCATACTTCACATTCCATTAGCCTGCTGTTGGTAGCGCGTCCTATGGCTCTCTCCAAGCGCAGGGCTGAAGTTCCGGATAAAATGAGATTCTCCCGCCTGTAGGTTCGTTCAAACATGTCAAACGTTGTAAAACATTAATCTTCAGGGCCTGTAACACCAAGAGAGCCAATAAGATTCGAGGGGGATGATTTCATTGCCTTTAAAACCGTTTCCAAAGGTGGGGGTAGACATGGCCGCCGGCGTCATAATGGTGATGGCCCATCCCCTGTGACCAATTTCCAACGCGTCTCATTCACTGAGTTTCGACTGTATAAGGCTCAAACCACTGTGAAAAGACTGGCGACATCTAGTGGAAGCAATAGGAAGTGCTCACTGAACCATGGTTAACGGTGTGATTTATAGGGAAAGATGAGAAGTCGAGTCCACAATTCTGAATTCCACTTCCTGTTTCAATCGGTCTCGGGGTTTTGACTGCCATTTGAGTTCTGTTATACTCACAGACACCATTCAAACAGTTTTAGAAACTTTAGGGTGTTTTCTATCCATATATAATAAGTATATGCATGCCCTAGCTTCTGAGTTTGATTAGTAGGCCGTTGAAAATGGGACCGATTTTTTTTCAAAATGCGCTGTGGCGCCCCCTATCCTAGGGTATCCTCAACAAATTCTTATTTTCAATGATGGCCTCAGAACACTGCCTTGTTCAGGGGCAGAATGACAGATTTTTACCTTGTCAGCTCAGGGATTCGATCTAGCAACCTTTCGGTTACTAGTCCAACGCTCTAACCACTAAGCTACCTGCCGCCCCGATTAGTTGATGACTTGATATAATTGACAGGATGGATAGCTTCTAGATGAGTATGCAGTGCTATGGATAAGATAGCCAGTCTCTGATGCACAATGGCCTCTGGACCTATTGGGATCTGGGATGGGAGAGGGGACCAACATGCTTGGTGGCTTGGTTTGTGGGTTTGTTGGCATTGGGGGTTTTGAGATGAGAACAACATTCCCTTATCCACAAGCAAGAACCCCCCAAGAACATGCACTGTGTGTGATGACAGCAGTCCATTTTCTGATGCCAGGGTTATGCGCTGTAGCTCGATGTGAAACAACAGAGGTGTGTATTTATTGAGTTTGACTGGATTTGTTGAAGTTGTGCTCTCGTAAATTGTTCAAACACGGGCTAATATGGGGATTTTCATGTTCTTTATAGGTTCGGAATAATAAAAAGACTTGGGTTTTATGGCTGGTATTTAGACAGTCAAACTTTAAATGCGAAAGTTTTGGAATAACATTTTTTTTTTACTGTTTGTGTATGATTATGTGACATTTTACTGATTTGTTTTGTGTTTGTTCAGGAAGTGTCAATAATATAGATTCAGGCTATACAGACAGAAACATATTTCATAATGACCTTTTATCACAAGTTCAATTTTATGCTGATGTAGACATAAAAGCTTGCAGAGATGGAAAGAAAGATAGAGATAGAAAGTGAAAAATAGTGATGATATATATAAACTCAGCAAAAAAAGAAACGTCCCTCTTTCAGGACCCTGTCTTTCAAAGATAATTTGTAAAAATCCAAATAACTTCACAGATCTTCATTGTAAAGGGTTTAAACACTGTTTCCCATGCTTGTTCAATGAACCATAAACAATTAATGAACATGCACCTGTGGAACGGTCGTTAAGACACTAACAGCTTACAGACGGTAGGCAATTAAGGTCACAGTTATGAAAACATAGGACACTAAAGAGGCCTTTCTACTGACTCTGAAAAACATCAAAAGAAAGATGCCCAGGGCCCTGCTCATCTGCGTAAACGTGCCTTAGGCATGCTGCAAGGAGGCATGAGGACTGCAGATGTGCCCAGGGCAATAAATTGCAATGTCCGTACTGTGAGACGCCTAAGACAGTGCTACAGGGAGACAGGACGGACAGCTGATCATCCTCGCAGTGGCAGACCACGTGTAACAACACCTGCACAGGATCGGTACATCCGAACATCACACCTGCGGGACACGTACAGGATGGCAACAACAACTGCCCGAGTTACACCAGGAACACACAATCCCTCAATCAGTGCTCAGACTGTCCGCAATAGGCTGAGAGAGGCTGAACTGAGGGCTTGTAGGCCTATTGTAAGGCAGGTCCTCACCAGACATCACCGGCAACAACGTCGCCTATAGGCACAAACCCACCGTCACTGGACCAGATAGGACTCTTCACTGACGAGTCACGGTTTTGTCTCACCAGGGGTGATGGTCGTATGCGCGTTTATCATTGAAGGAATGAGCGTTACACCAATGCCTGTACTCTGCAGCAGGATCAATTTGGAGGTGGAGGGTCCATCATGGTCTGGGGCGGTGTGTCACAGCATCATCAGACTGAACTTGTTGTCATTGCAGGCAATCTCAACGCTGTGCGTTACAGGGAAGACATCCTCCTCCCTCATATGGTACCCTTCCTGCAGGCTCATCCTGACATGACCCTCCAGCATGACAATGCCATCAGCCATACTGCTCGTTCTGTGCATGATTTCCTGCCAGACAGGAATGTCAGTGTTCTGCCATGGCCAGCGAAGAGCCCGGATCTCAATCCCATTGAGCACGTTTGGGACCTGTTGGATCGGAGGGTGAGGGCTAGGGCCATTCCCCCCAGAAATGTCCAGGAACTTGCAGGTCACTTGGTGGAAGAGTGGGGTAACATCTCTCAGCAAGAACTGGCAAATCTGGTGCAGTCCATGAGGAGGAGATGCACTGCAGTACTTAATGCAGTACTTAATGCACCAGATACTGACTGTTACTTTTGATTTTGACCCCCCCTTTGTTCAGGGACACATTATTTCATTTCTGTTAGTCACATGTCTGGAACTTGTTCAGTTTATCTCTCAGTTGTTCAATCTTGTTATGTTCATACAAATATTTACACATGTTAAGTTTGCTGAAAATAAACACAGTTGACAGTGAGAGGATATTTCTTTTTTTTTCTGAGTTTATAGAGAGAGCGAGGGCAAAAGAGAAAATGTAAAGGAGAGAGAAAGAAAGAGAGAGTTTCTACACTCTTAGAAAAAAAGGTGCTATCTAGAACCAAAAAGGGTTCGACCTGAAACCAAAAAGGGTTCTCCATGGGGACAGACACAGAATCCTTTTGGAGTCCTTTTTTCTAAGAGTGTATCAATCCCTATGAAGAAGAGATCCACCTCCTTCAAATCCTCTCTCACCTGTAGCTTATTGTTCCCTGTGGAGTAAGAGATCAAATCAAAATCCAATCAAATTTTATTAGACACATGCGCCGAATACAACAGGTGTAGACCTTACAGTGAAATGCTTACTTACGAGCCCCTAACCAACAATGCAGTTTAAAAAAATACGGATAAGAATACGAAATAAAAGTAACAAGTAATTAAAGAGCAGCAGTAAAATAACAATAGCGAACCTATATACAGGGGGGTACTGGTACAGTGAGTCAATGTGCGGGGGCACTAGTTAGTTGAGGTAATATGTACATGTATGTAGAGTTATTAAAGTGACTATGCATAGATGATAACAACAGAGAGTAGCAGCTGTGTAAAAGGGGGGGGGGGCAATGCAAATAGTCTGGGTAGACATTTGAGTAGGTGTTCAGAAGTCTTATGGCTTGGGGGTAGAAGCTGTTTAGAAGCGTCTTGGACCTAGACTTGGCGCTCTGGTACCGCTTGCCTTGCGGTAGCAGAGAGAACAGTCTATGACTAGGGTGGCTGGAGTTTTTTAAAGTTTTAGGGCCTTCCTCTGACACCGCCTGGTATAGAGGTCCTGGATGGCAGGAAGCTTGGCCCCAGTGATGTACTGGGCCGTTCACACTACCCTCTGTAGTGCCTTGCGGTCAGAGGTTGAGCAGTTGCCATACCAGGCAGTGATGCAACCCGTCAGGATGCTCTCGATGGTGCAGCTGTAAAACCTTTTGAGGATCTGAGGATCCGTGCCAAATCTTTTCAATCTCCTGAGGGGGAATAGGTTTTGTTGTGCCCTCTTCACGACTGACTTGGTGTGCTTGGACCATGTTAGTTTGTTGGTGATGTGGACACCAAGAAGCTCTGAACCTGCTCCACTGCAGCCCTGTCGATGAGAATGGGGGCGTGCTCAGTCCTCTTTTTCCTGTCGTCCACAATCGTCTCCTTTGTCTTGATCACGTTGAGGGAGAGGTTGTTGTCCTGGCACCACACGGCCAGGTCTCTGACCTCCTCCCTATAGGCTGTCTCGTTGTTGTTGGTGATCAAGCCTACCACAGTGTGTCATCGGTAAACTTAATGATGGTGTTGGGAGTCGTGCCTGGCCGTGCAGTCTTGAGTGAACAGGGAGTACAGGAGGGGACTGAGCATGCACCCCTGAGGGGCCCCTGTGTTGAGGATCAGCGTGGCGGATGTGTTGTTACCTACCCTTACCACCTGGGGGCATCCCGTCAGGAAGTCCAGGATCCAGAGGGAGGTGTTTAGTCCCAGGGTCCTTAGCTTATTGATGAGCTTTGAGGGCACTATGGTGTTGAACACTGAGCTGTAGTCAATGAATAGCATTCTCACATAGGTGTTTCTTTTGTCCAGGTGGGAAAGGGCAGTGTAGAGATTGCATCATCTGTGGATCTGTTGGGGCGGTATGCAAATTAAGGTGGGTCTAGGGTTTCTGGGATAATGGTGTTGATGTTAGCCATGGTCTGACTTTCAAAGCACTCCATGTACAGATAGAGATGACACGGTATGAAAATTTCATATCACGGTTATGGTGACCAAAATTATCACGGTTATCAGTATTATCGCGGTATTGTTAAAATGTGCTGGAAATGTTAAAAAAGTACTGATACACACACTGAAATCATTTCACCAAGTTATATATTGAAAACCAACAAACAACAAATACAATTAGCATCACTGGGTTTGCCTGCTGCACGCCCACTCTGTTAACAAGGGAATAGCAAATGTATTATTATTATTGGTTTTGTTACGTTATATTTATTATTATTATTATTCTCTCTCTCTCCCACACACACACACACACACACACACACACACACACACACACACACACACACACACACACACACACACACACACACACACACACACACACACACACACACACACTACACAGTTATCTTCTGTGTTGCATTTGTGTATATGCAATGACCCCATGCACAACTTACATAAATACACATTTTATTTATTTTTTATTTATTTCACCTTTATTTAACCAGGTAGGCAAGTTGAGAACAAGTTCTCATTTACAATTGCGACCTGGCCAAGATAAAGCAAAGCAGTTCGACAACATACAAAAACACAGAGTTACACATGGAGTAAAACAACATACAATCAATGATGCAGTAGAAAAAAAAATAAGACTATATACAATGTGAGCAAATGATGTGAGATAAGGGAGGTAAAGGCAAAAAAATGCCATGGTGGCAAAGTAAATAAAGTATAGCAAGAAAAACACTGGAATGGTAGATTTGTAGTTTGAAGAAAGTTCAGAGATAAAATATAAATAATATGGTGCAAAGGAGCTAAATAAATAAATAAATAAATACAGTAGGGGAAGAGGTAGTAGTTTGGGCTAAATTATAGATGGGCTATGTACAGGTGCAGTGATCTGTGAGCTGCTCTGACAGCTGGTGCTTAAAGCTAGTGAGGGAGATAAGTGTTTCCAGTTTCAGAGATTTTTGTAGTTCGTTCCAGTCATTGGCAGCAGAGAACTGGAAGGAGAGACGACCAAAGGAGGAGTTGGCTTTAGGGGTGACCAGAGAGATATACCTGCTGGAGCGCGTGCTACAGGTGGGTGCTGCTATGGTGACCAGTGAGCGGAGATAAGGGGGGACTTTACCTAGCAGGGTCTTGTAGATGACCTGGAGCCAATGTGTTTGGCGACGATTATGAAGCGAAGGCCAGCCAACGAGAGCGTACAGGTCGCAGTGGTGGGTAGTATATGGGGCTTTGGTGACAAAACGGATGGCACTGTGATAGACTGCATCCAGCTTGTTGAGTAGGGTATTGGAAGCTATTTTGTAAATGACATCGCCGAAGTCGAGGATTGGTAGGATGGTCAGTTTTACGAGGGTATGTTTGGCAGCATGAGTGAAGGATGCTTTGTTGCGAAATAGGAAGCCAATTCGAGATTTCACTTTGGATTGGAGATGATTGATGTGAGTCTGGAAGGAGAGTTTACAGTCTAACCAGACACCTAGGTATTTGTAGTTGTCCACAAATTCTAAGTTAGAACCGTCCAGAGAAGTGATGCTGGACAGGCGGGCAGGTGCAGGCAGCGATCGGTTGAAGAGCATGCATTTAGTTTTACTTGTGTTTAGGAGCAGTTGGAGACCACGGAAGGAGAGTTGAATGGCATTGAAGCTCGTCTGGAGGGTTGTTAACACAGTGTCCAAAGAAGGGCCAGAAGTGTACAGAATGGTGTCGTCTGCGTAGAGGTGGATCAGAGATTCACCAGCAGCAAGAGCGACATCATTTATGTATACAGAGAAAAGAGTTGGCCCAAGAATTGAACCCTGTGGTACCCCCATAGAGACTGCCAGAGGTCCAGACAGTAGGCCCTCCGATTTGACACACTGAACTCTGTCAGAGAAGTAGTTGGTGAACCAGGCGACGCAATCGTTTGAGAAACCAAGGCTACTGAGTCTGCCGATGAGGATGTGGTGATTAACAGAGTCAAAAGCTTTGGCCAGGTCAATGAATACGGCAGCACAGTATTGTTTCTTATCGATGGCGGTTACGATGTCGTTTAGGACCTTGAGCGTGGCTGAGGTGCACCCATGACCAGCTCTGAAACCAGATTGCATAGCGGAGAGGGTGCGGTGGGATTCGAAATGGTCGGTAATCTGTTTGTTGACTTGGCTTTCGAAGACCTTAGAAAGGCAGGGTAGGATGGATATAGGTCTGTAGCAATTTGGGTCAAGAGTGTCACCTCCTTTGAAGAGGGGGATGACAGCAGCTGCTTTCCAATCTATGGGAATCTCAGACGACACGAAAGAGAGGTTGAACAGGCTAGTAATAGGGGTTGCAATAATTTCGGCAGATAATTTTAGAAAGAAAGGGTCCAGATTGTCAAGCCCAGCTGATTTGTAGGGGTCCAGATTTTGCAGCTCTTTCAGAACATCAGCTGAATGGATTTGGGAGAAGGAGAAATGGGGGAGGCTTGGGCGAGTAGCTGTGGGGGGTGCAGTGCTGTTGAATGCAGTAGGGGTAGTTAGGTGGAAAGCATGGCCAGCCGTAGAAAAATGCTTATTGAAATTCTCAATTATAGTGGGCTTATCGGTGGTGACAGAGTTTCCTATCCTCAGTGCAGTGGGCAGTTGGGAGGAGGTGTTCTTATTCTCCATGGACTTTACAATGTCCCAGAACTTTTTAGAGTTGGAGTTGCACGAAGCGAATTTCTGTTTGAAAAAGCTAGCCTTGGCGTTTCTAACTGCCTGTGTGTATTGGTTTCTAACTTCCCTAAAAAGTTGCATATCGCGGGGGCAGTTCGATGCTAATACAGAACGCCACAGGATATTTTTGTGTTGGTTAAGGGCAGTCAGGTCTGGGGAGAACCAAGGGCTATATCTGTTCCTGGTTCTAAATTTCTTGAAAGGGGCATGCTTATTTAAGATGGAGAGGAAGGCATTTAAAAAAAATAACCAGGCATCCTCTACTGACGGGATGAGGTCAATATCCTTCCAGGATACCAGGGCCAGGTCGATTAGAAAGGCTTGCTCGTTGAAATGTTTCAGGGACCGTTTGACAGTGATGAGTGGAGGTCGTTTGACCGCTGACCCATTACGGGTGCAGGCAATGAGGCAGTGATCGCTGAGATCTTGGTTGAAAACAGCAGAGGTGTATTTAGAGGGCACGTTGGTTAGGATGATATCTATGAGGGTGCCAGTGTTTGCGGCTTTGGGCTTGTACCTGGTGGGTTCATTAATAATTTGTGTGAGATTGAGGGCATCAAGCTTGGATTGTAGGATGGCTGGGGTGTTAAGCATGTCCCAGTTTAGGTCACCTAGTAGCACGAGCTCTGAAGATAGATGGGGGGCAATCAGTTCACATATGGTGTCCAGAGCACAACTAGGGGCCGAGGGGGGTCTATAGCAGGCGGCAACGGTGAGAGACTTGTTTTTGGTGAGGTGGATTTTTAAGAGTAGAAGTTCAAATTGTTTGGGTACAGACCTGGATAGCAGGACAGAACTCTGCAGGCTATCTCTGCAGTAGATTGCAACACCGCCCCCTTTGGTCGTTCTATCTTGTCTGAAAACGTTGTAGTTAGGGATGAAGATTTCAGAGTTTTTGGTGGACTTCCTAAGCCAAGATTCAGACACAGCTAGGACATCCGGGTTGGCAGAGTGTGCTAAAGCAGTGAATAAAACAAACTTAGGGAGGAGGCTTCTAATGTTAACATGCATGAAACCAAGGTTATTACGGTTACAGAAGTCATCAAAAGAGAGCGCCTGGGGAGTAGGAGTGGAGCCAGGCACTGCAGGGCCTGGATTCACCTCTACATCCCCAGAGGAGCAGAGAAGAATAAGTATGAGGGTACGGCTAAAAGCTATAAGAATTGGTCGTCTGTGACGTCCAGAATAGAGAGAAAAAGGAGCAGGTTTCTGGGGGCGATAAAATAGCTTCAAGGTATAATGTACAGACAAAGGTATGGTGGGATGTGAGTACAGAGGAGGTAAACCTAGGCATTTAGTGATTATGAGAGAGATATTGTCTCTAGAAACATCATTGAAACCAGAAGATGTCATAGCATGTGTGGGTGGAGGAACTGAGAGGTTGGATAAGGTATAATGAGCAGGGCTAGAGGCTCTACAGTGAAATAAGCCAATAAACACTAACCAGAACAGCAATGGAGAAGGCATATTGACATTAAGGAGAGGCATGCTTAGCCGAGTGATCAAAGGGTCCAGTGAGATTCAGACAGCTAGCCGGGCCATAGGTAGCAAGCTGGTGGAAGATGGGAGGGAGGTCTGTTTTTAGCCACCTTGTGCGTTTCCGTCTGTGGGTTAGTGGGGTTCCGTGTGGAAGGGGGGACCAGTCCAAGTTGGCAAAATAGAGTCTTAAGAAGACAGTGATTGTAATTGCAATGAGCCCAACAATTGACATAAATACTGGAGTCTTGTATAATAGTCTATAGTGTTTCTCCTGTTGGAACACTTTTACAACCAAGTCGACGACTGCCAGATTTTAAATGAACAAAATATGTTGGTTGGTTGACTACATAACGTGTTATCGTGTGCAATGGGCGAATAGATTCTGCAGACACACAACGCATACAGCAGCAGAACAACGTGTAGTGTTTTTACAAGAGTAGGTAACACTGAAAGCTTCAGTTCACATTATTGACAAGCTATTAGCAAGTTACAGACAAACCATGACATGTTCCCCCATTCCGAAGTCCCCACATCATGCATTGAGCTAAAAGTTAACTTACCTTGCATTCACTATAAAGTAGTAGGTGGTGGTCACGAAGATGACTCAAGATATTTGAAGTGTTGCCCCCTTTCACAGCAATTTTTTGTTGTTGCATGTTCTGCAGACAGGGTGACCATCTTCGATTAAGTTTCCCTCAGCACTCTTGTAAAACCCAAAATACGACCACAATATCTCCAGAGCGCTGTCACTGCCTTCCGCCATGTTTTCACACAAAACAAAACCCACGTTGCATGCTGCGCCTGTGTCAGACTGTTGCTAACTTTGGTTGATGCTGGACAGTATTTTCCGTGAGTTTTTCAAACCATGTTTGATCAAACATGGTTTTAATGATAATATAAATTTGAAATGGTAATACTAATCGTCGGGAATTTTACAGTGAAACCGGTAACCATTTCATCCCTAGCTACAGACGTGAGTGCTACGTGTCGATAGTCATTTAGACAGGTTAACTTAGTGTTCTTAGGCACAGGCACTATGGTGGTCTGCTTAAAACATGTTGGTATTACAGACTCAGACAGAGAGAGGTTAAAAATGTCAGAGAAGACATTTGCCAGTTGGTCAGCGCATGCTCGCGGTACTTGTCCTGGTAATCTGTCTGGCCCTGCGGCCTTGTGAATGTTGACCTGTTTAAAGGTCTTACTCACATCGGCTACGGAGAATGTGATCACACAGTCGTCCGGACCAGCTGGTGCTCTCATGAATGTTTTAGTGTTATTTGCCTCGAAGTGAGCATAGAAGTAGTTAAGCTTGTCTGGTAGACTCGTGTCGCTGGGCAGCTCTCGGCTGTGCTTCCCTTTGTAGTCTGTAATAGTTTGCAAGCCCTGCCACATCCGACAAGCGTCAGAGCTGGTGTAGTACGATTCGATCTTAGTCCTGTATTGACACTTTGCCTGTTTGATCAATGTGAGACGCTGCGTCTCTGATCCATAACCCTGTGCTCACTCATTCAGTCATAAAGATGCATACAGTATCTATCCCTATGGGTTCAGCAGTGTAGTCCACACATCAATGGCCTGAACTAACATAGGACAGAACAACACACAACAGTGAAATAGTGGTAGCCTTCTGGAGTTAGAGCTGATAAAATCTCGAACTGTTGCAAGTGCTATCACCTCTCTCTCTCTCTGAGGGACTGCGGCAGCTGGGAGTAGTTTTAGTATAAATGTCGAATCAATAAAAAACATCATATTTTTGGCTGTAAGTTCATGCCGGAGAGACGCTCTCCTTTGTGCTGTGGATTCAATCAGATCAGAGCCGTGAGTTCTATTGCTGGCTGCACACCACAACTGCCAGCTGGGTTAATAGCTCTCTGTGCCTTTCTTAATCTAAACATTTTTCACTTTAAACTCTCACACAGTCACAGCCAGCCAACTACACTACATGGTGATCTTGTGCGGCTGTTCGGCCATGGAAACCCATTTCATGAAGCTCCTGACTAACAGTTATTGTGCTGACGTTGCTTCCAGAGGCAGTTTGGAACTTGGTAGTGAGTGCTGCAATCGAGGACAGCTGATTTTTACGCGCTTCAGCACTCGGCGGTCCAGTTCTGTGAGCTTGTGTGGCCTACCACTTCGTGGCTGAACCTTTGTTGCTCCTAGAGGTTTCCACTTCACAATAACAGCACTTACAGTTGACCGGGGCAGCTTTAGCAGGGCAGAGATTTGATGAACTGACTTGTTAGAAAGGTGGCATCCTATGATGGTGCCACTTTGAAAGTCACTGAGCTCTTCAGTAAGGCTATTCTACTGTCAATGTTTGTCTATGGAGATTGCATGGCTGTTTGCTCGATTTTATACACCTCTCAGCAACAGGTGTGGCTGAAATAGCCTAATCCACTATTATTTTATATATAGTATACATACCTCAAAAAACAAATAGAAAAGATTGATCCACTGTCAACAATTCAGGTTTTATTTGAAGGTCTTACCACTCAAATGGCTTTTATGTCCAAAGCGCAGTCCGTGTGTATTGCAGTGGGGCTGATCAATGTAAGGTCACATGTGGGGACATGAGTGGTACAGGCAGTACACTAACTGACTCTATCCTAGGGCAGTATGGGCATGGCCTAATATGGCATTGGTAGACAGTGGCCATTCAGCACTCTCTGTTCAGTACAATGGGACAGATTGAGGTACAGAATAACAACAATAACAGAATCATGGCGACTACAATAGAGGATCCCAGCCCTCTCACAACTTCTACTGATGCAGAGGGTGAGCTACCATTACTCATTTCAATAAGAATAACAAGCTTCAGCGTTTATGGTCCGCTCACACTGCCCCCCAAAAAGCCAGAAGAAGCAATTTCATTGGTTCTAGCCAGCAGAATATGGGGTGTGTCTGTGCAAGGTTGCGATTCATTGGTTTACTTTCTGGCATTGATTATTTACGCAAGTAGTGTGAAGGGACCCTAATGTTAAACAAATGCATATTCATGCTTTTGAATGGAGTACTTTCTGGCAGTGAATGGAGTACTTTCTGTACCTTTGTACTTGTTGTTAATTTGACCAGATAGAAGTACTTACACTAATACTACTACAGAGCTGCCAACTCTCCCACATTGGCTGTGACACACACTCTTCTCACGCACTCACGGCACACCTCTTACATCTAACTCATTGAAAACTACTGCTTTTATTTTTCGAATTTGTCCAATTGCGCGTTAACTTTTCAACTGTGCTCCAAGTCGTTTTGAAATCAAAGCATCTGTGCCTGCAATTTAACATCACGAACGGAACTTTTATCATTGTCCTGTCTTTCCACAGCACTGTGAACTGGCACATTGAAGCATAGGATGGGTCTAGTTATATGAGGGATCAAGGGGATTGGATGCATGTTTTAAAGAAACATGGAGCTGACTGGAGAGACAGAATGTTCTCCCCTGATTTTATAAAACTGTAAACCGAAATGGTGTTTTTTACATTGGATAAAAGTAGAGACTCAGAGCTAGAAAATGGTACATCATACACTACAGTTGAGGAACAATGGGAAAGTAATTCTGCTTTGAAAGTTGATAAACTTGTAACCCCACTTTTGAGAAAATGGGCCTTGAATATTTTCGTAAACCTACTGGATAGCTCTTCTTTGTCTACACCCATTCAGCATCGTTCACACCCTCTTAAGCCCCACCCATCTCTTTAATAATTCACATGTGAGGCCATGTGCTAAACAGAGTATTCTAGTGTACTAAACAACCAAAGATTTCAAGATTGAAGGCTGGTTTATACTACGTCTATCGACATGTCTGTATACAGTTGTCGCAGTGACATCATGAACATTCTATTATCGTCCGACATCAAATTTGTCATTGCCGTTTATGTAAAAGTATAAACACAAAAATGACAGACTGCATGACATCAGCAGCCTGGTATTCCAAAATAGCATAACTGGTGTATTTTAACACCAATAAACCTATCCGTTTAAAAATGTATTTAGTACATATCGATCTAGCAAACCAGGCAACTAAAATCAACTTTCTACACAATGTTTTGGTTAGTTTCTAGCTTGTTAGCTAGCTAGCTAACCTTAAATTACCTGGCTAGCCAGTTCATATAATAACCATATCATATAGTTGACAATGTCTTAACTTTAGCAAATTTTTATTCATTATTACAGGAAAATAAACTCACAACAAATCATTATTTACAAGTTAATGGTGAGCTAATTACAGAAAATAGCTTATATTTGTGAGTGTGAAGAATTAAAAGCAGGGCATTCTACCGGATAATTTTAGAACTTGGACACTGTCTCGTTGGCCTAACGTTATATCCTAATTTGACTTTGATGTAGGTCATGTTCTTCTTCACATTACCATCTCTCACTATATCAAATAAAATCTACGTTTATTTGTCACATGCACAGGATACAGAAGGTGTAAACGGTACAGTGACATGGTTACTTGCATAGTGGAGTCTTCTGTTTAGACATGTAGCTAGCTAAACAATTAACCATAATCCCAATTCTTAACATTACTACCCTCATAACATTACTACCCTGCAACGTTACTACCCTACAGGTAGCTAAAGCTAACCAACTAGGTTCAATGTTAGCTAGCTAGCTAACATTAGGCTATAACTAGCAATGCAAATGGCTCTGAGATGCAAATAATATTTCTACATAGATCATAAACGTAACGTTAGCTAGCGAACCAGCCAACTAACGTTAGCTAGCTAGCTAACAGCACGTTTGAACTTGCAATGAAAACGACTTTCTGACAATATCTGAAACGTATAATATCTAAAAATGTAGCTAGCTAGACTCTCTTACCCTTATACATGGATGAATGCTTCTCCCGTGGTCACAGATGCCATGGTTGCCCTTAGTTTGAAGATGTAGTCCGGAGACAGGGGTTTTATACAACAGCCTTCTGTGCTCTCTTTTCAACTCCCTCCGCATTTGCAATCAAACGCCTACATTTTCTCTATCTCCTTAGCTATTATACTCTGCTTCCACCAGGCATTCCACTGATTTCAAAATTCGGTCCTCCAGAAAGTGGAGAGCCTTAACTCTTTTACAGTTCTTCATGATATCTTTTTTTTTAAAAGCCGCTTTAGAATGGATTACCTACTCATACTGAGAAGCTCATGTTATAGACAGAAGTGTTCTACATGGCAGACCAATCCAAACTCATCTCTCGGCATGTCCAGCCCATCTATTATCTCAGCCAATCATGGCTAGTGGGAAGGTTCCTGACTTATTCAGTGGCTTAACTAACTAGGCTCGTAATTTAACGGTTTTATTTGTGTTTACAGATGGCATACAGGTTTGTTATGAAGGCACATGAAAGTTCATATGTTCCAGAAGACATTTCTGCCCCAAAAACATTTAAAAAAAAATAAAAAACAGTTTTTTACGTTCAAATGCCTCTTCTGTGAAGTAGTGACGCACGACATATGCCTAGTTTCCTGAAACAAATCACAAAATGAGGTTGCTGTTATTCCTGTCCTTATTGCAGAATGCAGCCTTTTAACAGCATGTATTTAGCCACACTTGTATTAGGCTGTGACAACAAAAGGCAGCAGACTACAGTATTTACTAGGCAAGTCAGTTAAGAACAAATTCTTATTTTCAATGACAGCCTAGGAACAGTGGGTTAACTGTCTTGTTCAGGGGCAGAATGACAGATTTGTACCTTGTCAGCTCAGGGATTTGATCTTGCAATCTTTTGGTTACTAGTCCAACACTCTAACCACTAGGCTACACAGTATGTTTTAGCAGGGAAGTTTGATAGGGTGACCCGATTTGTAACTATGAAAATAATTTTATCAAACAGATTGTGAACCCAAAAGTTAAAGTTTTATTCTAGAGTGGGAAAAAATGTAAGATGAATTTGGTTAGGGTGTAGGGGCAGATTTGTGTCATCATTATCTATTTACTTTATTTAGTCTGATCATTGGAACAATTACCATTCTTAACAATGGTCTAGAACATAGGGTAATTACTGTGCCTGTCAGCATGAACACTACTGTGATTCCCCAAATGTATTTTATTACTCCACTTCTTCCCAATTTCGCCTACTTGTGTCTTTGAAAATGAATGTATTTCTGCAGCCATTCATAGAGACTTTTGAATAAGTCATCAAATAAGCATTGGATATTAAATGCTCCAGGAATCAAATATAATTTTTGACATTTTAGTATTGTGCACATGCTAGGCAGAGATGGTAGAGGGACTCACAACTCATGAAGGCATCATAATTTGTCTATGTTGAGGAAGATGATGGCAAAGATCTTCAACTCGTAGGCATAAACCACCTGAATATTGATTTTCATTCAATTTTTCTTGAAGGTTTGGTGATATTGAGAAATTAATTTTTATAACAAGAACATTTTCAAACATCCAGCACTTGGGAAACATAGATCAGGGGTGGCCAACCTTCCTGGAGAGAAAGCAAGATTTTCTTCCAGAACTAATGTAAAGAGATAGCACAACCAAATTAAAAAACAAATGTATCCTTACCTTGAAAGCAGTCTATGGACAAAGAGTTTGCAATCTATGATTTGGTTACTTTCTGCCATCAACCATTAATATAAAAACATTCCCTTTGCAGAGCTTTGGTGTAGTGGTAACACTCCCCGGCACATGACACATACAACTTTCTACCTGAGAACATCCCTGCTTCCAACCCACCTACTGTTTCTAGCATTTGCCTGTCTCCCTATCTCATTTCAGTACTGTCTAAAGTAAGTGTCAAATCACCTACAAAAAGACATAAAAAATATAATTTTTTACATTTCAATTTTGAGTGATCATTTAATGTTCAAAGCATCCTGAATACGTTTTTTTTCACCCTGGTCATAGGCCTAAGCCATGTCAGAATACGTAGAATTGCAGGAAATTAACTTTAAAACAGTAACATTTTCCCAGTCCCCCTTCTAAGGATTGTGACAGGGGCAATGAAATTCTCGCTCAAAGCTTTCGTCAAAAGTTGGCAGCCCTGCTACTACCTCCCACCTGTGTTAACGACCTGCAGCAACCTACCTCATGCCCGTCTTTTATCAGACAGCCCTCCCCTCTTTCCCTCCTTCCCTTTTATGTGATTTATGCACCAAGTTGTGTTTTATGGAAATCGTACACTTATACTAACTGGTCTAAAGAGTCGGTTTGTAGTAACCCTTTTGAACTGCCATATTTTCCCTGGTGTTTTTTTGGGGTGAGAATATCCTGGTGTTTTAGCTGGCTCAGTGTGAACACTGTTACTAGCCTAGACAGGTAGCTATAATGACCAGTCTCAGATATCATGTTCCATCCCTGGGACATTTGTCTCAGTTTCACAGTTGAGAGTTAGAATTTGTCCGAGGGGTCACCCATGAGCTACTCAGAAGTATTTTCTCTGCATTTGCATGATTGTCTTTCATTTATTCTAAGCTCAGAATGCAAAACCAAATTGCACACTAGCTATCTTAAATTGCGATTGCTAGCTAAAAGTTTGTCATTACTCAGGAGATTAGATTTATTCCAAAATATTCTCAAATACATAGGCCTACAACTGAAACTCATCTGCTTTTCGAAAAATATGGAAATGACTGTCTGCATTGTAAGCGCAGGCCGCAGAGATTCCTGTAATATATGGAGCCTGATTTTCCCATGAACTGATCAGAGAGCCTCCTACACCCCACAGTCTGCATGCTGTACACATTAAACCATGTGCTGGTGAGGTTTCTGGCCTACGCTCTTGTGTCAGTCCAACATGTAGTTCTCAGATTGCTCTCTGCTCTGTCAGTGCCACGCCTTCTTTTTATGTCTATGATTGGTCGAACAGTAGCCTGGTCCCAGATCGGTAGTTGATTTAGCCAGCTATTCTGACAGAGTTGGCTAAACCACATACATATCTGAGACAAGGCTAGTTGGTGTGGTAGTGGCCTGTCAGCTTTGTGTTGAGGTTATCCCTTCAGTTTATCAAGGCGATGGTTGGAGTGGTGGAGAGTGATGGCTAGCTCTAAATGGAAAGCTGTGGGCCAACCCTTGGGAAGGCCTCCAGCCAGTGAGGTCATAATGGCTTTAGTGGTGTCAACACCCTCAAGACATGTGCTCATCCATGTTATTTTGTAGCCATAATACAACTTTAGGCAGCTATTCAAGCCAAGCAGTTTCGAGGTCCACCCTTTTAGCGTTTTGGTTGTCCATGCTTATTATACTTTGTGCATGGACACCCTTCATTAAACAGAAGAGATGGGAGTTGAGGGACTCCAGAAAAGAGGGAGAAATCTGTCACAGGGCTAGCTTGTTTCAAACTAACCAAAACAAATGATCACTAACTCTGTGTTTGGCTAGCCCCAAAGAGTTGATGTTAGCTCCAGAGCAGGGGCAGCTAGCTATGCCCTAGGCTAGGTTTGCTGCTATCCTTTCAAATTTGTGTGAAACATTGCTAAGCCCTGAGCTTTAGCGCTCTCTTAGCTCTGGGCTAAGCAGAAAATGTGTAAATCCTTTTCCCCAAACTATCCCGCTGCATAATTTACTTCAATAAACTATGTTTATTGGGCCTATTTTAGAGTTGCGTGGCTGCAAAAGTGGCATGGAGCTGGGAGCTGACGAAGGTCTGCTTTATATTTCATATGCCCCTGCAACCAGCCTCCAGTGAGGGGCTATAAAGACACTCCTGACCTGCAAAACTATGAACTAAAATCTAAAACTGACCCTTACCCTAAACCTAACCTTAACCTAACCCTTAATCCTGACCCTAACCGTAACCTATTTTTAACCAATTTTGAAATGAAATATTGGTTTGTAGGTCAGGACTGTCCGTATAGCCTTTTCCCAGCCCCCAGCCTTCTTTCTTGTGGACAGACATTAGGCAGAACTTGTTTCTAAGCTGCCTGCTGCAGATCATATTGTTTTGTCTTTTCATCAGTTGCATGTTTCTTGCCAAGGTCATTAGAGGAGACACTGTGTGGAGGGAGGGAGACGTCGACTGAGACATAGGACTGATTAACAATCACGTTGCTGTCATTTTAGATCTCCATAAATTACACTATAATGTCAGGGAAAGTGACTCTGTCAAATCTATGCCAGCATTGGCTCATTGGCTCAGTCTGCTGTATATGCCTGATAACTGTCTTTATGTTATGTGGTTGTCTCACCTAGCTATCTTTGGATAAATGCACTAACTGTAAGTCGCTCTGGATAAGAGCGTTTGCTAAATGTAACTGACCATCACTCACTCTCTCCTTCACCTCATTGATTTTCCTTTTTGCTCTAATTGTTCATTCCTTGGCATTCATCACTCCTCCCATTCATCCTTTCTCTCTGTCTTTGCCTCCCCCTCTCTCTCTCTCTCCCACTCTTCTTCTGTATGTCTCCTTCTTTCTCTTTCTGTGAAGGTAGATTACAGCATGACTCAGTCTAGAGGGAGTAAGGAGGGGGGTTGCATTCATTTCAAACACCTTTTTGCTACAGCCAAATACTGTTATTTTGCTGTTATCCAGAGCCCAGATCAATTTGAAACACTCAAGGGATGCAAATATAGCACTGGGAACTTGAGAAATAGATATACTGCTTTCATACTGCTCATACACCTGGGAAATGTAATTAAATTGATGTAAGTACAGATATGTGAATATATGTACACTATATGCATAAATTAGTATGTGGATGTAGCAAACTGCTGAATATGATGTTTGCTTGCAAAGAAGAGAGAAGTTTCAGAGAGAGGGGGAGAGAGTAGTTTCAACCCAAAGTGAATAATTCAGAGCTTTGGGAAGGCCTTCTATCAGAAGAGAGGAACAGGAGTAGAAAGACGCCCAGACATCATAAACACACACACCTGCCCGAGTGATGTGGTTGCCATCTGCTGGAGAGTTGTTTTCCTCCAAGGTGTCGACTCACCTGTCATTCATGAGAATAGCAGTCTCTGATGACACAGGTGGAGAGTTAGAATCCTGCTCCAGTCGTGTCCCAATCCAAATGAAGTCTGTCCGTTAGTTTTATCCTTTGAGGGATGTTCTACTTTTGTTGCTTCTCAGGCAATGAAAATACAAGTGGATTACAGTATATAAATAGACCGTCAATATTATAGACGGATCATAAAGTTGTCCTGTTTTATTAGAGCGCTAGTAAGTGTTTATATACAGTATTACTAGGGCCCAGAGTTTTTCCTCAGGTCAAGTGGTCAGGAATAATACAGAATCCCAACAGGATCTCTTGTAGAACCTCATGTCTTACGGGTCGCACACATCACACCGAATGTAGATCTCCTGTTCGTCTACCGTTCGTTCAGTGTGCTGTTGACGTCTGACTGCCAACATTTTTGCACAATGTAAAATCGGTTTGCACTCTCGAACTCTCGGCAGGCAAACACTATTGGTCTGTTCGAGCCCTTAGGTCTATAAGGCCTGCTAAGGCTTTATTTGTTCCTTGCCTTTACTTACAGTGCCTTTAGAAAGTATTCAGACCCCTCGACTTGTTCCACATTTTGTTAAGTTATAGCCTTATTCTAAAATGGATAAAATAAATACAAATACTTTTTGTTTCAAATGTATAAATGTTTCAAATGTATAAAAAACAGAAGTACCTTATTTACATAAGTATTCAGACCCTTTGCTCTGAGACTCAAAATTGACCTCAGGTGCATCCTGTTTCCATTGGTCATCCTTGAGATGTTTCTACAACTTGATTGGAGTCCACCTGTGGTAAATTCTATTGATTGCACATGATTTTAAAACCCTCTTAGGCCTCACTCCCCGCTATCTGAGATATTTACTGCAGCCCTCATCCTCCACATAAAACACCCGTTCTGCCAGTCACATTCTGTTAAAGGTCCCCAAAGCACACACATCCCTGGGTCGCTCGTCTTTTCAGTTCGCTGCAGCTAGCGACTGGAATGAGCTGCAACAAACACTCAAACTGGACAGTTTTATCGCAATCTCTTCATTCAAAGACTCAATCATGGATACTCTTACTGACAGTTGTGGCTGCTTTGCGTGATGTATTGTTGTCTCTACCTTCTTGCCCTTTGTGCTGTTGTCTGTGCCCAATAATGTTTGTACCATGTATTGTGCTGCTACCATGTTGTGTTGCTACCATGTTGTTGTCATGTTGTGTTGCTACCATGCTGTGTTGTCATGTGTTGCTGCCTTGCTAGGTTGTTGTCTTAGGTCTCTCTTTATGTAGTGTTATGTTGTCTCTCTTGTCATGATGTGTGTTTTGTCCTATATTTATATATATATATTTTTTTAAATCCCAGCCCCCGTCCCACAGGAGGCCTTTTGCCTTTTGGTAGGTCGTCATTGTGAATAACAATTTGTTCTTAACTGACTAGCCTAGTTAAATAAAAAAAAAGTACAAAATAATTTGTAAAGGTCCCACAGTTGACAGTGCATGTCAGAGCAAAAACCAAGCCATGAGGTCGAAGGAATTGTCTGTAGAGCTCCAAGACAGGATTGTGTCGAGGCACAGATCTGGGGAAGGGTACCAAAACATTTCTGCAACATTGAAGGTCCCCAAGAACACGGTGGCCTCCATCATCATTTTTTTTTTACCACTTTTTCTCCCAAATTTCGTGGTATCCAAATGGTAGTTACAGTCTTGTCTCATCTCTACAACTCCCGTACGGACTTGGGAGAGGCGAAGGTCGAGAGCTGCGCATCCTCTGATACACAACCCAACCAAGCCACACTGCTTCTTGACACAATGCCCAATTAACCCGGTATCCAGCCGTACCAATGTGTCGGAGAAAACACCGTACACCTGGCGACCGTGTCAGCGTGCACTGCATCTGGCCCGCCACAGGAGTTGCTGTGTGTGTGTGTGTGCTTGATGGGACAAGGACATCCCTGCCGGCCAAACCCTCCCCTAACCCAGACGATTCTGGGCCAATTGTACGCCGCTCCATGGGTCTGCCGGTCGCGGCCAGCTGCAACAGAGCCTGGACTCGAACCCAGAATCTCTAGTGGCACAGCTAGCACCACGAGGAAGTGCCTTAGACCACTGCGCCACTCGGGAGGCCGGCCTCCATCATTCTTAAATGAAAGAAGTTTGGAACCACCAAGACTCTTCCTAGAGTTGGCCGCCTGGCCAAACTGAGCAGTCAGGGAAGAAGGGCCTTGGTCAGGGAGGTGACCAAGAACCCGATGACTGCCAAAGGTGCTTCAACAAAGTACTGAGTAAAGGGTCTGAATACTTATCTAAATTTAATATTTCAGTTTTTATTTGTAATACATTTGCAAACATTTCTAAACCTGTTTTTGCTTTGTCATTATGGGGTATTGTGTGTAAATTTATGGGGGATTTAAAAAAATGTTTTTAATACATTTTAGAATAAGTCTGTAACGTAACAAAATGTGGAAAAAGTCAAGGGGTCTGAATACTTCCCGAATGCACTGTGTGTATGTTATGAACAGAGCCCTTTTAATTAGTTCATTGAGTCTTCTCCTCTCACAATGGCCATGGCATGACTCACTGGGCCAATTGGTACAGAGATTAGTGGCACTCCATCTCCCACACTGCTTCAGGATATGGATGAATAGGGAGGTAGAGAATCAGTGTCTCTAAATGAGCTTTATTGATCACTAGGGAAAGGACCAGGGAATGAAGTTGGGCATCATTTAAAGCACCTATCTGTACTCCCCATAACTGCTCGCATCATCCTCCTCAGTAAGAGCAGTGCATTGCTGTGTTTAGTCTTCATTCTGAGGGCAGACTTAATCATAATCAAAACATAATTAAGAGTAAAGTGTCTCGGAGGGCCTAGTCGCATCACTTTTGTGATTGTTTTCTTCACCAGTCAAATGAAAAGCCATAAACGAGTCTTAGTGGTGGGCCATAATGGATTCATCCTGAATGGTTTGGTGAACTAGCCTCTGTCTCTGTATGAGCCCCATTTCTGCAGAGAGGGGTTTTAGGCCCCGTCAGCTAGATCATTCTCACTCACACACACACACACACACACACACACACACACACACACACACACACACACACACACACACACACACACACACACACACACACACACACACACACACAATAACATTTCTCCACCGATAGCAGGGCAGGCAGAACTTGTGTTCCTCTCCCTGGGGTGCTTTTAATCAACCTGTGCCTCATGGTTTTTCATTAATTGTCTCTGTGGGAAAGTAGGCTGTCTTCTGGCTCTGGCTGTCTGGCAGGGTAATCTGGTGTTTTATTAGGAGTGGGGTGGAGAGGACTGCAAGCCGTTAGGAAGGTGATCAATACATGTCTCTTCATTGTCTCAGACTGATCTCTTCATCTCTTTATCTCAAGGTGCCTATCTGCCCATCTGAGTGTCAGGAGAGTAAGGAAACTAAGAATTTGGCAAACTGTAATGTAATACTATTACTGCACATTGCTGCCATCTCAATAATTGATGAAAGTAAGTTTATCTGGGACTGGGAAGGAGGGACAGCATGTTAGCCTACAGCTCATCATCATGACATCAATGACTCCACACAACCACAGACACCTCCAAAAAGCAGATTTGAGGTTGGGCACTCAGAGCCAGATGCACTCTGTAGTCCTTGCTTAGTGGTATAATGTTTTGTACAGGAATGAGAGATGAGCCCTATGTTAAAGACTGAAGGAGATGTCTGAACCTGCTGAGTGGATATCATCTGGTAGCCCTCACTGGTTACCACCTGGTCCTGTGTAAAACACGGCCCCGAAATAGGAAACTTCAGCAGGTTCCATGAGCCCGAGGAAGAGTAGTGTAGAAAAAGAGTGGATGTTTCTAAACTGCATTTAGCCATGATTAATGATTCCTTGTACTGGTATATGGTGCTGTTTATAGGAAAAGGGAAAGGGGGATACCTAGTCAGTTGTACAACTGAATACATTCAATTGAAATGTGTTTTCCGCATTTAACCCAACCCCTGCTTTATTACTTAATCAAAGTACTTGATACAATAGAATAAGGATGTTTGGAGTTTTTGAATATAGGCCTACATTTCTTCAGGAACATCATTCTTAAGAATGTTATATTTTGCTAGTAAGATAATATGTATTTGGATCAAATGACATGTGCAAACAATATGTGAAAGTGTTGAATTATCTTCTGTTGTGAAGGCAGCTTCCTGCTGAGTTTCGATCTTCATGGCCTCACAGAAGACTGAACTAAACAGGGATGGGAGGAGAGACATGGGAAAAAAATACATTCCAAAGTCACTAGGTAATATTCTGACTTTCGAATTGAGAACACTGACAATCTGTTCCCTCCTGCGTGAGTGGGTTGAATTGACTGAAATGGTAGGATCTTTAAAACAGATTGTATCAGATGATTTTTAAAATATGTGGGCAGAGTAATAACATATGTGTCCTGAAGCAAGACAGTCAAACCTGTGTCACAGAGTAAGTCAGAGAAAATAATAGAATGCTTTGTTCCTTTAGGGCAAATATGTCTGGCAACATACAGCAGCTCCTGGAATACATACACAAAATCAAAAACACAGGACATACAACCTTTCACTTGTGGACAACACATACAGTATCACAAGGCATACTTCAGACATATAGATAAATGCTAGCAGTGTGGGGTTATGGTTTCTAGTCCGTCTGTGTTTAGGAATGCATTTCCGGTCTGTTCTGTAGAGTGGGATTTTGAGTCTTTGGTCGGACTGTAATGTTTGGTACTTGGCGTTCAGCAGGTGTGTGATGTCTTTATTGATCTGTTTGGCTTTGTGGATGGTTCTGGTTTTATAGAGGGATGAGACGCTTTGGTACTTGACACCTCAGACTTGAAATGTTGACTGTTTTGTGAATTGTGTTGGTGTTTGTTATTGACAGTGAACCATACCAGCCAAGGAAACAGAAGGTGAGAATGCTTTCGATTAGTTTCTTATATAAGAGGTGGAGTATTGTGTTGTCCACATTGGAGGAGGTGCAGTCTTTGTTGTCCTTTTTTTGAATATTGCCTGTGTTAGAATTCCAGGTTAGTTGAGAGTCAATGATTGTTCCCAGGTAGCAGTATTCTTGTACAGTGTCGATATTGTCCATTTTGATTTTGACCGGTTCCAGAGCCTCAGCTTTGGTTCGGAAGTCGATGATAATTTATTTTGTTTTTCTTGACAGTCAGTTGTAGTGAGTGGTTGTTGTAGTTGTAGTGAGTGGTTGTTGTAGTTGTAGTGAGTGCTTGTTGTAGTTGTAGTGAGTGGTTGTTGTAGTTGTAGTGAGTGGTTGTTGTAGTTGTAGTGAGTGGTTGTTGTAGTTGTAGTGAGTGGTTGTTGTAGTTGTAGTGAGTGGTTGTTGTAGTTGTAGTGAGTGGTTGTTGTAGTTGTAGTGAGTGCTTGTTGTAGTTGTAGTGAGTGCTTGTTGTAGTTGTAGTGAGTGCTTGTTGTAGTTGTAGTGAGTGGTTGTTGTAGTTGTAGTGAGTGGTTGTTGTAGTTGTAGTGAGTGGTTGTTGTAGTTGTAGTGAGTGGTTGTTGTAGTTGTAGTGAGTGGTTGTTGTAGTTGTAGTGAGTGGTTGTTGTAGTTGTAGTGAGTGGTTGTTGTAGTTGTAGTGAGTGGTTGTTGTAGTTGTAGTGAGTGGTTGTTGCTCCATTCTGTGAATGTGTGTATTTCTTTCCTGTAGTTGTTTTCTCTCTGTCTGTAGCCTTACAGGGTAGCTCCCAAATGGGACAGTGTATTAGACAAAGCACCAGAGACTTTTGCTGCTTCAAATAGTGGAGTTCAATAGCACTGTCTATTTGTCTGTCTGTCTGTCTGTCTGTCTGTCTGTCTGTCTGTCTGTCTGTCTGTCTGTCTGTCTGTCTGTCTGTCTGTCTGTCTGTCTGTCTGTCTGTCTGTCTGTCTGTCTGTCTGTCTGTCTGTCTGTCTGGATTAATTTGATGACCCGTGGCAGTTTTACATAATCTAATAGCTGTTGTAAACTGGGTGGTTCGAGCCCTGAATGCTAATTGGTTGACAGCCGTGGTATATCAGACCGTATACCACAGCTATGACAAAACATGTATTTTTACTGCTGTAATTACGTTGGTAACCAGTTTATAATAGCAATAAGGCACCTCGGGGTGTTGTGGTGTATGGCCAACATACCACTGCTAAGGGATGTACCCAGGCACTCTGCGTTGCGTCGTGCTATACCACACCCCCTCGGGCCTTATTGCTTAAACAAGGCACAGCTGTGAGAACTGAAATGACTACAGTATGTGTGTGAACAAGTTCAGAAATGTAGTGCAGTGAGTATTAATCTACATGAGAAGAGTGAAGGACATTAAGCAGCCTTGGACATGGACACATGCCATCTGTAAATTGGAATAGAAACACACTGATTATTATGTAGACTGCACACATACTGTATGCTCAAAGGCACTCTTGACTCTAATGCACGCTCTCTTACACACTCACACACACTCGTGCACACACACACTTAACGTAGCTTCGAGACACCAGAGAGGGAGTATTGTAAGGGGGGATTATTAAAATAAAATAATTCATTCCACAAGTCTAATAGCCAAGTCAAAGTTTAACTTTGATCAACCCTCTGATTGGATTGGGCAGCTAAGTGTTTTGGAAAACTCTTCTAGAAGGTTTGCTGCCTTTGGCTTTGAGGCGGAGGCCCTCTATTCATAAACATAGTCTCCGTCAAGAGCTTGGCTGTCATTTCTCTGGCAGCCGACTCTGTGTGTCTATTGTGAAAAAGGCAAGAGACTGCTTTAACCCTTTACACTGGTGGAAATGGGCCTTTATGGATAGGGCTGAAATGTTTCTTACAGAAGAAAAATGTAATGCATAAGCATGGTAGCAATTGAAAGGGAACAGTTTGGAGATTATGGGAAAATTATTTGACCAAAGTTAAGGACACAACAGTTCACCTGACACAAGACTGAATCCAAGCATTACACTGTTGATTTTATGTGCATTTTACATTTATTGTACTTTTTGCCGCATTTGTTGATAATGAAATCTGAAAATACTCTGGATACATTCAGTAACATGATAAGAATATTCTTGGAAAATGTGGGGGGTTTGAGTGAAAGGACTAACTGGTGTTTCTAAGTGGCCACAAACCTCTCCAACGTGATCACAGTTCCTAAGTCATTTAAATTCACTGTTGTGACTCAAAGAAGAGTCTTCAACTATAAGGTGCTTTTTTGAGCTCTCCTAGTTGTGCCGTTGAGGAACTACAGCAAGCACACTTGTAGTTGTTTGGTTTGGAACACACCCCTGCATCCCTGCCATCACACAATTACTGTTGTTGTTTACGCAATCCAAAAACGGTCCATTATAAATGGCATTCTGGATCAGGTGGGAGTCATTAGAAAGCTAGACCAGCATGACTAGTGATAAAATATGATCTTACAGTGTTAGGCTTTCACAAGGCAATTCAAAGAAACAGATTGTTATGTTGGTGTGCATAGCAAGGAGTCATAAGTGCAATCATGTGTGTGTTCAGCTGGAATTTTCGTCACAATAGACAAACATAGGCTCATTCTGTTCAGAACAACACAGGGTGTGATGTACAGGAGGTTGGTGACACCTAAATTGGGGAGGACGGGCTTGTGGTAATGGCTGGAGCGGGATGAGGGGAATGGCATTAAATACATCTAACACATGGCTTCCATTGTGTTTGATGCCATTCCTTTCGCGCCATTCCGGCCATTATTATGAGCCTTCCTCCCCTCAGCAGTCCCCTGTGGTATGAGGACATGTCATCTTGTAACTGTACATCAAACATAGTGATCATAAACGTTGACACTGTATATGACATGAGTTTTATGATATGGAAATGTGAAGTGCACTTGCTTGTATTTGTATTTGCTTGTAAAGTGGTATTTATTTATTTATTTATTTTCAAAAAAAGATTCTCACCTTTTTATAATCCTAAATGACTCATCTTTCAACATACATAGTCCTCTTAATTTACAGCATTTCCCTTACTCAGACAACAAAAAAATGCAACTTCTTGTGCGGTGCTCAAGTTCAGAACATCTGTCAGTCAAAACCCATACAGAGCTGTGAAGCGCAGAGCCTGAGCTCTGACATCATTTATAGCATGTTACTGTAGAGCCACTGCGTTCCAATTTAGGTGTTTATACGGGTACGAGTGTAAAGGGTTAACGGCTTAAGGGTAATGAATAACACAAACAGAGAAAATCTATTACATAGATCATTATGACCAAGCAGAACAGCAAGCCCCTCAATTAAGAAGGAAGGGTGGTTTGAGAAAGGTGGTTTGAGAAAGTCTATAAAATAAAATGTTAGCAGAACTAAAACTTTACTTTTTACCTCAAAGATGAGTTGTTATGGTACTTTTATATTCTGCTGCCATGTATTACTGCTAGAGGTTGACCGATTAATCGGAATGGCCGGTATTTTTGGACGCCGATTTGGCCGATATTTTTTTTTTTATATACCTTTATTTAACTAGGCAAGTCAGTTAAGAACACATTCTTATTTTCAATGACGGCCTAGGAACGGTGGGTTAACTGCCTTGTTCAGGGGCAGAATGACAGATTTTTACCTTGTCAGCTCGGGGATTCAATCTTCCAACCTTACGGTTAACTAGTCCAACGCTCTAACCACCTGCTTTACATTGCACTCCACGAGGAGCCTGCCTGTTACGCGAATGCAGTAAGAAGCCAAGGTAAGTTGCTAGCTAGCATTAAACTTATCTTATAAAAAACAATCAATCAATCATAATCACTAGTTAACTACACATGGCTGATGATATTACTAGTTTATCTAGCCTGTCCTGCGTTGCATATAATCGTTTAGGTACACATTGGTCCAACCATAAACATCAATGCCTTTCTTAAAATCAATACACAAGTATATATTTTTAAACCTGCATATTTAGTTAATATTGCCTGCTAACATGAATTTCTTTTAACTAGGAGAAATGTGTCACTTCTCTTGCAACAGAGTCAGGGTATATGCTGCTGTTTGGGCCACCTGGCTCATTGCAAACTGTGAAGACTATTTCTTACTAACAAAGACAGCCGACTTGTGAAGGTGAAATTGTGTCACTTCTCTTGCGTTCATTGCACGCAGAGTCTGGGTATATGCAACAGTTTGGGCCGCCTGGCTCGTTGCGAACTAATTTGCCAGAATTTTACGTAATTATGACATAACATTGAAGGTTGTGCAATGTAACAGGAATATTTAGACTTCGGGATGCCACCCGTTAGATAAAATACGGAACGGTTCCGTATTTCACTGAAAGGAAAAACGTTTTGTTTTCGAGATGATAGTTTCTGGATTCGACCATATTAATGACCTAAGGCTCATATTTCTGTGTGTTTATTATATTATAATTAAGTCTATGATTTGATAGAGCAGTCTGACTGAGCGGTGGTAGGCAGCAGCAGGCTCGTAAGCATTCATTCAAACAGCACTTTCGTGCGTTTTGCCAGCAGCTCTTCGCTGTGCTTCAAGCATTGCGCTGTTTATGACTTCAAGCCTATCAACTCCCAAGATTAGGCTGGTGTAACCGATGTGAAATGGCTAGCTAGTTAGCGGGGTGCACGCTAATAGCGTTTCAAACATCACTCGCTCTGAGACTTGGAGTAGTTGTTCCCCTTGCTCTGCATGGGTAACGCTGCTTCGAGGGTGGCTGTTGTCGATGTGTTCCTGGTTCGAGCCCAGGTAGGAGCGAGGAGAGGGACGGAAGCTATACTGTTACACTGGCAATACTAAAGTGCCTATAAGAACATCCAATAGTCAAAGGTATATGAAATACAAATTGTATAGAGAGAAATAGTCCTATAATTCCTATAATAACTACAACCTAAAACGTCTTACCTGGGAATATTGAAGACTCATGTTAAAAGGAACCACCAGCGTTCATATGTTCTCATGTTCTGAGCAAAGCACTTAAACGTTAGCTTTCTTACATGGCACATATTGCACTTTTACTTTCTTCTCCAACACTTTGTTTTTGCATTATATAAACCAAATTGAACATGTTTCATTATTTATTTGAGTTAAAATAAGTGTTAATTCATTATTGTTGTAACTGTCATTATTACAAATAAAGAAGGGAAAAAAATTGTCCGATTAATCGGTATCGGCTTTTTTGATCCTCCAATAATCGGTATCGGTATCGGCGTTGGAAAATCATAATCGGTCGACCTCTAATTACTGCATCAGTCAAGGCCTCCAAATGTCAGTGATATTAAGAATGACTCACCTTGCCCAAAGTGCCTGTCTGTATCTGTCTGTCTATCTGTCTGCCAGTGAATATCTTTCCCATTTCCACTCTTCACAGTGATTTACTCGTACAATGACCTGCATCTAACGCTAATTCATTTCACATTCAATCAATGTCATCTTCTAGCTCTTTGAAAAAATTGTGATTTGTATAATAGCAGCCAAGAATTCAATGAGGTCCGTCCTTGGTCACTATTAGAAACTATTCTGATTCTGGGTTGAACTTCCAGTCCTTATAGCTTAAAAACTGAATGTACAAAACATTAAGAACATCTGCTCTTTCCATGACATAGACTGACCAGGTGAATCCAGGTGAAATCTATGATCCCTTATTGATGTCACCTGTTATATCCACTTCAATCAGTGTAGATGAAGGGGAGGAGACAGGTTAAATAATCATTTTTAAGCCTTGAGGCAATTGAGACATGGATTGTGTATGTGTGCCATTCAGAGGGTGAATGGGCAAGACAAAATATTTAATTGCCTTGAACGGGGTATGGTAGTAGGTGCCAGGTGCACCAGTTTGAGTGTGTCAAGAACTGCAATGCTACTGTGTTTTTCATGCTCCACAGTTTTCTGTGTGTATCAAGAATGGTCCACCACCCAAAGGACATCCAGCCAACTTGACACAACTGTGGGAAGCATTTGAGTCAACATGGGCCAGGAGGTGGCTTGAAGCCCTTTTCTACTACATGGAGCTGTGGTAAAGCACAACTATGACTCTCCGGACCCTGGAGAGGATACTATTGCTTTACAATCCCTGCAACACATCAAATATGATGTCAACTTGAATTTTATGCTCGGACTATTGGTTAGAGTAACAATGGTACTATTGTAACATTGTTTTTCGGCTGTACTAAACTTTTCCTTTTTCGAAAGGGCTTCAGCATCATAGCCTACATTCCATAGTACTGCCTTGATATTTTGGAAAATAAAAATGACCTTGCCGAATACCCAATAGGCTGTTCCCAACTTCTCAAACCCACAAAAAAACGATTTAGCTGTAGCCTCATGCATTCGAATGGCTCTGCCTTGTTTAGAAAGGTCAGGTTTTAAGTCTGAACTCTGTGGTCATGTAGGGCCATTAACCCTCAATGGGCCAGCAATGCCTGGAGCAGCCTGGGGAATGGACCACTGTTAATTAGATATAATGACTTGACCCTTTGCCTGATGATGATAATGATGGACTATACATGTACATTGATGAAGATGATGAAGAATATGAGCATGATGCTGATAGTTGATAGACCTTTGAACAAACATGGGCCAGTACTTCAGTACTGTATAAGCTGTAGCCATGAGAAAGTTCAGCAGTTTTACGCCAGAAGTACAACTGTAGAATAATTTCAATTGAGTTAGCCCAGTCACTGGGCTATAGAGTCCACTGCTGTTTCAAAAGGTGCACCACGCCTAATGAACAAGTCCAACACTGGGCCTATACAGCCAGTTCAACAATGATTCCCTTTTGACATTCATATTGCGTCTCTGTATTCTGGTCAAAGTTGGACTGGGCACTGTGTAAAGTGAAGCAATAACAGGGTTAAGGAAGAAAGTGTGGGAAGTATGTGTGTACTATGTGTGTGCTTGCTTGCATGCGTTCATGCACATGCATGTATGCATATACTGTATGTGTGTCTGTGTTTGGGTTTACTTGGGCCCTTTCCAGCCAGTTTCCTCCAATGTTTTTTCTGTATTTTTTTATTTCACCTTTATTTAACCAGGTAAGCTAGTTGAGAACAAGTTCTCATTTACAACTGCGACCTGGCCAAGATAAAGCAAAGCAGTGCGACACAAACAAAAACACAGAGTTACACATGGAATAAACAAGCGTACAGTCAATAACACAATAGAAAAAAAGAAAGTATATATACAGTGTGTGCAAATGGCGTGAGGAGGTAAGGCAATAAATAGGCCATAGTAGCAGAGTAATTACAATTTAGCAAATTAACACTGGAGTGATAGATGATCAGATGATGATGTGCAAGTAGAGATACTGGTGTGCAAAAGAGTAGAAAAGTAAATAAAAACAATATGGGGATGAGGTAGGTAGATTGATTGGGTGGGCTATTTACAGAGGGACTATGTACAGCTGCAGCGAACGGTTAGCTGCTCAGATAGCTGATGTTTAAAGTTAGTGAGGGAAATATAAGTCTCCAGCTTCAGCGATTTTTGCAATTCGTTCCAGTCACTGGCAGCAGAGAACTGTAAGGAAAGGCGGCCAAAGGAGGTGTTGGCTTTGGGGATGACGAGTGAGATATACCTGCTGGAGCGCGTGCTACAGGTGGGTGTTGTTATCGTGACCAGTGAGCTGAGATAAGGCGGAGCTTTACCTAGCATAGACTTATAGATGACCTGGAGCCAGTGGGTCTGGCAACGAATATGTAGTGAGGGCCAGCCGACTAGAGCATACAGGAAACAGACCCTACCTACCTGCCACCCACAGCTGACTGTAGTCGAAGCAGGGCAGGCTCCCAGAATGTGATACTTCAATTTTTGGCTTGGAAATATTGGGGAGATTCGTTTAAGATATGCGCTACAGTTGGGGAGGACGGTTTTAACCTGCAATAACAATCCTAGTTTGGTTGCGTTAGGTTTTGTAGTCCTCTGTAGAAAAACAAACTCATCTGAGTCGTTGTTTGACAACTTAAAACCTCTTTGGGATAGGGGGCGGTATTTTCACGTCCGGATGAAAAGCGTGCCCAAAGTAAACTGCCTGCTACTGAGGCCCAGAAGCTAGGATATGCATATAATTGGTAGATGTGGATAGAAAACACTATACCGTTTCTAAAACTGTTAAAATAATGTCTGTGAGTATAACATAACTTATTTGGCAGGCGAAACCCTGAGGACAAACCATCCAGGAATTATTTTGTTGTTGAGTTGACTGTGTTTTCTATTGGTTTTCTATGGGGAACTAGATTTATGAGTCACTTAGTTGCAGTTCCTATGGCTTCCACTAGATGTCAACAGTCTTTAGAAATTGCTTGATGTTTTTCCTTTGAGAAATGAAGAAGTACGGCTATTCAGAATGAGAGTCAAGCCAAGTGTACTTTTTGTTTGGTGTGCACGACCTAGAACTCGCTCCACTTTCATTTTATCCGCTATTGAACACAATATATTCCGTCTTAAATTTGATCAATTATTTACATTTTAGGATACCTAAGGATGGATTAGGAAAGTTGTTTGAAATGTTTGGACAAAGTTTACAGGTAACTTATTAGATCATTTGTCGTCATGTTGGGTGAGTTGGAACCGGTGTTTTTCTGAATCAAACTCGCCAAATAAATGGACATTTTGGGGATATAAAAAAGGTGTTTATCAAACAAAAGGACCATTTGTGATGTTTCTGGGACATATTGGAGTGCCAACAGAAGAAGATCTTCAAAGGTAAGGCATGAATTATATCGTTATTTCTGACTTTCGTGTCGCACCTGCTTGGTTGAAATATGATTTTCATGTGTTTGTATGGTGGGGTGCTGTCCTCAGATAATCTCATGGTTTGCTTTCGCAGTAAAGCCTTTTTGAAATCTGACACGGTGGCTGGATTAACAAGAAGTTAAGCTTTATTTTGGTGTATTGCACTTGTGATTTTATGAAAGTTAAATATTTCTAATAATTTAATTTGAATTTCGCGCTCTGCAATTTCACCGGATGTTGGAACGTCTAGCCGTAAAAGGTTAAAGTTGTGCTCTTGTTGTTATGTATTCCCCACCCTCTTTGCATTGCATGTGTACAGTACAGCTGAATGTGTCAGTGTGAAAGACTTGTTGGAAGGACAGTGAAGTCAACACTGTAATCAGCTCCCATTCCTTGTGTGACTGACTGAACCCAACATGAAAAGCATACTTCAAACTGCACTAATAAAACTTTGAGCTGATGTTAATCGGCATCTTCAGGTCCATCACTATTGTTCAAAATCAACCGGAAAACAATGTGGACATTGTTTCTCTATGTGGCAACATTTTCAAAATTTCTCTCTCAAAAGAGTGAAGTTGACCTCGGCTCTTCCTCTGAAATTATTCTTAAATTCCCTGCCGTGTAGACGTGTTGAATGTAGATGACCCTTCCACCTTTGCATGGTGTTCTCCCATTTGAAAGTGACAGAGAATTGGGCTACAGTGGCCCCTAACAGTCGGGTCGTTCCTTTGAGAAGTCAACCACGGTACAGCATGGCAACACAAGGCCCCAGTCTCATCACTCTCTGCCAATGTGGCCCCACTTCCATTGTCCACTATATTACACCCAGCTACTCTGCACAGTCAAAATGATAGATTACGTTAGGTGAGTTAAACAATTACCCAGCCATTTTGACCTTGCTCGCTCACAAATTACCACTCGGTTCCCAAAACAACTCTGAGAAGACTAATGATTCCACACTCTTAAGAGGGAAAGAAAAACGTTTAAAGATAATACTCTGCGATAATAATGCTTTCAGGAAGACCCTCTCTTCTAGATGTACTGTGAGTCAGTTGAGTGTTGGGTCATTTACTTGGTTGATGATGGATGGAATGTCTATTTTTAAAACCTCACACACAACTTTCTTCTTTCATAAAGATCAGGAGGAGAGGAAGAGACCCACAGCATTTGGTTTGTCTGTATCTATCAGATGACTATTAGTACAGCTACTCTCTGCCCATTATCTGGTACAGTATGCCAGGAATTTGGGTTATTCATGAATGAGAGCAGGGCAGAGGAAGTGTGTGTGTGTGTGTGTGTGTGTGTGTGTGTGTGTGTGTGTGTGTGTGTGTGTGTGTGTGCGTGCACAGGGGGAATATGTCTGGCGTGCTTCTTTCTGTCATGATGCAGGAAACAGTGGGGGACTGACTGCTCTCTGTTGGGCTCTGTTGGGATGGCTGGAGCTATCGGTCATTAATTCTGGTCATTTATGGAATTTTCCCCAACGGATTATACAGATATGTTGTTCGATATCGCTTTCACAACGAGGTGTTATGTGATGAATATGGAGCAGTGTTTGCTTGCGTGTGTGCGAATAAGAAAGAGAAAGGGGCAGGGGGTGTGTGTGTGTGTGTGTGTGTGTGTGTGTGTGCTGTGTGTGTGTGAATAAGAAGGAGAAAGGGGCAGTGTGTGTGTGTGTGTGTGTGTTTGAATAAGACAGAGACAGGGGCAGTGTGTGTGTGAGAGAGAATACAGAATAAGTACAAGAGGAGGTTAGGGATTTATTGATGTAGATGTATTTTGATTACATTCTGTGTGAATAGGGTTTGTTTGTTCTCTTACCATATCCATGAGAGGTAGAGGAATAGGCCTGGAGTGAAAAGAAACTGTTGTGGAATGGCTTTTTTTATTGTGGCTCCATTAACCCTTGATGTTTGCGTATGAGAGAGAAAGAAGGGAGAGAAGGGAGAGATAGAGAGAAGGAGAGGGATATATATATATATATACAGTTGAAGGTGGAAGTTTACATACACTTAGGTTGGAGTCATTAAAACTTGTTTTTCAACCACTCCACAAATTTCTTGTTAACAAACTATAGTTTTGGCAAGTCGGTTAGGACATCTACTTTGTGCATGACACAAGTCATTTTTCCAACAATTGTTTACAGATAGATTATTTCACTTATAATTCACTGTATCACAATTCCAGTGGTCAGAAGTTTACATACACTAAGTTGACTGTTCCTTTAAACAGCTTGGAAAATTCCAGAAAATTATGTCATGGCTTTAGAAGCTTCTGATAGGCTAATTGACATAATTTGAGTCAATTGAAGGTGTACCTGTGGATGTATTTCAAGGCCTACCTTCAAACTCAGTTTTTCTTTGCTTGGCATCATGCGAAAACCAAAAGATATCAGCCAAGACCTCAGAAAAAAAAATTGTAGACCTCCACAAGTCTGGTTTGTCCTTGGGAGCAATTTCCAAATGCCTGAAAGTACCATGTTCATCTGTACAAACAATAGTACGCAAGTATAAACACCATGGGACCACACAGCCGTCATACCGCTCAGGAAGGAGACGTGTTCTGTCTCCTAGAGATGAACGTACTTTGATGCGAAAAGTGCAAATCAATCCCAGAACAACAGCAAAGGACCTTGTGAAGATGCTGGAGGTAACAGGTACAAAAGTATCTATATCCACAGTAAAACGAGTCCTATACCGACATAACCTGAAAGGCCGCTCAGCAAGGAAGAAGCCACTGCTCCAATACCGCCATAAAAAAGCCAGACTACGGTTTGCAACTACACATGGGGACAAAGATCATACTTTTTGAAGAAATGTCCTCTGATCTGATGAAACAAAAATAGAACTGTTTGGCCATAATGACCATCGTTATGATTGGAGGAAAAAGGGGGAGGCTTGCAAGCCGAAAAACACCATCCCAACCGTGAAGCACGGGGTTGGCAGCATCATGTTGTGGGGGTGCTTTGCTGCAGGAGGGACTGGTGCACTTCACAAAATAGATGGCATCATGAGGACGGAAAATGATGTGGATATATTGAAGCAACATCTCAAGACATCAGTCAGGAAGTTAAAGCTTGGTTGCAAATGGGTCTTCCAAATGGACAATGACCCCAAGCATACTTTCAAAGTTGTGGCAAAATGGCTTAAGGACAACAAAGTCAAGGTATTGGAGTGGCCATAACAAAGCCCTGACCTCAATCCTATAGAAAACTTGTGGGCAGAACTGAAAAAGCCTTTGCGAGCGAGGAGGCCTACAAACCTGACCCAGTTACACCAGCTCTGTCAGGAGGAATGGGCTAAAATTCACCCAACTTATTGTGGGAAGCTTGTGGAAGGCTTCCCAAAACGTTTGACCCAAGTTAAACCATTTAAAGGCAATGCTACCAAATACTAATTGAGTGTATGTAAACTTCTGACCCACTGGGACTGTGATGAAAGAAATAAAAGCTGAAATAAATCATTCTCTCTACTGTTATTCTGACATTTCACATTCTTAAAATAAAGTGGTGATCCTAACTGACCCAAGACAGGACATTTTTACTAGAATTAAATGTCAGGAATTGTGAAAAACTGAGTTTAAATGTAGTTGGGTAAGGTGTATGTAAACTTCCGACTTCAACTGTATAACACAGGAGGCTGCTGAACGGCTCATAATAAGTGCCGGAACGGAGCAAATGCATTGAAAACCATGTGATTGATGTATTTCATACTATTCCACCTATTCCGCTCCAGCCATTACCATGAGCCCGTCCTTCCCAATTAAGGTGCTACCCAACCTTCTGTGATATAGAGAGAAGGAGAGTGATAGAGACATAAGAGAGTAAGAGAGGGGAAGGAGAGAGAGAGAGAGAGGGAGAGAGAGGGAGAAATGGAGACAGAGAGAGAGCAAGAGATAACCCCATACGGTGTATTATCTGGCACTGTCACTGTCACAGAGAAACATCTGTCACCAAACACATGGCTGAAATACAGTTGATAAATCTCTTCCTGCCTTGTTCATCCCACTCCCACATTCCTAGTGGTCTTTCTAGTGGGGTCTGACTCATCGGACTCTGCCCTTCTGATTGCTGTCTCAATCTGATGGATCCTGAGCTATCTGCTCTGACATTTAGTCAATAGCGACACTGCATAGAAGAGGAATAATCACAATGGTTGTTGGTGCAGAGGTTGGAGACCTATCATGATATGTGGAAGGGATGCTTCACGGTTCCTTTAAGAGAACATCCTTTAGATCCTAGGAGAAAATTCACATATTTTAGTATCATGCTGTAGTTACTGGCCAGGTTTTTTTTAATGTAGGGTTGGATGAGTTGACCTACTGACTGTCAGTTTAGACTTCAGCACTGAAGCTAAATCCGATTACCTCGACCAACCCAATATCACAGATTATTGAGAAATAGACACATATTGCTTATTGGAAATGTGTGACAGACACACCAAAAAAGTGAAACAAATGTGTGTGCAGAACAGGATTTTTTATACAGTGAATTTCAATCACAGATAAAGACTTTAGGTTGCTAAAGACAGAAACAACAGGAGGGAGGTTGATCGGGGAGCAAGGGTGGGCATATACCGCGAACGTCTAGCAACCCAAAGGTTGCGTGTTCAAATCTCATCAAGGACAACTTTAGCATTTTAGGATGCCTGTCACGAATTTGGAATAAGTAATTTGTGTCTATTTCACCATAAGCATTGATAGTGTGTTGACCTGGACTCCACGAGGATTCTATTTCCATTATTTGACATATTTGATTTTCATATACAGCATCCCGTGGCGTCAAGTGGGAAGTTTGTAGCCATTGAAAAACATTGACTTGAAAGGTTCCAATGTTAACAAATGGCAGGATATGATGTCATCTATGTACAATGACTCAGAGGAAAATATACCCCTACAGCAAATGTCATTTTATGCTATTAGTCATAGAATTATTTCCACCAGAGCCTCTGAAGCTAAATGAGTAATTACTATAGCACAGTGTTGTGTTAAATACTGTAAAATGGAAAGTGTGTTTGTCAACAGTTAATTTGTCCTCTCAAAGAAGTATGTTTTAGTCATTGGGACGGGGATTTTATATAACAATGCCCTCACCACACAAACAGATGAAACTGTTATGTACGCTATTTCCCCTACGGCTGACCAGGCTATGTTGGAGCTGTAGTCGGATTTTGTTGCCTTGTACTTAATGCAGGAAAAACTAAATGTATGCTGTTTGTTAATTCTCGTAGAAATATTTCAGATGGCTTACACAATTATGCATTGCATGGTTCTTTCATCCAGCTGGTTCCTGCCAATAAATATCTGGGCTTTGGATTTAGAATGATTTGACCATTGAAAAACATACGGATGAGCTAGTTAAGAAGCTGAGGTTTAAAGTAGCCTTTTATAGAAGTAGATCATGCCTCTCCCTGAACAGCAGGAAGCAGATTGTACAGTTCACTTTTCTGCCAGTTCTTGCCTACGGTGACACCATTTATCGGAATGCAGCAGCCACTACTCCTACATTCACATCACTGCATTCTGCATCAAAAGGTTGTCTGGTCCTCATTAAATTCCCGTAGATCACTTAATTATTCCCTTTTTGTTTACAAGGCTCTACTATAGCAGCTTCCAACTTCGTTGTTTAAGTATAACAGGGTTGGTTAACTCTTGAGGTTCCTCGGGTCTCCACCGAACTAGGTAAATCTACTTTTAGTTTTAACGCTCCACATTTTAGGAATCACTTACAAAATTCATTACATTTAGAATCCCTGGTTCCACTAAGGCAGTTTAAAACCCTAATGGTGAGTTCACCGAGGTGTGCAATTGTTTTGACTGGTTGACTTTAATCATTTGTTTATGATGCCTGTAATGTTTGTGATGTTCTAATATACAATAACAAGTATCTTGTATCTTGTAGTTTTATCTTTCATTTATGTTCTCAGGTCACCATTGAAAATGAGACCCTGGTCTCAATTGGGCTCCTCTGATTAAATACAAGTGATTAATAATAAGATACACACACTCTCACACACACCCCATCCCCTGGCCTCGGTCCACTCAGATAAAACAGATGTGGTTGATGTCAAGTGAAAGAGTAGGCAGGACATGACTAGCTGTATCTGCATGCTTTGGGGTAGATACAGTCACAGAGGAGTGAGCAGAGCACAGTGACTTCTCTCTCTGCTGCCTCTGATTGCTAGCATTGTCTGGAAAGCATCCTGCAGGGAGCATGCGACTCATGGATATTACACACAGTGTTATTAACCTTGACAGAAGAAATGACATGAAAAGAGGGTAATAACAGAGAGTGAGTAAGCTATTACCTCAGGATAAAAGAACAGGGCTTACAGAAAATAGTTTTTCCTCAGATTGGAGGGAATTGTGTAATGCTGGTTGGGGTTGTTTTCCTGTGGTGTGTCAGTCAGACCTTGTCCTCATTTCCTCCTATGTGTGTGTGTGTGTGTTTGCATGTGTGTGTGTGCGTGATTGTGTGTGTGTCTGTATGTGGCAGTATATGTATGTGTGTTAATGTACATGCCTGTGTGTGCACATACGCATTTATCCATGTGTGTATGACAGCTCTAGCCTTTTGGGGGCCCTAATTGAGATTTGGTCTGGGGTCCCCCACCTTGCGGCAAAACATTTTCGTGGCCACCCTCTTGACAGTGGAGAGAAAAATGTCAGTTTTCTGCAATTCTACATATTTTGCCATGGGGCAGATTAAAAAAAGTGCAATTCTTTAACAAATTTCATGCATGGGGTGCCATGGGGTGAAGAGACATTTTTGCAGTTTTAAGGTACATTTCCTGCAATTCTACATATTATTTTAGTGGTTAGAGAAGTGAGCCAGCAGCCGGAGGGTTGCCAGTTGAAATCCCGGGTCCAATGGGAAATATCTGGCGGGAAGTGAGCTGGCAACCGAAGGGTTGTTGGTATCAAATCCTAGACGCCATTGCCGGCCATTGTGCCCTTGAGCAGGGCACAACAACAGCTCCCTGGGCTCCCAGTGAGGCAGCCCCCCCGCACCTCTCCAAAAACCTGTATATATATGTACAGTGCCTTCAGAAAGAATTCACACCCCTTGACCTTTTCCACATTTTTTGTTTTACAGACTGAATTTTAAATGGATTAAATTGAGATATTTTGTCACTGTCCTACACACAATACATCATAATGTCAAAGTGGAATTCAGTTTAAATAAAAAATGAAAAGCTGTAATGTCTTGAGTCAATACGTTTTCAACCCTAAATAAGCAAGCCTAAATAAGTTCAGGAGAAAAACATTTCCTAAACAAGTCACATAATAAGTTGCATGTGTGCAACTTTGTGTGCAATAATAGTGATTTGAATGACTACCTTATCTCTGTACACCACACATACAATTATCTGTAAGGTTCCTGAGTCGAGCTGTGAATTTCAAACACAGATTCAACCAGAAAGACCAAGGAGGATTTTCCAATGCCTCGCAAAGACGGGTACCTATTGGTAGATGGGTAAAAATGAAAAAATATCCCTTTGAGCATGGTGAAGTTATTAATTACACTTTGGATAGTGTATCAATACACCCAGTCACTACAAAGATACAGGCGTACTTCCTAACTCAGTTGCTGAAGAGGAAGAAAACCGCTCAGGGATTTCACCATGAGGTTATACATTGCTATGACAGGAGAAAACTGAGGATGGATCAAAAACACGGCAGCTACTCCACAATACTAACCTAATTGACAGAGTGATAAGAATGAAGCCTGTACATAATAAAACTATTCCAGAACATGCATCCTGTTTGCAACACGGCACTAAAATAATACTGAAAAAAATGTGGCAAAGCAATTAGCTTTTTTGTTATATTTGGGGCAAATCCAATACAACACATTACTGAGTACCACACATATTTTCAAGCATAGTGGTAGCTGCATCATGTTTTGGGTATGCTTTTAATCGTTACAATTGAAGAGCTTGAAGAATTTTGAAAAGGAGTTTTTCAGGATAAAAAATGAACAGAATGGCACTAACCATGTTCACCTAAAACACAAGGCCAAATCTACACTGGAGTTCCTTACTAAGAAGACAGTGAATGTTCCTGAGTGGCTGAGTTACAGTTTTGACTTAAATCTGCTTTAAAATCTATGGCAAGACTTGAAATGGTTGTCTAGCAATGATCAGCAACCAATATGACAGAACTTGAAGAATTCTGAAAATAATAATTGGCAAATGTCGCATAATCCAGGTGTAGAAAGCTCTCAGTGACTTACCCAGAAAGTCCCACAGCTGTAATCGCTGCCAAAGGGGAATCTAGCACGTATTGACTCAGGGGTGTGATACTTATGTAAATGAGATATTTCATTTTCAATAAATTTGCCAACATTTCAACAACAACAAAAAATCACTTAGTCATTACAGGGTGTTGTGTGTAGATGGGTGAGGAAAAATAAATATGTAATCCATTTTGAATTCAGGCAGTAATACAGAAGAATGTGGAATAGGTCAAGGGGTATCAATACTTTCTGAAGGTACTGTATGTGTATGTGTGTCTTTCGGCGAGGTTGGATTGAAAGCGAAGGTCAAATTTCAGTTGGACCTTGTGTGCAATTGACCAATAAAGTGATCTTAATCTTGTATTGATTTATACCATGCTAATATGATATCTGAGTGAGAATGACTAACTAAATCAATATGGGCCCCCTGGACATGCCCTGCATGCTCGGTCGGTATTCAGATATCTGGCTAGACTAATTACTAATAAAAAAATGTTTAGCTGACATGGCTAATTGAGTGACTGTCAGGGGTCCCCAAGCGGCCGGAGGCCCTAAGCGACCGCTTATGTCACTTATGCCTGGAACCGGCCCTGTATGATAGTATGTGTGGCTCAGTAACACGCTCATGGTTTATCTCAGGCTGTCAGTCTCTGTGTGATGCCATCCACCCTGGGCTGTTGCCAAGCTGCTCTGGGACCAGGGATTTCTCTGTTTATGCTGATGCACCTGCCTTCAGTCTATCTGTCAGCCTCTCTCTCTCTACCTGAAGGTAATCCTTCAATCAGGCCCAGTCATTTAATACACACACGCGCAAGCATGCACACACACACACACACACACACACACACACACACACACACACACACACACACACACACACACACAATGTAGATACAAGCTTGTTTGTTTTGTCATCTAATTTTGAAGATAAATAGCTAATTACAGTAGTTGTAATGAGATATTGATTTCCCAAAGAAAAGTAAGCCGTGAGCAGCTCTGAGGGTCGCCTGTCAATCCCAGTGCTAGACACTCGTTTTTTGTTAACACCTATCCCAACCCTTAACTTAACCATTCGGAATGAATGCCTAAACTTAACCGTGGAGTTGTTTTTGTTTTAACCATATTCCTAACCTTAACCCTTAATCATTTGGAATTAATGCAGGAGGAGCTGCAGCAGGAGGAGCAACTCACGGTGTCCAAAACACCTTGAAATTTGATGTTTAGTGCAACTTGAAATGGGTCATTTGGGGAAACCTAGATAAAGGTCAAACTGTGAGATCTTGTTGGTCAAGAGGTAGCCTGGTCCCAGATCTGTTTGTGACGTTGTGCCAACTCCTATGGTCTTGTTTGGTAATGAGAGAATATGAGAGAAGAGACTAGATGAACATATAAAAAAGAAATATATATATATATATATATATATATATAATAATCATTTAGCAGACACTCTTATCCAGAGTGATTTACAGGAGCAATTAGGGTTAAGTGTCTTGCTCAAGGGAACATCAACAGATTTTTACCTAGTCGCCTCAGGGATTTGAACCAGCGACCTTTGGATAACTGGCTCAACACGCTTAACCGCTAGGCTACCTGAACCACTAGGCTTTGGGTATATGATGTACATGGATCAGACAGTATGGAAGTTTAGAGAGGCTTTCAATCTAAGCCAACAACCATGACGCCATACGATGGTCATCAAATGGCTGTTGAAGTGTCAAATGACTCACTCTATATTGGCGTCTGGAAACAGGTTGCTACACACATATGCACTCTGATTTCCTTTGCCTTTAATGTCAGCACAAGGGCACATTAGAAGTTCCTTTTTTCCAAGCTACATCATTTCTTATTTTCTATTTCTTTCCTGGCCTTTTATTCACTAGCAGTAAGTGAGTTTTCCGACATAATGGAAATTGTACCTGTATGCAATGTACAGTGACTTCAGAAAAGTAGTCACCACCCCTTGACCTTTTCCACATTTTGTTCCACTTTACAAAGTGGGATTAAAATGGATGTAATTTACTTTTTTGGGGGAGGGGAGGTCTACACAAAATACTCTGTCATGTCAAAGTGGAAGAAAAATGTGAACATTTGTAGAAAACATGTGCCATATAAAACACTAATATATCTTGATTACATAAGTATTCAACTCTTTGAGTTAGAATTACCTTTGGCAGCTCTTGAAAATATGGAGAGTGGTACTCAGTAATGTGCTGTATTAGATTTGCCCCAAACATAACACTTTGTGGACAAAAACACTTTTTGCAGTATTACTTTAGCGCTTTCTTGCAAACAAGATGCATGTTTTGGAATATTTTATTCTGTACAGGCTTCCTTCTTTTCACTCTGTCAGTTAGGTTAGTATTATGGAGTAACTACAATGTTGTCGATCCATCCTCTGTTTTCTCCTATCACAGCCATTAAACTCTGCAACTGTTTTAAAGTCACTATTGGCCTCATGGTGAAATCCCTGAGTGGTTTCTTTCCACTCTGGCAACTGAGGAAGGACGCCTGTATCTTTGTAGTGACTGGGTGGGTGTATTGATACACAATTCAAAGTGTAATTAATAACTTCACTTTGCTCAAAGGGATATTCAATGTCTGCTTTTTTTTACCCATCTACCAGTAAGTGCCTTCTTTGCGAGACTTTGGAAAACCTCCCTGTTTTTTTGGGTTGAATCTGTGTTTGAAATTCACTGCACGACTGAGAGACATTACCGATAATTGTACGTGTGGAATACAGAGATGAGGTAGTCATTCATAAATCATGTTAAACACTATTATTGCATACAGTCCATGCAACTTATGTGACTTGTTAAGCACATTTTTTACTCCTGAACTTATTTAGGGTGCCATAACAAATGGATTGAATACTTATTGACTCAAGATATTTCAGCTTTTCATTTTGAATTCATTTGTAAACTTTTTGAAAAATATAATTCCACTTTGACATTATGGGGTAATGTGTGTAGGCCAGAGACATACATTTGTGTGTATATATATATATATTTTGTTGTGTTATAGCCTGAATATATATATAGCCTGAATATATATATAGCAACACAGATATACACATGGGATAAACAAAAGTACAGTCAATAACAATAGAAAAATATATATACAGTGTGTGCAAATGGAGTAAGGAGGTAAGGCAATAAATAGGCCATAGTAGCAAAGTAATTACAATTTAGCAAATTAACACTGGAGTGATAGATGTGCAGATGATGATGTGCAAGTAGAAATACTGGTGTGCAAAAGAGCAAAACATTTAAATAAGAACGAGGCGAGGCAGTCATTTGAGAAACCAAGGCTGTTGAGTCTGCTGATAAGAATACGGTGATTGACAGAGTCGAAAGCCTTGGCCAGGTCGATGAAGACGGCTGCACAGTACTGTCTTTTATCGATGGTGTCACGGCTGTGTGGAGAGACGGACCAAGGCGCAGCGTGCTCTGAGTTCCACATCTTTATTTTTTGTGAAACTTACAAAACAAAAAAGGAAACAAACAACTAACCATAACATCAGAGGTACGACATGCACTAACTCAAAATAAGATCCCACAAAAACCAGTGGGGAAATGGCTGCCTAAATATGATCCCCAATCAGAGACAACGATAAACAGCTGCCTCTGATTGAGAACCATACCAGGCCAACATAGACATAAAACAACCTAGATAACCCACCCTCGTCACACCCTGACCTAACCAACATAGAGAATAAAAGGCTCTCTATGGTCAGGGCGTGACAGATGGCGGTTATGATGTCGTTTAGTACCTTGAGCGTGGCTGAGGTGCACCCGTGACCAGCTCGGAAACCGGATTGCACAGGGGAGAAGGTACGGTGGGATTGTAAATGGTCAGTGATCTGTTTGTTAACTTGGCTTTCGAAGACTTTGGAAAGGCAGGGAAGGATGGATATTGGTCTATAACAGTTTGGGTCTAGAGTGTCACCCCCTTTGAAGAGGGGGATGACCGCGGCAGCTTTCCAATCTTTGGGAATCTCGGACAATATGAAAGAGAGGTTGAACAGACTAGTAATAGGGGTTGCAACAATGCCGGCTGATAATTTTAAAAAGAGAGGGTCCAGATTGTCTAGCCCAGCTGATTTGTACAGGTCCAGGTTTTCAGCTCTTTTAGAACATCTACTATCTGGATTTGGGTGAAGGAGAAGCTCGGGAGGCTTGGGCAAGTGGCTGCGGGGGGTGCGGAGCTGTTGGCCGGGGTTGGGGTAGCCAGGAGGAAAGAAATTCTCAATTATCATGGATTTAACGGTGGTGACAGTGTTTCCTAGCCTCAGTGCAGTGGGCAGCTGGGAGGAGGTGCTCTTATTCTCCATGGACTTTACAGTGTCCCAGAACTTTTTGGAGTTAGAGGTGCAGGATGCAAATTTCTGTTTGAAAAAGCTAGCCTTTGCTTTCCTAACTGACTGTGTGTATTGGTTCCTGACTTCCCTGAAAAGTTGCATATCGCGGGGACTATTCGATGCTAGTGCAGTACACCACAGGATGTTTTTGTGCTGGTCGAGGGCAGTCAGGTCCGGAGTGAACCACCTATATCTGTTCTTAGTTCTACATTTTTTGAAAGGGCCATACTTGTTGAAGATGGTGAGGAAATTACTTTAATAGAACAACAAGGTATCCTCGACTGGCGGGATGAGGTCAATATCCTTCCAGGACACCCGGGCCAGGTCAATTAGAAAGGCCTGTTTGCAGAAGCGTTTTAGGGAGCGTTTGACAGTGAACGGGTGCAGGCAATGAGGCAGTGATCGCTGAGATCCTGATTGAAAACAGCAGAGGTGTATTTGGAGGGCAAGTTGGTCAGGATAATATCTTTGAGGTTGCCCATGTTTACGGATTTAGGGTTGTACCTGGTGGGTTCCTTGATAATTTTTGTGAGATTGAGGGCATCTAGCTTAGATTGTAGTGTTAAGCATATCCCAGTTTAGGTCACCTAGCAGAATGAACTCTGAAGATAGATGGGGGGCAATCAATTCACATATGGTGTCCAGGGCACAGCTGGGAGCTGAGGGGGATCTGTAACAGGCGGCAACAGTGAGAGACTTATTTCTGGAGAGATTCCTTTTTAAAATTAGAAGCTCGAACTGTTTGGGAATTGACCTGGAAAGTATGACAGAACTTTGCAGGCTATCTCTGCAGTAGATTGCAACTCCTCCCCCTTTGGCAGTTCTATCTTGACGGAAAATGTTGTAGTTGAGGATGGAAATCTCAGAATTTTTGGTGGCCTTCCTAAGCCAGGATTCAGACACGGCAAGGACATCAGGGTTGGCTAAAGCAGTGAGTAAAACAAATTTAGGGAGGAGGCTTTTGATGTTAACATGCATGAAACCAAGGCTTTTACGGTTACAGAAGTCAGCAAATGAGAGTGCCTGGGGACACGCAGGGCCTGGGTTAACCTCTACATCACCTGAGGAACAGAGGAGGAGTAGGATGAGGGTACGGCTAAAGGCTATCAAAACTGGTCGTCTAGTGCGTTGGGGACAGAGAATCAAAGGAGCATATTTCTGGGCATGGTAGAATAGATTCAGGGCATAATGTACAGACAGGGGTATGGTAGGGTGCGGGTACAGTGGAGGTAAACCTAGGCATTGAGTGACGATGAGAAAGGTTGCATCTCTGGAGGCACTAGTTATGCTAGGTGAGGTCAACACATGTGTGGGAGGTGGGACAAAGGAGGAATCTAGTGGGACTAGGGGCTCCGCAGTAAAATAAAACAATGATAACTACCCTAAACAACAGTATACAAGGCATATTGACATTAGAGAGAGACATAAAGCGAGGCATAAAGCAATCACAGGTGTTGATTGGGAGAGCTAGCTAAGACAACAACGGGTAAGACAGCAACTGCTAATCAACTAAGACAACAACAACAGGTAAAATAGCGATGAATGGGCAGAGAGGGTCAGTTAACTACACACAGGGCTGAGTTCGAGGCTGGGGCCGACAGATAAACCAAATTAACAAAATGGAGTTCCGTGATTAATGAACAGTCCAGCAGGCATCAACTATGTAGCCAGGTGATCATAGGGTCCAGTGAACAGCAATAGATGAAACAGGGAAGCCGTTAGGTAGTCGTTACTACGCTAGCAAGTGGGAGACACGGCGTTCATAAAGATAGCAGGCCGGGGCTAACAGAAGCATCTTCACCGACGTCCGGCAAGGGCCGGTTGAGGGCACAACGGACGGAATTATGTCTGAAGACCATCGTGATGGATCGGCGGGGCTCCGTGTTGACAAAGGTTCCAGGCCAATTGGCAAAAGAGGTATTGTAGTTGGAGTAATTTTGTTTGCTAGCCGGGAGATGCACCTGGCTTGATGCTAACTGGTGCTAGCTTCGGGACAAGGGTGTTAGCCACTATAGCCACTCGGTAGCAGCTAGCTTGCTGTGATCATTCGATGCAAAGGTCCAGAGCTTACGGCAGAAATCTGGTGATGTAGTGGCTTCTAGTCGTGTTAGTGAAGAGTCCGGGAGGCATCAGCTTTGTAGCTGAGTGATCATAGGATCCACTGAGCAGGCCGGGAGATGGGCCTGGCTCAAGGCTAGCTTAGGGGCTGGGCCACTAAGTAGCAGCTAGCTAGCTGCGATGATCTGGAGTAATGGTCCAGAGCTTACGGCAGGAATTTGGTGATGTAGTGGAGAAAAGCAGTGTGTGGATGCATAGGGTATATGTTGGGCGGGAATGAATGAGAATGGATGAGTAAATTGATGGGTGTAAGGGTGTCTGAGAGTTAGGGAGGGTGGGAAAAGATGGGAGGTTGGGACAAGTTTTACTTGGGTGTGTAAGGTTGGGAAAGGATGGGAGGTAGGGACAAGCTTAGCCTGGGTGGGAAAGGATGGGCAAGGATGGGTGATAGGGACAAGCTTAGCTTGGGTGGGCAAGGATGGGAGGTTGGAACAAGCTTGCCTTGGGTGGGGTGAAGGGCAGAGAAAACAGGAAGGGGGAGGTAAAGATGGTACAACATAGTACAATGTAATTCTTAGTTCTGGACAGATTAAGAGAAGATGTCGAAACCTCATTATTCCTTTTTTGTCAGTATAGCTAAGATATAATGGTGGTTATTGGTAAGAGGGGAGAGGGGCTCTATCCGAGGGACTGGGACGGGGAGACTGGGAGGGCATCAGGCACTTCTCTGAGATGTGTGTGGGGCCTCCACTCATTTCACTTCAGTCTCTTGGTGGACCCACTCTCCCGAAGTAGACACCCACAAGCCACTATATTTTCATTTAATTTACAAGGTAATACAAACGGACCACAATTCTTAAATGGCAGACTTTATCCAATGTATGTACAAAGACCTAATCCACAGGCTTTTGGTACATCAGGAGAGGAGTTGGAGTTTAAAATCCCTAAAAGGCGTAGCGCCTCAAAGTACAAAAACGTTATTTGCTTTGTGACTTTTGTGTATTCTCTGTTAAATGTCTGCTCAGACCACATGCTCACACACTCTATATACACAATATATACAGAAGTATGCGAACACCCCTTCAATTAGTGGAACCGGCTATTTCAGCTACACCCGTTGCTGACAGGTGTATAAAATCAAGTACACAGCCATCCAATTTCCATAGACAAACATTAGCAGTAGAATGGCCTTACTGAAGAGCTCGGTGACTTTAACCGTCATAGGAAGCATCGTCAGCACAAGAACTGTTCGTCGGGAGATTCATGAAAAGGGTTCCCATGGTCCGAACAGCCGCACACAAGCCTAAGATCACTATGCGCAATGCCAAGCGTTGGCTGGAGTGGTGTAAAGCTTGCCACGATTGGACTCTGGAGCAGCGGAAACGCATTCTCTGGACGGATGAATCACGCTTCACCATCTGGCAGTCCGACAGACTAATCTGGATTTGGTGGATGCCAGGAGAACGCTACCTGCCCCAATGCATAGTGCCAACTGTAAAGTATGGTGGAGGAGGAATAATGGTCTGGGGCTGCTTTTAATTCTAGATGATTCTGTGCTTCCAAATTTGTGGCAACAGTTTGGGGAAGGCCCTTTCCTGTTTCAGCATGACAATGCCCCTGTGAACAAAGCAAGGTCCATACATGCCTATTTTCAAAGGATGAAGCTAAGAATATTAACAACTTCATAGTTAAGAACAGTACAACATTGTGGGAAAAAATTTAACTTATTTTACAAGAACCAATACCACACCATAAAACACACAACACTAAGGAATGATCCTAGATAGATAGATAGCTTTTCAGAATTCACAGATAAATTGGTTTACATGGCAAACTAAAGGCATAGAAACTGTATATGACTTGGAAATCAATGTATTTCCATGACAGAATAAAAAGCCATTTTGGACTGACCAATGTAGATATTTGCAAATACTTAAAAGTTTCATATCAAGAAATTCCGAATTTGGGAATCATCTGTCTGCTTCCACCAGGCATTCCACTGATTTCAAAACTCGGTCAACTTCTTGCGTGACAACAACACTATTGATCACCGTTTCTTCTGATGACAGTGATTTTTACTTAAGTCAGAGAGAGTCAGCATGGCATGATCATCCTCCAGAAAGTAGTCCATCACAACTTTTCCCGCTGATCTTTGTTGATAGCGCTATTAACTTCAAGGCAGCAATACAACACTTTTTCAGTTCTTCATGATATCTTTCAAAAGAATCCTTGGTAGAAAGGATTTTCCAAGCATACTGGGCAGCTCATGTTATAGACAGAAGCATGCTACATGGGAGACCAATCCTATCTCCTCTCTCGGCCCGTCCAGCCCATCCATTATCTCAGCCAATCATGGCTAGTGGGAAGGTTCCCGTATTTTTCCGTGGCTAAACCAACTAGGCTCGTAATTTAACAATTGTATTGGTATTTACAGATGGCATACAAGTTTGTTATTAAGGCACAAGAAAGTTCACATGTTCCAGAAGCATTTCTGACAAAAAACACATTTTGATATATATCTTTTTTTTCCTTCAAATGCCTCTCCTGTGAGGTAGTGATGTCCGACATACTCCTAGCTTCTTGAAACGGGCTCCAAATGCTTTACAGTCTATATGTTGAAAGTGTGTGGGGGACGATGAGAAACAATGCAGTTTGAGGCCATGTGGCGGAGAGTGATGCGAGCGGTGGAGATGGGGGTGTGAGCAGGTGGGTCTTGGCAGGGGTGGCAGGGGTGATGGTGTGGATGTTTGTAAGCGTCTGTATGTTGTTGTTTGTATGTGTTTGTTTTGTATTGTTTAAAAATATATAAAAAAATAATAAAAAATGAAATTGTATCTGCTTGCAAACATGTTCAAAGGACCCACATGGTTCTCTCCAAGAGGAAACCCACACCTCCTGAAACAGGGTTCAAAGAGGCAGAAAGCGTTGAATGCTTGACAGATGGAATTCATTAGGTTTTGTTGATGTGTGTTTGTGCATGTGTAGATAGTTGCCTTTGCGTGTGTTTGTGTGAGATTTAAATGGAAGTTTATATCTGATATACGTATTACTGTAAGAAAAAAACGACAAAATCTTCTCCTTGTACTGGGACGTATAGACTACAGCTATGCATCGTTTGAGGCATAATTATGTCTCTGTCGTATTGTATGTTTCTTTGTGTGTGTGCTTGCATGGATGTGTGTGTCGTGCGCATGCATTTGTGTGTGCATACATGTGTGTGTTCTTGCATGTAAGTATGTGTGTGTGCTTGTGTGTACATGTGTATGTGCGTGTTTACAATATGTGTGTGTCTGATAGCGTGTTGACATGCTCTCTCCCCAGACCATGTTCTATATAAGCAATAAGGCCCGAGGGGGTGTGGTATATGGCCAATATACCACGGTAAGGGCTGTTCTTATGCACGACGCAACACGGAGTGCCTGGACACAGCCCTTAGCCATGGTATATTGGCCATATACCACAAACCCCCGAGGTGCCTTATTACTATTATAAACTGGTGACCAAAATAATTAGAGCAGTAAAAATAAATATGTTGTCATACCCGTTGTATACGGTCAGATATACCACAGCTTTCGAACAATCAGCATTCAGGTCCCGAACCGTCCAGTTTATAATACTAATAGAAGCATACATGTGTAGGTCTTTTCTCCCAGGGCCTGTGTGATCTCACTTTGTCAGAGTGGTTGTAGCCTCCAACTTCCAACACGTCCCTGTGGCAGCTATACAGTACTAACCCATTAAAGACTTGTGGTCGGTGGCTGTCTTAGACCGAACTGTGGCTGCTATACAGTACTAACCCATTAAAGACTTGTGGTCGGTGGCTGTCTTAGACCGAACTGTGGCTGCTATACAGTACTAACCCATTAAAGACTTGTGGTCGGTGGCTGTCTTAGACCGAACTGTGGCTGCTATACAGTACTAACCCATTAAAGACTTGTGGTCGGTGGCTGTCTTAGACCGAACTGTGGTTACTGGGTATCCCAGACCAAGCCCATACTCAAGCACTTGTACAGTCATCCCAGGTATGTGTACTCCGCCTCTCATCTAACTCACATACAACTCTAGACATTTCACTCACAGTTGTATTTGTACCACTGAAAATTGGCCTACAAATGTCAATGCATACGAGGAAATAAAGCTGTTATACAATGTACCGTATGTTATATTCTCTCTTCTCTCTCTTACTTTCTGCATCACTGTTTCCCAGGCTAGCTCCATCATGTCTGATTCCTCTCTCTGTATACATATGGCCACCATCTGGTCTGGCAGGGGGATGTCAGAGCCCAGAGTGAGCCAGCTCCAGCTCCCTCAAAAGACTATGTGCAGTATCAGGGTTAACCCCTTACAGGAACACCTGGTACAGTACATGGTGCAGTACACTCTGCAAAGAAAGAAAGGAACAATAGGAAAGACTCTCTCTCTTTTTTTCCTTATCTCTTTTCTCTATCTTTCTCTCTCCCTTATTCTTGTTTTTACATACAGACATTTCTTTCTCCTCTCTCTCTCTCTGCTTATTTGATACAAGTCACATGCCTCTGGTCTAAGTTGTATTATTCATCTCTAAATCCCCTAGAACAGTGAGTACAGTACACAGAGGACAGAGTGACTTACCAGACAGACGGACTCCTATATTTCATTGTTGTCCCTGCTCTGTGAGAAACCCAGGGAAACTACTCCCATGGAGCTGCAGAGTTTTCTGGGGAAGAACCAGGCTCTAGTGCGTCCCTCGAAAATAGATTTAAGTGCAGGGTAAAGCCACATCGAGGTCACAACTCCTTCAGTCAAGCATGGGGAAGTCAGAGAGGCAGGGCTGGTCCTGCATGCTAGGCATTCAGCCCTACAGACAGGGGGTGGCAGAGATATACAGCCTATAGTAACCCTGCTTTGTTCCCTCTTTTCTCCCTACATAGCTCATAGGTTGTTGTTGTTTTTCCTCTAATAGGCCTATATAGTAGCTCAGATGGATTTGTGTGCTCATATGTCAACATTTATAAGTAAAGCAGTTATTTGATAATCAATGTTTCAACAGCAAAGTAAACTGTATTTTTTTTAAATGACATTTAATAGTAACTGTAACTATTATGTTCTCCTTGTGGCAGTAGAACAGAGTCAGTGTTCCAAACCAGTGATTTTAATGTCCCAGGTCTTTCCTATGAGGCTGTATGACACTGTCCACTTTAGAATTACCATATTATTGAGTACTAAGCATTCATTATAGGGAGAGATCTGAATGGGGGGCTCCTCCTGTACACAACCAATTATTCATCATTCAGTGATGAGTGGCTTGCCTGGAGGATCTCTCTCTCTCTCTCTCTCTCTCTCTCTCTCTCTCTCTCGTTCTCTCTCTCCCTCATGCATTTAAACCTCATGACTGAATAGCAATAGCCGTCACTTGGCGCAGGTAGTTAAAAGTCTGAAATGTATTATTCAAAAGACACAATGGCTACTGGATCCCACCACTGCCACCACATGCATTTTTGATAACTACAACATCAGAAAATAATTTCATCATCTAAATTAATAATCTAATCTCTGGTGGCTGAATATTGCCAGGTTTGAACCACAGCACAGTGACAGGGACATAATCAGGAGAGGAGTCCTGGCTTGGCTTTTTTGTCACGCACAGAGAGAGTGGTTACAGTACTTTGGTTGTGGCTGGAGTGTGTGTAAGAATGTCGGTGTCCGCGACGTCTTGCTCCCAGACAAGCTAAACACCTTCTTCACCTGCTTTGAGGATAACACAGTGCCATCGACCCGGCACCCTCCCAAGGACTGTGGGCTCTCGTTCTCGTTGGCCAACGTGAGTTAGACATTTAAGCGTGTTAACCCTCGCAAGGCTGCCGGCCCAGATGTCATCTCTAGCCTTGTCCTCAGAGCATGCACAGACCAACTGGCTGGAGTGTTTATTGACATATTCAATCTCTCCCTATCCCAGTCTGCTGTCCCCACATGCTTCAAGATGGCCACCATTGTTCCTGTACCCAAGAAAGAAAAGATAACTGAACTAAATGACTACCGCCCCGTAGCACTCACTTCTGTCATCATGAAGTGCTTTGAGAGGCTAGTTAAGGACCATATCACCTCTAACTTACCTGACACCCTAGACCCACTTAAATTTGATTACGGGCCCAATAGATCAACAGACGATACAATCACCATTGCGCTGCACACTGCCCTATCCCACCTGGACATGAGGAATACCTGTGTAAGAATGCTGTTCATTGACTACAGCTCAGCCTTCAACACCATAGTACCCTCCAAGCTCATCATCAAGCTCGGGGCCCTAGGTCTGAACCCCGCCCTGTGCAACTGGGTCCTGGACTTCCTGAATGGCCGGTGCCAGGTGGTGAAGGTGGGAAACAACACCTCCACTTCACTGATCCTCAACACTGGGGCCCCACAAGGGTGCGTACTTAGCCCCCTCCTGTACTCCCTGTTCACCCATGACAGCGTGGCCACGCACACCTCCAACTCAATCATCAAGTTTGCAGATGACACAAACATAGCAGGCCTGATTACCAACAATGACGAGACAGACTACAGGGAGGAGGTGAGGGCCATGGCGGAGTGGTGCCAGGAAAATAACCTCTCCCTCAATGTCAACAAAACGAAGGAGCTGATTGTGGACAGTGTGGTGAAGAAGGCACAACAGCGCCTCTTCAACCTCAGGAGGCTGAAGAAATTTGGCTAGGCCCCTAAGACCCTCACAAACCTGTACAGATGCACCATTGAGAGCATCCTGTTGGGCTGTATCACCACCTGGTATGGCAACTGCACTGCCTGCAACTGCCCAACGCATCACCGGGGGCACACTGCCTGCCCTCCAGGACACCTACAGCACCCGATTTCACAGGAAGACCAAAAGATCATTAAGGACACCAACCACCCGAGCCACTGCCTGTTCACCCCGCTATCATCCAAAAGGTGAGGTCAGTACAGATGCATCAAAGCTGGGACTGAGAGACTGAAAAACAGCTTCTATCTCAAGGCCATCAGACTGTTACATAGACATCACTAGCCGGCTACCACCCGGTTACTCAACCCTGCACCTTAGAGGCTGCTGCCCCATATACATAGACATGGAATCACTGGTCACTTTAATAATGGAACACTGGTCACTTTAATAATGTTTACACACTGCTTTACTCATTTCATATGTATATATTGTATTCAATTCTACTGTATTTTTGTCAATGCCACTCCGACATTGCTCGTCCTAATATTTATATATTTCTTCATTCCATTATTTTACTTTTAGATTTGTGTATTGTTGTGAATTGTTAGATACTACTGTACTGTTAAATTGGAATACAAGCATTTCGCTACACCCGAAATAACATCTGCTAAATATGTGTATGTGACCAATAAAATGTGATTTGATTTGAACTCAAGCAGTTCTTCCCTGAGGGCAGTGGCTTCACTGGCTTGCATTAGAACACAGTGAGTCACCTTGCCCCAGCCAAGCCTGTGAGCAGCCTGCACTTCACTGTCAGCTGGTCTTGCACCATCACTGCATGATTCTGCACCCTGCGTCACAGTAAGGTCAAGGACTGGGAAAGTTAAAGCCAAAAGCTATAGTGCAAACTTGCAAGGTGTTTTTCAAGCACATACTCTCATTCATAAATCAGTTAATACATTTTGAGGATATTGGCAAAATTACAGGCTCGAAAACTGTGAGCGAACCCAATTTTTTCTTCAGGGTCTTGATACGGGTCTTTACTTTGGCCAAGTTTCATAGTAAACAACTCTCTGGCACCCCTTGGAAATCCTGACTTTTCAGTGATCTTCCGCGTAAAGCCTGTCCAGCTCCAACCGAACTGTGTTGGTCTGACTGAAGGATGGCCAAGGGATGGAGAGATGACCGGGGGAGCCGAGAGAGAACAGGAAGGAGTCTTACCTCGCCCATCAGTATGACCCTCTTCTCTCCATCCTCCTTCTCTTCTTTCCTCCGGTCTCAGGTCACACACAGGCCTGGCACCCATGGACTAAGTGGATGTTCAGGTCATGGCCTGCATGTTGAGGGCCTCTGTGGCAAGTGGCAAGAGGGTGCCTCTGCTGCCAGCCAGCCCAGCCTTGCTTATGGGAAATCAAGGTGACACTTCAGTGTTATTTTAACTCATAGCATCCCCCTCATAGAGTCCTCCTGATGTCGCCTTTTCTAGCTTTTACTATGGCACGATGCTCGAAATTTACCTCCAGAAAAATGTGGCTGTTATAACGTTCCCCACAAAAATGATGGGTGTTTTGCTAAATCACTGCACATCAAAGGTTGAGGAACACATTTAGCTAGCTGTATAATGGTGTGAAAGTGGTGGCAGGGGAGGGGGGAGATGCCAGGACAGCTCCCCGCTGCTTTAAGTGCTTAAAGCTGGATTTCCTGGAGCGTTGCTCTGTGAGCTGGCAAGATAATAAAGAAGGTGTTTCATAGAAATCCATATTGTGCCTATGTGCTTGCTGAATATGTGTATGTGACCAATAAAATGTAATTTGATTTGATTGAGGTAGCCTGGTCTGTGGTCCGGGATCTGCTGTCTTGCCAACACCTACAGTCATTGTCATGTATTGCACAAACAGATCTGGGACTAGGCTACCTACCTGTAAAAGTCTTCCACTAAGGCATTGGTTGATACTGTAAGTTAGGTTTGGCTGGTGCTGTATCAGACATCTGACCCTATCCTACTGAAGCAGATGGTTGGGTCTCATGTTCTTTGTTAGAGGGACATGTGTTTGTGCGTGGTCCCCCGTAGTGTACCTAGCTGAGGTGTATAATGGGAGGGGTCACGAACACTGAGCAGTGAGCTGTGGCTCTACACCACACAACACCTGTTATCCCTGCGTCACGGCAACCAGTCACCCCCCCCCACTGGCTCTCTGTCTCCATGGTGACTGACTTTCATTACTGTCAATATTCTGACCATCGTCACCCTGGAGGAGAAAAAAAAATAAAAATATGTTTGGACTCAGAAATGAACTGAGGTCTCTATTCTATGTGTAACAAATTAGTCTCGTCATGTGTAATGGGTCAGAGGAGGATTACTAAATTCCCTTAAAGCCATTTTTTCCCTTAGAGACTGATGAATAGTGTAAACTGCAAGGCTAGGCAGCAAGTCAATTAAATTAGCTGCATATTGAGGAGGAAGTATTCAAACCAAAGCTACTTTCCCTTTTCCCTAGGGGGTATAGGGCCATTGGTTATAGCCATTTTGTAATTTGACACACCGCAGGCGTGAGTCGTGGGAAGCGGTAGCAGCACTGCGCTGCTGTGGAAGAATAGGAAATGGGAAGGAAAGCAATCTGCCTCGTCATCCCCTGAGCAGGAGAGAATGACTAATGTAATTTGTGGCTGCAGCTATGATGAAACTGCCTCCATGATATTAGTTTAGGTAGAACACTCCATCTGAGCCAAACTGAAGAGGGATAGGTACAGCATACAAATATGAGCACGTACCCTCATTTCTGCAGAGCTAAATGGCCATATTTGAAATGAGGAACTAGAATTTAACATGGCCACCCGATGGATTAAATCTGAATAAAATAACACAATAAGTAGGTGTGGAATCATGTGATAAAGTAAGGTGCCTCACTGCCAAGGGAGATGGCAGTCGAAGTGAATATACATAACAGATCCACAAAAACAAGAAAGGCTAGATTATTAAACTGTTTAGCAAACAGTGTTTTACAGCTATTTACCTCACAACAAGCATCTCGCATTGAAACGTGAGGACGGAGACAGGTAGGTAACCATCAGCAGCAGTCTACCCCCTTCCTAAAACAGACTGGCATAAATACCAGCTGGTAACACTGCTACCTGGCTTGGGTCATACCCAACTCACTTGTATTTATGAGTTGTATTTATGAGTTTATTTACTTGTATTTATCTCTAAAATACATAAAAGTACCAGGGCATTCATAAATTCATCAACTGCCATACAATTCATGAACTAAAAATAATACCGAGCTCTTCCATGTATATAATAGCAGATGTTTGGGCATACATTCAGCAACAGGTCGAGTTTAATCACTGTCAGGAAAACACTGCAAAGGCAGCACTAAGCCGCGTCATCACAAATCATATATATATATATATCTCTAAGCAATAATACTCTATGAAACACAGGCAGTCAAAAGGGACATTTCTGAAATTGAGGGGATGAAGTATCCTCTCCCTGTTCCAATGACTCAACTTGTAAACAGCAAACGATTACACCCTAGCTCAGCGACAAAGACTGCCAGGCGTTGTTCCTCACACACAGTGATTGCTTGTGTAGACAGAAACACAATACAGTATACTCCTCAATGTCCCCTCTACGAAGATGGCTGACAGTGAGCTTTAGGGACAAACCATTCACCTGTTGCAGTGCAGTACAAACCAACATATCTAATGAACATAAACCTTTCCTGCAATGGAGAAGTCACTTCTCCTGACTAAAAAAGAACCAACTCATGCTGTATTATGATTATTGTAACTTTTCACTTATTTGATATTTTGTTATCCAGTGAGTCTGGGTCCATCGTGAGTCTGTCTACTGTGTTTACACATTGGTTTGTTCTTAACCACCTGTCTCTTTTCTCTCCTCTTCCTCCCTCTCAACCTCCTTTCTCTCTATCTCCCCCCTCTGCCTCTTTCCCTCCTGCAGGTGTGCTCAGCCTACCAGAGAGCCTGACTCTGCATCGGGACCAGCAGCGGTCAGGGAAGAGTGGGGAGGGCCACTCCTACAGTCAGTCGGAGCTGCGCTCCATAGAGCAGTGCCTACTAGCCACACGGGTGGGAAGCATCTCAGAACTCAGTGAGTATACTTAGACAGACATACAGTATATATTGTACACTGACACACATTGGGTTTTTACAATGCCTTTGTGTGTGTGTGTGTGTGTGTGTGTGTGTGTGTGTGTGTGTGTGTGTGTGTGTGTGTGTGTGTGTGTGTGTGTGTGTGTTAGAGTAAGCCCACTCAGGTCTGTTTTTTTACCCCAAGAGAGTCATTTCTCCTGAAGCATCCATATGATTTGCCTTCTAAGATGAACATGTACCCCAGAAGTCCCGATAACGAGGTCAATGGCAGAGAATTCCAAATCTATCCATTATTCAAACAATTTAAGTAGGCGTTTGAATGGTCAATACATTTCTTGGAATAGATTTAAATATGCTTTAAGGATTAGGACGGCAGCGAGGTATTCTGTTTCACCTACAGCCTTTCAGGGAGTTCCAGGATCACTATGAGACATCTGTCTTCTTTCCCCATGTTGTCATCTTTTGTAAGTGGAAAAACTACTGCAACTGTTCCCCAGATCCTTGCAACAAACCTGGTAAATTAATATACAGTGCATTCGGAAAGTATTCAGACCCCTTGACTTTTTCAAATTTTGTTACATTACAGCCTTATTCTAAAGTGGATTAAATAGTTTTTTCCCCTCATCAATCTACATACAATGCCCCATAATGACAAAGTAAAAGCAGTTTTTTTTTTGCACATGTATAAAAAAATTTTTTTAAAAAGGAAATATCACATATACATAAGTATTCAGATCCTTTACTCAGTACTTTGTTGAAGCACCTTTGGCAGTGATTACAGCCTCAAGTCTACTTGGGTATGACGCTACAAGCTTGGCACACCTGTATTTGGGGAGTTTCTCCCATTCTCTGCATATCCTCTCAAGCTCTGTCAGGTTGGATGGGGAGCGTCAGTGCACAGCTATTTTCAGGTTTCTCCAGAGATGTTCCATCGGGTTCAAGTCTGGGCTCTGGCTGGGCCACTCAAAGACATTCAGAGACTTGTCCCGAAGCCACTCCTGCGTTGTCTTGGCTGTGTGCTAAGGGTCGTTGTTTTCATCAAGGATCTTTCTGTACTTTGCTCCGTTTTTATGACTAGTCTACCAGTCCCCGCCGCTGAAAAACATCCCCACAGCATGATGCTGCCACCACTATGCTTCACCGTAGGTATCGTGCCAGGTTTCCTTCAGACGTGACGCTTGGCATTCAGAAAATCTTGTTTCTCATGGTCGGAGAGTCCTTTAGGTGCCTTATGGCAAACTCCAAGTGGGCTGTCATGTGCCTTTTACCGAGGAGTGGCTTCTGTCTGGCCACTCTACCATAAAGGCCTGATTGGTGGAGTGCTGGAGAGATGGTTGTCCTTCTGGAAGGTTCTCCCCTCTCCACAGAGGAACTCTGGAGCTCTGTCAGAGTGACCATCGGGTTCTTGGTCACCTCTCTGACCAAGGCCCTTCTCCCGCGATTTCTCAGTTTGGCTGGGCGGCCAGCTCTAGGAAGAGTCTTGGTGGTTCCAAACTCCTTCCATTTAAGAATGATGGAGGCCACTGTGTTCTTGGAGACCTTCAATGCTGCAGAAATGTTTTGATACCCTTCCCCAGACCTGTGCCTCGACACAATTCTGTCTCTGAGCTCTACGGACGATTCCTTTGACCTCATGGCTTGGTTTTTGCTCTGACATGCACTGTCAACTGTGGGACCTTAAATAGACTGGTGTGTACCATTCCAAATCATGTCCAATCAATTGATTTTACCACATGTGGACTCCAATCAAGTTGTAGAAACATCTCAAGGATTATCAATGGAAACAGAATGAATTTGAGCTCAATTTTGAGTCTCATAGCAAAGGGTCTGAATACTTATGTAAATAAGGTATTTCTGTTTTTTATTTATAATACATTTGCAAAAATGTCTGAACCTGTTTTTGCTTTGTCATTACGGGGTATTGTGTGTAGATTGATTCGTTTTTTAAAATGTTTTATTCATTTTAGCATAGGACTGTAACGTAACAAAATGTGGAAAAGGGGAAGGGGCCTAAATACTTTCAGAATGCACTGTACATGTATGTTTTGTGAAAACCTCTTCCACTTGAGAATATGTTGAGCTCTTGTATAATGCTCTTAGGGCCATACACAGTACTGTATCTCTTCCAATGGCATTTCGATAAACTGTAGTCCGTCAAGGCCATTTTTGGATGAGTGAGTGGGCCCTTCATTTGAAGAGACACACTGTTCAGTCTGGGAGTGTGGTTGAGTTTGTGTCCTCAGCTCATTTCAGCTGACTAACCAAGAAACGACCTGTGATGTCCAGAAGTGCTGAAACCTCTAGTCTAGTCAGTGTAGATACACAGAGCAATGTCATTCTAAGAACACATGCAGCAACACAGAAGGACTTTAATGCTGTCTCTTTCAGACGTGAGGTCTCTAATGTTGTCTCTTTCAGACGTGAGGTCTCTAATGTTGTCTCTTTCAGACGTGAGGTCTCTAATGTTGTCTCTTTCAGACGTGAGGTCTCTAATGCTGTCTCTTTCAGACGTGAGGTCTCTAATGCTGTCTCTTTCATACGTGAGGTCTCTAATGTTGTCTCTTTCAGACGTGAGGTCTCTAATGCTGTCTCTTTCAGCCGTGAGGTCTCTAATGCCGTCTCTTTCAGACGTGAGGTCTCTAATGTTGTCTCTTTCAGACGTGAGGTCTCTAATGCTGTCTCTTTCAGACGTGAGGTCTCTAATGTTGTCTCTTTCAGACGTGAGGTCTCTAATGCTGTCTCTTTCAGACGTGAGGTCTCTAATGCTGTCTCTTTCAGACGTGAGGTCTCTAATGTTGTCTCTTTCAGACGTGAGGTCTCTAATGCTGTCTCTTTCAGACGTGAGGTCTCTAATGTTGTCTCTTTCAGACGTGAGGTCTCTAATGCTGTCTCTTTCAGACGTGAGGTCTCTAATGCTGTCTCTTTCAGACGTGAGGTCTCTAATGCTGTCTCTTTCAGACGTGAGGTCTCTAATGCTGTCTCTTTCAGACGTGAGGTCTCTAATGCTGTCTCTTTCAGACGTGAGGTCTCTAATGCTGTCTCTTTCAGACGTGAGGTCTCTAATGTTGTCTCTTTCAGACGTGAGGTCTCTAATGCTGTCTCTTTCAGACGTGAGGTCTCTAATGCTGTCTCTTTCAGACGTGAGGTCTCTAATGCTGTCTCTTTCAGACGTGAGGTCTCTAATGTTGTCTCTTTCAGACGTGAGGTCTCTAATGTTGTCTCTTTCAGACGTGAGGTCTCTAATGCCGTCTCTTTCAGACGTGAGGTCTCTAATGCTGTCTCTTTCAGACGTGAGGTCTCTAATGTTGTCTCTTTCAGACGTGAGGTCTCTAATGCTGTCTCTTTCAGACGTGAGGTCTCTAATGTTGTCTTTCAGACGTGAGGTCTCTAATGCTGTCTCTTTCAGACGTGAGGTCTCTAATGCTGTCTCTTTCAGACGTGAGGTCTCTAATGTTGTCTCTTTCAGACGTGAGGTCTCTAATGCTGTCTCTTTCAGACGTGAGGTCTCTAATGCTGTCTCTTTCAGACGTGAGGTCTCTAATGCTGTCTCTTTCAGACGTGAGGTCTCTAATGCTGTCTCTTTCAGACGTGAGGTCTCTAATGTTGTCTCTTTCAGACGTGAGGTCTCTAATGTTGTCTCTTTCAGACGTGAGGTCTCTAATGCTGTCTCTTTCAGACGTGAGGTCTCTAATGCTGTCTCTTTCAGACGTGAGGTCTCTAATGCTGTCTCTTTCAGACGTGAGGTCTCTAATGCTGTCTCTTTCAGACGTGAGGTCTCTAATGTTGTCTCTTTCAGACGTGAGGTCTCTAATGCCGTCTCTTTCAGACGTGAGGTCTCTAATGCTGTCTCTTTCAGACGTGAGGTCTCTAATGTTGTCTCTTTCAGACGTGAGGTCTCTAATGCTGTCTCTTTCAGACGTGAGGTCTCTGTTGTCTTTCAGACGTGAGGTCTCTAATGCTGTCTCTTTCAGACGTGAGGTCTCTAATGCGGTCTCTTTCAGACGTGAGGTCTCTAATGCTGTCTCTTTCAGACGTGAGGTCTCTAATGCTGTCTCTTTCAGACGTGAGGTCTCTAATGCGGTCTCTTTCAGACGTGAGGTCTCTAATGTTGTCTCTTTCAGACGTGAGGTCTCTAATGCTGTCTCTTTCAGACGTGAGGTCTCTAATGCTGTCTCTTTCAGACGTGAGGTCTCTAATGCTGTCTCTTTCAGACGTGAGGTCTCTAATGCTGTCTCTTTCAGACGTGAGGTCTCTAATGCTGTCTCTTTCAGACGTGAGGTCTCTAATGCTGTCTCTTTCAGACGTGAGGTCTCTAATGCCGTCTCTTTCAGACGTGAGGTCTCTAATGCTGTCTCTTTCAGACGTGAGGTCTCTAATGCTGTCTCTTTCAGACGTGAGGTCTCTAATGTTGTCTCTTTCAGACGTGAGGTCTCTAATGCTGTCTCTTTCAGACGTGAGGTCTAGAAATGCTGTCTCTTTCAGACGTGAGGTCTCTAATGCTGTCTCTTTCAGACGTGAGGTCTCTAATGCTGTCTCTTTCAGACGTGAGGTCTCTAATGCTGTCTCTTTCAGACGTGAGGTCTCTAATGTTGTCTCTTTCAGACGTGAGGTCTCTAATGCCGTCTCTTTCAGACGTGAGGTCTCTAATGCTGTCTCTTTCAGACGTGAGGTCTCTAATGCTGTCTCTTTCAGACGTGAGGTCTCTAATGTTGTCTTTCAGACGTGAGGTCTCTAATGCTGTCTCTTTCAGACGTGAGGTCTCTAATGTTGTCTTTCAGACGTGAGGTCTCTAATGCTGTCTCTTTCAGACGTGAGGTCTCTAATGTTGTCTCTTTCAGACGTGAGGTCTCTAATGTTGTCTTTCAGACGTGAGGTCTCTAATGTTGTCTCTTTCAGACGTGAGGTCTCTAATGCTGTCTCTTTCAGACGTGAGGTCTCTAATGCTGTCTCTTTCAGATGTTATGTCGACATTTGGCCAATGTTATTGCATCTGACATGATGAGCGACCCAAAGCACCCTGTGTGTTCAGCGTCAACACTTATCATCAGAATAAACACTGATCCAATTCTAATCTGGATCAAAATGGAGTCCCAGGCATACAGAGCGCTAAGTTACATCATCAGGCTCTGTACATGGAATATTTATGGGGTCACTCTGGGACTAATTCAACTGTGTTGACACTGCAAATACAGTGACACAGCTGTAGCGGCCAAGGATACCTCTCGATGCCTCTCGAGCTTATTTCCAAAGGTAATATCAACGCAGGAAGTTTATCTTGTAAATAGGCCGGATGATATGTGCAAAGTTCAAACTGCAGAATGAATTATTGAGAAAAGCAGAAACGACAACAACGGACGAGCTATCAGACTGTCATGGAGGGAGAGGGAGAGGATAAAGACAGATGATAAAAAATCTGGCAAAGTTAAATTTAGAGATTTGCATATTCTAGGTATAGTGTTTTTCCAATGGCGTTTAGATGTCCATTTAAGACTTATCGATTTTTCTGCTTTGTTAGTTGTGTCATCTATTTTGTGTTAAATGCCATACAGGCATATTTGAAACGGCAGTCTGTCAAAGTCCCCACAAACGAGCTGTCATCTCTGACATGTTTCAACAATACCTCAGAGAATCATCATCAGTCAGTCGGAGATTAAATTAGGTAAAATCTTCCTTTGAAGTAGAGAGAAATTGATCATGTAATTATGTACATTTAACAACAATGGCCTCATCGTATTCTTGGAAATGTCAATACTCAGCACAGGCTATTTTCATATGGAAATCTGTAGAAGCAACCACTAGGGAAAAGTACCTCAGGAAATAATGTCAAAATGATGACCTCAGTGATTGCTTTCTACACCACCAGAAAAACAGTTTTATGTTCATATAATGTGGGGTCCTTATTGGAGCCCATTGTCTGATGTTTAGGAACAAATGAGGTGGTTATTTGATTTTGAACCAGAATTTATTTGGATCAGGACTCAAATCTGAACACAGATCATATCATCTCCACAGATCTCCCTGTATCATAAAACACACACGTGCACATACACTCACATTTTACATTTATTTATCGATAATAAAAATAGGCTATACATTTTTTAAACAGTTTGACCTGATATGTTCCTCTGCTTCTGTCAGAGCCTTGGAGAGAAACGTCCTGGACCTACACAGGCTACTCAAAATTAAACACTATCATGGCTGATTGGCAGCAAATCAAAGTCCAATAGCTCTGACTTCACCTGCGCTATTCTGTGCACTAAACTACATATTCTCCAACTGCACAGACCAAATATGATAAGAAGTTGTGTAAAAAACATTTCTAATAGCGCTTCTAATTTCTGTCTACTGGTAAATGTTTGGTCATGGCTCCTGTGAGATGGACTCAGCTTCTACCCCATTAAACAGTCATTACACATCACGCTCTAATGAACGCTTGGCTGTTATGTGGGCACTGAATAGCTGGTAACTCACCCCTAAGGTGCCAACACTTCTAAATCCCCCTTGTAAATATAAGCGGTGATTGTACTCCTGAGAAACAGAACTAGACGAGAACCCAGCTCATTGCAACAGTGAACAGGTTTTAGGAGATTATCTTTTGATAACCATGTAGATCCTGTAGACAAAGCGGATGGTGCCCTGTTGAACACTTTAAAAAGGCATTATAGTTAAGATGCATACCCAAACACTAGAGCTATGATACCAGTCTGTCTCCTACTTCCCTGCTCACTGTTGCTGGAAAGAATGAGCTAGCTGGGATGAAATTAGCAGTAGCTTGAATCCCATTGATAAACTAATAGCATTGTAGACTAGCTCTTAAACGGCTCTCCTTCCTCCTCGCCACCATTATGGCTAACACAAAGTACTGTCTAGTCCAGTATCCATGGTGACATGACAGCTTTTATTAGAGGACATGACAGCTAGCCGTTTCCTATTCCTGCCTATTATACTGGACCCATATGTTCTCTTGGCTATGCATGCCTCTCTAATATCAATATGCCTCATCCATTACTGTCCTGGTTAGTGATTACTGTCTTATTTCATTGTAGAGCCTTTAGCCCTGCCCAATATGCCTTAACCAACCATGTTGTTCCACCTCCTACATATGCGATGACATCACCTGGTTTAAACGTCTCTAGAGACTATATCTCTCTCATCATTACTCAATGCCTAGGTTTACCTCCAATGTACTCACATCCTACCTTACTTTTGTCTGTACACTATGCCTTGAATCTATGCTATCGTGCCCAGAAACCTGCTCCTTTTACTCTCTGTTCTGAACGTGCTAGACGGCCAGTTTGTATAGCCTTTAGCCGTACCCTTATCCTACTTCTCCTCTGTTCCTCTGGCGATGTGGAGGTTAATCCAGGTCCTGCAGTGCCGAGCCCTCCCACTCCCCAGGTGCTCTCATTTGTTGACTTCTGTAAACGTAAAAGCCTTGGTTTCATGCATGTTAACACTAGAAGCCTAATCCCTAAGTTTGTTTTACTCACTGCTTTAGCACACTCTGCCAACCCGGATGTCTTAGCCGCATCTGAATCCTGGCTTAGGAAAACCACCAAAAACCATGAAATCTCCATCGCTAACTATAACATTTTCCGACAAGATAGAACTGCCAAAGGGGGCGGTGTTGCAATCTACTGCAAAGATAGCCTGCAGAGTTCTGTATTACTATCCAAGTCTGTACCCAAACAATTCGAGCTTCTACTTCTAAAAATTCACCTTTCCAGAAACAAGTCTCTCACTGTTGCTGCTTGCTGTAGACCTCCCTCTGCCCCCAGCTGTGCCCTCGATACCATATGTGAATTGATTGGCCCCATCTATCTTCTGAGCTCGTGCTACTAGGTGACCTAAACTGGGACATGCTTAAAACCCTAGCCATCCTACAATCTAAGCTTGATGCCCTCAATCTCACACAAATTATCAATGAACCTACCAGGTACAACCCCAAATGGCCCTCCAAATACACCTCTGCTGTTTTCAATCAAGATCTCAGTGACCATTGCCTCATTGCCTGCATCTGTAATGGGTCTGCAACCAAACAACCACCCCTCATCACTGTCAAACGCTCCCGAAAACACTTCTGCGAGCAGGCCTTTCTAATCAACCTGGCCGGGGTATCCTGGAATGACATTGACGTAATCCCGTCAGTAGATGATGCCTGGCTATTCTTTAAAAGTCCCTTCCTCACCATCTTAAATAAGCATGACCCACTCAAAAAATGTAGAACAAGGAATAGATATAGTCCTTGGTTCACTCCAGACCTGTCTGCCCTTGACCAGCACAAAAACATCCTGTGGCGTTCTGCATTAGCATCGAATAGCCCCCGTGATATGCAACTTTTCAGGGAAGTTAGGAACAAATATACACAGGCAGTTAGAAAAGCTAAGGCTAGCGTTTTCAAACACAAATTTGCATCCTGTAGTACTAACTCAAAAACGTTCTGGGACACTGCTCTGAGGCTAGGAAACACTGTCACTACCGATAAATCCAGTATAATTGAGAATTTCAATAAGCATTTCTCTACGGCTGGCCATGCTTTCCACCTGGCTACCCCTACCCTGGTCAACTGCCCGGCACCCTCCACAGCAACCCGCCAAAGCCCTCACCATTTCTCATTCACCCAAATCCAGATAGCTGATGTTCTGAAAGAGCTGCAAAAACTGCACCCATACAAATCAGCCGGGCTAGACAATCTGGACCGTCTCTTTCTAAAATTATCGGCCGAAATTGTTGCAACCCCTATTACTAGCCTGTTCAAACTTTCTTTCGTATCGTCTGAGATTCCCAAATATTGGAAAGCTGCCGCGGTCATCCCCCTCTTCAAAGGGGGTGACACTCTAGAACCAAACTGCTACAGACCTATATCTATCCTACCCTGTCTTTCTAAGGTCTTCGAAAGCCAAGTTAACAAACAGATTACTAACCATTTCGAATCCCACCGTACCTTCTCCGCTATGCAATCTGGTTTCAGAGCTGGTCATGGGTGCACCTCAGCCACACTCAAGGTCCTAAACGACATCATAACCGCCATCGATAAGAGACATTACTGTGCAGCCGTATTCATCGACCTGGCCAAGGCTTTCGACTCTGTCAATCACCACATTCTTATTGGCAGACTCGACAGCCTTGGTTTCTCAAATGATTGTCTCGACTGGTTTACCAACTACTTTTCTGATAGAGTTTCGTGTGTCAAATCGGAGGGCCTGTTGTCCAGACCTCTGGCAGTCTCTATGGGTGTGCCACAGGGTTCAATTCTTCTCTGTATACATCAATAATGTTGCTCTTGCTGCTGGTGATTCTCTGATCCACCTCTACGCCGACGACACCATTCTGTATACTTCTGGCCCCTCTTTGGACACTGTGTTAACTAACCTCCAGACGAGCTTCAATGCCATACAACTCTCCTTCCGTGGCCTCCAACTGCTCTTAAACGCAAGTAAAACTAAATGCATGCTATTCAATCGATCACTGCCCGCACCTGCTCACCCGTCCAACATCACTACTCTGGACGGCTCTGACTTAGAATACGTGGACAACTACAAATACCTGGGTGTCTGGTTAGACTGTAAACTCTCCTTCCAGACTCACATTAAGCATCTCCAATCCAAAATTATATCTAGAATCAGCTTCCTATATCGCAACAAAGCATCCTTCACTCATGCTGCCAAACATACCCTCGTAAAACTGACCATCCTACCGATCCTCGACTTCGGTGATGTCATCTATAAAATAGCCTCCAACACTCTACTCAACAAACTGGATGCAGTCTATCACAGTGCCATCCGTTTTGTCACCAAAGCCCCATACACTACCCACCATTGCGACCTGTACGCTTTCGTTGGTTGGCTCTTGCTTCATACTCGTCGCCAAACCCACTGGCTGCAGGTTATCTACAAGTCTCTGCTAGGTAAACCCCCGCCTTATCTCAGCTCACTGGTCACCATAGCAGCACCCACTCGTAGCACGCGCTCCAGCAGGTATATCTCACTGGTCACCCCCAAGGCCAATTCCTCCTTTGGTCGTCTTTCCTTCCAGTTCTCTGTTGCCAATGACTGGAACGAACTGCAACAATCTCTGAAGCTGGAGACTCATATCTCCCTCACTAGCTTTAAGCACCAGCTGTCAGAGCAGCTCACAGATCACTGCACCTGTACCTAGCCCATCTGTAAACAGCCCATCTTTCTACTTACCTCATCCCCGTACTGTATTTATTTATCTTGCTCCTTTGCACTCCAGTATCTCTACTTGCACATTCATCTTCTGCACATCTACCATTCCAGTGTTTAATTGCTATGTTGTAATTACTTCGCCACCATGGCCTATTTATTGCCTTAACTTACCTCATTTGCACTCACTGTATATAGACCTTTTGTTTTCTTTTGTTCTACTGTATGTTTTGTTTATTCCATGTGTAACTCTGTGTTGTTGTATGTGTCGTATTGCTATGCTTTATCTTGGCCAGGTCGCAGTTGCAAATGAGAACTTGTTCTCAACTAGCCTACCTGGTTAAATAAAGGTGAAATAAAAAATACAAATAAAATATATCCAACTGTAACATATCAGTGGTTGTTTTCTGTACTTCAGAAGAAACTCATTGTCTTTGTGTAGAGAAAGGCACAGTTCTGTGGCCGAGAGTATTGCTGTTGGCTTGTTGTGTTTAGTTATCTCACTCCTCAGCCCTACGCCTGCCTGCCTGCCTGCCCGCCACCCAACTCCAGGAAATGTCACAGTCCAACATCAATAAGAGATGAGGATGGATGTTAGACCATCTCGCTGAGCTGCCTGCCTCAGTCCCCCATCCCCCTCATTCCACTGCTTAATTAGGGCACTATTACACTGTCATCACACTGTATTGTACTCCCTTTTGGTACAATTAGTGTAGGGTGGGTGTAGTGTGTGGGTGTGCAGTGTGTGTGCGGTTGTGCTGCTAGCATGTCAAGGCTATAGGGTCTCAATTATACATCTGAATTGCCAGTGTGTGGTGGTTGTTGTTTGTTTTCATCAGATCCGCTAGCCCACTCTGTTCTTTGCATTGCATCATACTGTTCCATACAATGCTGCACTGTTTCTCTTATCAGTTGAGCACTGACATCTCCCAGATCTGCTGTCTGTAAGATATACTGTTGATTCCAAGCATCCAATTCCCTCCTTTTAGTCATGCTTCCACATGTGCCCTTCTCTCATTGTCAAGGCAAAAAACGAAATATTGACAACAGGCAAGCCACACAATTATGATGCTAAACAAACCATTTGTCTCTTTGAATGACTGTCCCCATAGACTCATCCCTTTATTGGTACGAATGCTTGCTGTTGCGTTTCCACTGAATGAGTTTGGTGAGAAATAGATCCCTCTTAAATACCACTGTTTAGTCTTTAATTGAATGCAATGTGTTGTGATTGTGTAACAGACCCCTACAGTATGTGTGAATGTGAAACCAATGGAACGTGCCATTACACTATAACTCTATTACTTGACTGACAGATTAGCACCATGTCAACCTATATCCGGACGATATATATGTGTGTTTATTTGGATCCCCATCAGTAGCTACTCTTCCTGGGGTCCACAAAAAAACACAAAACATGACAAGTAACAAAACACTGATAGACTGATAGACAAGGACAGTCACACACATTTAACATACAATCAATACAACAACAAAAAATGTGTTAGATGCATAATAATGTTATATAAACAATAAGTGTTTTTCTGTTATATACACAGTAACAAAAGTGTACGGGCTGATAGGGCCCAGGACTCTCAGAATGTCACGCTATGATAGAGACGCAGAACAATCTGCAGTATGTTTCTAATGTATAGTAATGGTGTCATATCGACAAGATGTGCTTTTCTGCTCTATATAGTAGAAATAGGGTGAATACTGGTACTCGTTGTGTCTATGAGATAGCATAAATAGTGCAGCCTTTTGAAAAACCCTCATGTACAGTTTTACTGTGTCTCAGTGGGATTCTAGTTGGGCCCAGCTGTCTCGTTGTCTGGCTTCCAGGTCTGCAAGGCATTCGAAGGCAATATGTCCTGTCCCTTTCAGCTCAGTAAAAATTTTGTGGAAAACTGTTTTTGCCATGCCATTTGAAGCATCTGGAGAATATTCACATTTTATGAGGAAATCCTTTTAAGCAGAGAGTTTGAGTGAAACCGCATGACCTAAAAGTACTGGAGGATTATGCAGAGCATGAGGAAATAGCAAGGAGAGTATTATGTTCCTAAATATTCATATTTCATAAAAAAACTGTTGTGGCTATGCTTTTACTCCACGGAAGCTCCTTTAGAGAGGATGGTGATGAACGTCTGTCTGTCTGTCTGTCTGTCTGTCTGTCTGTCTGTCTGTCTGTCTGTCTGTCTGTCTGTCTGTCTGTCTGTCTGTCTGTCTGTCTGTCTGTCTGTCTGTCTGTCTGTCTGTCTGTCTGTCTGTCTGTCTGTCTGTCTGTCTGTCTGTGTGTTTATGTCTCTTCGCCATAGACATTCTCTATATTATCTATCTCCCCTGACAGCGTGCGTGTGCATGTGTACACGTTTGTGTGCGTGTGTGTACGCATGCGTGTGAAAACAAGAGGACATTCCCTCCATTTCTCTATGACCTTCTTCTTGTCCAGCTCCTGATTTTATTGTGGATGAGTGTGTAACCCCACCCCTCTTTTCATTGTGTCCTGCAGGTGACCTGGTCTCCCGGGCCATGCACCACCTCCAGCCGCTGCATGTGAAGAACCATAGCAACGGGACGCCCATCCACCAGAAGAGCAGCCCAGTACACTGGGAGCCTGAGGCGCTCTACACTCTCTGCTACTTCATGCACTGTCCCCAGGTGGAATGGGAGAACCCCAACGTAGAACCCTCTAAGGTTACCCTGCAGACAGAGAGGTAACACACACCTCAAATGAGACTGTTATATATATGGTAAAGTTTGATTCACAGTTATGATTCACAGCTCAGGAGAATCTCTGCCCTGTACTGAACCTCCACATTCATCCTTTGATCAGATAGGTATTGACACAAATATCATGGTAGTACTTTAATTCTATGGTGAACCAAAGCCATTCTGAAGTACGCCAGTTTTAACAGTGAACCTCCAAAGTCTCCCCCACATGCCTTCAGAATTTGATCAAACTCTTACCCTGCTGGGAACTGGGAAGCTGACGTCATTGGAACCAAATTCAAGAACATACATTTTTTCTTCTTACAGTCCTACGCAATATATTTTTGAAGAATTCTGTGTTTGATGACTTTATGGCAAATAGTTATCTATCTACATAGTTTTTCCTGGCCATATCACATGGTGAGGAAAAACTCCTGTACATTATCTCTATAAATGATATAACCTCACCGCCCCAGTATGTCCACAGGCTATGTGGAAACCCCTGTCAGGGGAAGGGGAAGTGGGTGAAAAAGCTGACAGTTGGTTATGAGCAGGCCTACTCCGGAGTTCCAGACTTTACTGCCCTGTAATGGAGAGCTAACGGCTAATATGTCCCCCAGGTCTCTTTTCCCCAGTCTGCTTCAGCTCTGCGCTCTGCAAAGAAAGGTTCCTAACGAGCAGATTGGTAGAGTGGAATTGGGAAAGTTGTGTGATTCCAATCACGTTTTAAAACTTGGCTAGGTCTATGCCTAATTATGAGTCTTCAAAGATAATGTAATATTTTGAAAACACGTGTACAAATTACTTCATAATGCCTCAAGGTCACATGTTTCCCATGTCTTTGAAGAGAGTCATTTGCATTTGTGCAGTGATGAAACCTTGAATCTCTAAAGAGCAGGATTCTCCCTCAGGCTAGAATAGCATTGATGAATGACAGATTGATGATGAGTGACATATAGCTATTACAAATAAAGGAGTGAAGCTGGGGTCAAGGACATTCAACACATTGAACCATCCTGTATGAGATATCAAGCAGTGACTTAGAGTCACCTCAGTATTATTCAATATTAACATTACATATATATTGATAATAATGTCTATGACAGAAAGGTGCAGATACATATTAATATTTGTAATGTCATTTGAAATGGGAACCAGCTGTTAGGGTCTCTGAATAAAGGAGTAGGAGGAATAGCAAACTTTGCTCCAAGACACAGATCTCAAGTCAGTTTTGTGTCCCTCCAACCCGGATCCTCTGAATGGTAATGGTTTGCATTTCTGTAAGCTAAGCTTATCCAAGGTATGTACTGAAACCAGACAACAACCAGACTACATTCAGCCAGTAGCTGATATTGATGACTCCTGTCTGTGTGTGTGTCTGTGTCTGTGTGTGTGTGTGTGTGTGTGTGTGTGTGTGTCTGTGTCTGTGTGTGTGTCTGTGTCTGTCTGTGTGTGTGTGTGTGTCTCCCCCTGCAGGCCATTCCTGGTTCTACCTCCTCTGATGGAGTGGCTCAGGGTGTCTGTGGCCCACGCAGAGCACCGCCGTAGCTTCTCAGTGGACAGTGATGACGTCCGGCAGGCCGCCAGGCTGCTGCTGCCAGGGGTGGACTGTGAACCACGCCAGCTCAAGTACGGCATGGAAACACACACACACAGGGCACGCAGGCACACACACAGGCTTGAAACACACACATTCAGTATGAACTCAGAGACACACGCATGCACATACGCAGGGATGGACGCATGCACGTGTTCACACACACATACATACATACATACACACACATTGAGACTTATATTTCCCTCACTAACTTTAAACATCAGCTATCTGAGCAGCTAACCGATCGCTGCAGCTGTACATAGCCCATCTGTAAATAGCCCACCCAATCTACCTACCTCATCCCCATATTGTTTTTTTTACTTTTCTGCTCTTTTGCACACCAGTATCTCTACTTGCACATCATCATCTGCTCATTTATCACTCCAGGATTAATCTGCTAAATTGTAATTACTCCGCTACTATGGCCTATTTATTGCCTACCTCCTCACGCCTTTTGCACACACTGTATATAGACTTTCTTTTTTTCTATTGTGTTATTGACTGTACGCTTGTTTATTCCATGTGTAACAATGTGTTGTTGTTTGTGTCAAACTGCTTTGCTTTATCTTGGCCAGGTCGCAGTTGTAAATGAGAACTCACACACACACACACACACACACACACACACACACACACACACACACACACACACACACACACACACACAAACTCAGGATAACCTCATACAGTAAGCATTTGTCCTCACATTGGCACTAATCAGTTAACATGCAAATCATGTCCATCCAGAGGATTGATAGGAAGCTGAGTGTAACTCTGAATTCAGCTAATTGATTTCCTTTCCTGTGATTTCCCTACCAGGACAGATGACTTCTGTGCATCCCGGAAGTTGGATGCAGCATCCACAGAGGCTAAGTTCCTCCAGGACCTGGGATTCCGTATGCTCAACTGTGGCCGGACCGACCTGGTCAAACAGGCTGTCAATTTGCTGGGGCCTGACGGCATCAACAGCATGAGTGAACAGGTTAGTTAGACACACGCATACACACACACACACAAATGCACGCACGCACATACACATGAAAAAACTCACATTCTCTCTCTCTCTCACACACACACACACTGCTTGGGGAATCTGTGTATCACACATAATGTGAGGATTTGACTTACGTTCCTTACAGCGGACATAGCACCAGTCCACAGGGACACCTTGCAGGCAGGCACGCAAGCACTGGCAAAGATGCTCACACTCTTACAAGCACGAATGCACCCCTTCGGCCTCATGTACACCTGGATGGATATACACACACATGCCCACACCCCCAACCACCCACCCACATTCTCAACTCAATTTGACCCGGCACTTTTTATATTTATTTAAATCATTTTAGGGTTAAATTGCAGATCGATTGTGGCTTCTATCAGTGTAATTGTCTGCATAATTTCCAAACCCCCATATATATATGTGTGTGTGTGTGTATATATGTATGTATGTATGTATGTATGTATGTATGTATGTATGTATGTATGTATGTATGTATGTATGTATGTATGTATGTATGTATGTATGTATGTATGTATGTATGTATGTATGTATGTATGTATGTATGTGTGTGTGTGTAAAAAAAAATATATTTTCCTTTATTAGTTTCCCCTAACTCTACCACCTAATTGGAATAAACTAATGGACAACAACACATACAGTAGGCTTCTACTTCCAGCGTATACATACTATTTACATTTTACAGACACAGAATATTTTACAATAGTTATTTTTTGTTTGTTTTTAGTCACATCCTTCAGCTCCCCTCAACCCCTCCCATCTATCTCTGAACACCATCCAGTTTTGATTTCTATTCGCCATATATTTGTAACTGTGATGTTTCACAAGTTCTGAACCTATATACATTTTACAGACACAGAATATTTTACATTAGTTATGTTTTTTTCTTCCATCCTTCAGCTACACTCAACCCCCCCCATCCATCTCTGAACACCATCCAGTTTTGATTTCTATTTGCCATATATTTGTAACTGTGCTGTGATGTTTCACAAACGTTCTAAACCTTTCTATTATCATAGTTTCTACAGATTGTAAATGAAAGATAAGAGTATTATTATATTATTGATCGATTAACTATGACTTTTCAAATAACCCAGCAGTGCTATTTTCAGAGTTAGCTTCAGGTAAATGTTGCAATTCTTCATCCATTCCTGGACCTGTGACCAAAAACAAGCTACATATGGACAGTACCAAAACAGAGGATCTAATGATTATGTCTCTTCGCAGCAAAATCTGCAGAGCTGGGATGGTTGTATCCCCCATATATATATAACATTCTATTGGTTGCAAGAATTTGTATAATAATTGAATTTGAAAAACACAAAGTTTTGAATCCAGCGTCATTTTGCTGCATTTAGTTGGTTGTAATTTTGGGTAGAGCATATATTTTGTTGGCTGCATGTGTGACATAACTCCACCAGTTCTATTTATTCTCCCAAAATATATATATTTTTATCAATTAGTATATTTAAGTTTAACAATAATATTTGTTGTATTATTTATTCTGTCTTTTCTGGTGGATTAAACTGAAATTGCAACCAACTTTCTATGGCTTGTTTAAAACCAAATCGATATTTTGGAGATTATTTCATTTTAAAATAACCGAAAGTGAGAGGTTGTAATCTGAATAAAGGGAAAAATGCCATTCTTGAACTTGGAGTGAGACATTTCCTCAAATTGTGAGTACAAATTTGTTTACATCCCTGTTAGTGAGCATTGTTCCTTTGACAAGATACTGTATGCCACACCAGTCAGGTGGATGGATTATCAAGAAGCTGAGTAAACAGCATGATCATTACACAGGTGCTCCTTGTGCTGGGGACAATAAAAGGCCACTCTAAATTGTGCAGTTTTATCACACAGCACAATGTCACAGATGTCTCAAGTTTTGAGGGAGCGTGCAATTAACATGCTGACTGTAAGAATGTCCACCAGAGCTGTTGCCAGAGAATTTAATGTTAATTTCTCTACCATAAGCTGCCTCCAACTTTGTTTCAGAGAATTTGGCAGTACGTCTAACCGGCCTCACAACCGCAGACCTTATGTAACCACGCCAACCCAGGACCTCCAATTGTTGCATTTGCTTTTATATTTTTGTTCAGTATATGTTCAAGATAACAAAAAATATTTGTTGCATTTTGCTGATATTTGCTGATATTCCATATAGTTTGCTTTATTTTTTATAATATATTACATTTGATCTTTTTTGAATAAGTTCCTCCATTTCCTTTTGTTTTTCCTCTAACTTTCAGTGCCTCTATGGTACAGTTTTTATTGTTATCTTTCTGTACTGTTAGTCCCTCTATGTTCTTTGTTAATATGAACTCTTTTGACCTAAATTGTTTTTGTTTTAAAGATGAGTATTGAATTGCATGGCCTCTAAATGCATATTTAAAAGTGGCCCATACAATAAGGGAATCTGCTGTACCTATGTTTTGTTGGAAAAAGTACCGTAATTTCCGGACTATTAAGCGCACCTGAATATAAGCCGCACCCACTGAATTTAAATTTTTATTTTATTTTGAACATAAATAAGCCGCACATGTCTATAAGCCGCAGGTGCCTACCGGTACATTGAAACAAATGAACTTTACACAGGCTTTAACGAAACACGGCTTGTAACAAAAATAAATAGGCTTTAACGAAACACGGCTTGTAACAAAAAATAAAAAATGAGCAGTAAGCTTTAGTTGTCTTTTTGCACTGAGTCAATTCCTCATGCTGTTGTTTCCAACGTCTTATCATCGACTCATTAAGACCAAGCTCCCGTGCAGCAGCTCTATTTCCTTTTCCAACAGCCAGATCAATCGCCTTCAACTTGAAAGCTGCATCATATGCATTTCTCCGTGTCTTTGCCATGATGAGGGTGACAAAATGACTACCGTAATCAGAATGATGGGAAGTTTGAGAGCGCTCGATTTAATCTAAACAGTAAACAAAAACGTTGTTTGACCGTAACCCGTTCGGCAATTTCATTGGTCTAATGAAAGCTTCATGCCGCCAAAAAACTGAGCACGTCACAGAATGTGTTTTAAAAAAAAAAAAAAAAATTGAAAGCGGGAAAAATCCATATATTAGCCGCGTCATTGTTTAAGCCGCGAGGTTAAAAGCGTGGCAAAAAAGTTGCGGCTTATAGTCCGGAATTTACGGTAAGTTATAAATTCTTCTGTCTTGGTTGAAAAAAGGTTGTCAACCAAAAGGCTTTGATAACATGTCAGACCCCCCCCCCCCCACACACACACACACATCTAATGTACCAGCCACATTCATTTTTAATGGAAACCCAGTTTTTAGTTCTAGGCTGTTCTGAGCTGAGGAACCCAACTCATTCCCTTCAGACTGGGTGTCTTTGATGTTTAGACTGACTGAGTAGCCTAGTGGAAACGCTGGCTGTTCCCAGTCACTTAGAGCTATGGAACACTACTCCTCTGAGTTTTCCATGACCCACTCCACATGCTAGTTAATCAAAGTGGCTGGAGGGGAACTTTCAGACATGGAGTCCAAGTGAGCTGTGAGCACATCCAAGAAGTCAGATACTGGTCAAACTGAGGATTGTTGCCATGTGTTGATTGCTTCAACCTGTGCACATGTAAGGGAGGTGGTTCGGTGAACCACGTTTGCATGATGAGTAACCTTGTCTGAGACCCAAAGACTTGTGTTAGCTCCCCGAGCTAATGCCTAAGCTTTAGCTCAGCGGGCTAACACAGTATCAACTCACAGTATAAAGACAGTGTAAAGCAGCCATACACTGTCATACAAAAACAATGTGGCTCAGTTGGTAGAGCATGGTGTTTGCAACGCCAGCATGGTGTTTGCAACGCCAGGGTTGTGGGTTCGATTCCCACGGGGGGCCAGTACAAGAAAAAAAAAAGAAAAAAAGAAAAAAAATGTATGAAATGTATGCATTCACTACTGTAAGTTGCTCTGGATAAGAGTGTCTGCTAATTGACAAAACATTTTTTAAATCTGCTTTATTCAACTCACATAACCCTGAACATATCTGTCAAACAAAACATGAGTCCACCCTAACTGTAAGTTGACCAATTAATCATCTGACCCCTAAACTCCCTGTGTGATTCATCTACCAGGGAATGACCCCTCTGATGTACTCCTGTGTGAGAGGGGATGAAGCCATGGTCCAGATGCTGCTGGACGCTGGAGCCGACATCAACAGTGAGGTCAGGGACGATGGCAACACCATGTTGTGTAGAATGGTTTGTGTGTAGCCTGATCCCAGATCTGTTTGTGTTGCCTTGCCAACTCATATGGTAATTTTCATGTTGTGACAAGACAGCACAAACAGATCTGGGATCAGGCTAATTTATGTGGTGCGAGATAGGAGAAAACTCAGATTGTGTTGTCCCTCATTTGTCCCCACTCCTCCTCTCCTGTTGCCATGCTGTATAGTGTGTAGAAGGTCATTATTTCGAGGCATGGGCCACCATACTGTTTACTGTACAAAATATAATAACACTGTTGACAATTTAATTACACAGACACAACTGTAAGCTCACCTTTTAGCTGTACCTTTGATACGAAGAATGATAAGATAACGTTAAATACTGTACTAATATGTTTGAGTCATTTGTCAAGGAGCCCCTGGTAAGCTTAGGGGGTTCTTTGGTTGTAGCTTACTTACATGTAATGGTGGCCTATGTCTGTTGGTCCTAGCCTTGGCTAATCACCTCATGCATGTGTAACCCACCAGCCATCACGCCAGAGTTCATGTCGCCCATAATAGTGATAAACCCCAGAACAAAGCACTCAACACAGCATCCCATGAGGCTGAAAACTGGTTTTTTTGACCGCTCATTATTATCGCAGTGAGGTCATAACTTGTCGTTAATGCAGCAATGATTCATCTCAATAAAGTTAAATGGAGCATGTGACTGATTTGATTGATTAGGAAGTTTTTTGCTTCCAGTATTTCTGAAGCACCGCACACACACACACCAGTCAAATAGATTAAACATTCATTAAAAATGTTACTTCTGCCTCTGTGTACCCTCAGAGTAATTGAGGAAAAGTAAATGGAAGTAAAGCAAATTAGAGAAAAGTAAATTAGAGAAAAGTCTGAAACGAGTCTCTGCTTCAGAGGCTCTGAGAGATGCTCGAGGGAATATGAGTTTGTGTGCTTCGTTCACGGGTCTGTCTCAGCCCCTAACTGACTGTCTGCCTGAGAGGAGATGTGGTCTAGTTACTGAGGTCACCTTAGGTCAGTCTTGGACTCAGACTGGACTCAGAGTCATGTCTATCGCTGTCAGACACACCAGGGCTGGAACACAGTGGAAAGTTTAAAGTATCAAATAGGACTACACGACTAAGCGGGACAAGACAGAACTAGATGGGATCTATCGAGTTGGTTAGAAACAAGTCAGGCTATTGTGCAGAGGATGTCTGTTTTTGCTAGTTACCTCAGGGTCATATTTATTAGGGCAAGCAATGGACAACTTTTTTTTAAAGGTTTGGAAATGGAAAACAGAAATGAAAGTTTGTTATTGGACAAGTCCAAGTAAGCCTTCCCTGTTTCTGTATGTTTATTATGTTTGGTGCCTAATGAATACGACCCAGCACTCCTTTAGATTCCCCCCTTTAGCTGCTTGTCTTTGCTGCATAGACTAGCATTTTAATGGCTTCATATCTCTCTCCCCTGAACCTCCCCAATGACTTCCCAGGTGCCAAACACAGTGCACAAGTACCCCTCAGTCAACCCCGAAACGCGCCTGGGGACACCTCTCACTTTCGCCGTGTTACACGGACATGTCCCTGTCGTGCAGGTAGTGATGTCATCCTTTTTCACCTCACTGTGTTTTCTGTCTGTTCACCTCCCATTGTGTATCGTGTCAGGCAGGGTGGGGGTCAATTCAAAATTCAGGAAGTTAACTAAAATTATTTTTTCATTTAATAGCAATGACAAAAATTGGAATTGGAAGCTTGGTTTACTTCCTGAATTGACTGAATTGAGATGGAATTGACCCCAATCCTGGTGTCATGGTTATTATTATCATGACTTATAAATGGTAATAATAATGGCTAAAATGTGTTTTCTCCTTAATCCTATGAATGTTGTGTCTATTGAATGTCGTTGAATGCTGAGTGAACTGAGCTTGAAAACTCAATGTAAACTGGTTAAAATGGAAACACTCAATACATTTAGGAGTGTTTGTCCCATTTTATTGTCAGAAAAGTACGAGCTGATTCTCTATTTCCTTCTTTCAGTGTGCACGCAATGCATTAACTTAGTGGAAACAGGACAATCTGTTTGTCCCCGTTGCTAATGGTTATCAAGCACAATGGACCAACATTGCAATGATTTTTCCACTGAACTGCTAGAACTAATTACTTCTACATCTCGAATGAAAAGGTGTAGCAGCACTTTTTCCACAGCCTCATGGAAGGGTTCTGGAAGGACATGGAAATCACATGGGCTGAAAGCAGAAAAACAGCATTTGTGGTTGAATAAATGCAGATTTAGTGTCCAGGCTTTTTGGGGTAGAACCGTCCCTAAGCTGCCTCCCCCTGCCCTCCATAGCTGCTCCTGGATGCCCGGGCCAACGTAGAGGGCTCCCTACAGGACGGTATGGAGAACTACACAGAGACCCCGCTACAGCTGGCCTCCGCTGCAGGTACACTATGCACTATGCAGATCTAGAAGATGTAGCATACACATACAGTACACACAGACACCTAGCAGGTCTGGAAGATGTAGCATACACATACTGTACACACAGACACCTAGCAGGTCTAGAAGATGTAGCATACACAGACACCTAGCAGGTCTAGAAGATGTAGCATACACATACAGTACACACAGACACCTAGCAGGTCTGGAAGATGTAGCATACACATACTGTACACACAGATACCTAGCAGATCTGGAAGATGTAGCATACACATACTGTACACACAGATACCTAGCAGATCTAGAAGATGTAGCATACACATACTGTACACACAGATACCTAGCAGATCTGGAAGATGTAGCATACACATACTGTACACACAGATACCTAGCAGGTCTAGAAGATGTAGCATACACATACTGTACACACAGACACCTAGCAGATCTAGAAGATGTAGCATACACATACTGTACACACAGACACCTAGCAGATCTGGAAGATAAAGCATACACATACTGTACACACAGATACCTAGCAGGTCTAGAAGATGTAGCATACACATACTGTACACACAGATACCTAGCAGATCTGGAAGATAAAGCATACACATACTGTACACACAGACACCTAGCAGATCTAGAAGATGTAGCATACACATACTGTACACACAGATACCTAGCAGATCTGGAAGATGTAGCATACACATACTGTACACACAGATACCTAGCAGGTCTAGAAGATGTAGCATACACATACTGTACACACAGACACCTAGCAGGTCTGGAAGATGTAGCATACACATACTGTACACACAGACACCTAGCAGGTCTGGAAGATGTAGCATACACATACTGTACACACAGACACCTAGCAGATATAGGCAGACTAGCTGAGATGTTCATGGATAGACACACACAACATCCGCAATAAACCACCTTCATACACACATTCTCAGTTCAACTTGACCCTCAACTAATATATGATATATTGACCTCTTCCCCAGGTAACTTTGAGCTGGTCAGTTTGCTGTTGGAGAGAGGAGCAGACCCCATGGTGGGAACCGTGTATCGTAACGGTATCTCTACTGCCCCTCATGGAGACATGAACTCCTACAGTCTAGCAGCAGCACATGGACACAGGTAACACTGACTATACTCACAACACACAACATGAGCAAGAAATTATATGTTTGAGAGAAAACATATCTCTCTCTCACTTGCGAACACACACACATACCCCCCCCCCCCCCCCCCCACACACACACACGCGTCACCAAACATTTAACATCATAGCTTCCCTGCATTATCACTACATTATCACCACTATCACTATTATCACATATCTCTGTCTGCTATCCTCCCCGTAAAGGAACGTGTTCCGCAAGCTGCTGTCCCAGACGGAGAAGGGGAAAGGGGACGTGCTGTCCCTGGAGGAGATCCTGGCTGAGGGGACAGAGGAGGAGAGGGGCCTGGAGGAGAGGAACCCCTCCCAGCTGGACCTGGTCCGGACAGGCAAGGCCAAGCTCAAGGCCCTGAGAGAGGCCATGTACCACAGCTCTGAACACGGACATGTGGATATCACCATCGACATACGCAGCCTGGGTTAGTACATACTTCAGTAACACTTTATAGTCTATCTACAGCAGGGGTGGGCAATTCCAGTCTTCGAGGGCCTGATTGGTGTCACAGTTTTGCCCCAGCTACATCTAACACACCTGACTCCAATAATCACCTAATCATGATCTTCACTTTAGAATGACATTTGATTAATCAGCTGTGTTTGATAGGGATGGAGGAAAAGTGTGACACCAATCAGGCCTCGAGGACTGGAGTTGCCCACCCCTGATCTACAGTATATAGTATAGATCAGTGGTGGCTGGTGGCATTTTAAATCAGAGGACAGGTTAATGGCTGGAATGGACTAAATGGAATGGTATCAAATGCATGGTTTCCATGGTTTCCATGAGTTTGATACCATTCCATTAATTCCATTCCAGACATTACTATGAGCTGTCCTTCCATCACCAGCCTCCTCTGGTATAGAGGCTCAATAACCAAGCCCAGATAAGTAACATGTTGAGATGCCAACTGCATGTCTGTGGACTTGCAACAGGGAACGATATATAGACGTTCACCTCATCAACCAAGGACTTAGTTTCAGGTCAACTGCATATTTGTAAACAACATGTACTTTCTTTAGGTCTTCACAATGCAGTAATTACAGTATAGATATGCACAGCCTTTTGTCAGTATAATAGATATACATTCAGGTCTGACCTATACATTGTAATCTAAGAGATCCATATTGCCGTGGCCATTCGCTTGCATTCTAGTCACATGAAGCAAACTGTAGATGTTCTGCCTGTGTTGTTGTTGTTTTTCCAACGGAATGAAGGCCGGCTGTTTGTGTAACAACCTTGTGTTTTTTTCCATTTGTCTCCTCATTCCACTAAGTTCTGTTAGTGTGTTATCACTGTATTATATGTATTATAGTTTTGTTGACAAGATATATTGCTGGCAATATTAACAATGGGAATCAGTGTAAACAGACGGGAGAAGTAGGAGGCAGACAGGAACATTCTAGCTAATGAGATGGCAGATTTACATGTGAACAACAGGCACAACTCTGATAGTGTTTTTTCTCAAAGTTGGCGGGATGTCAAGTGTGTGTAGATGTAAACATCTCTGTGTGTGTAGATGTAAACATCTCTGTGTGTGTAGATGTAAACATCTCTGTGTGTGTAGATGTAAACATCTCTGTGTGTGTATGTGCCTCAGGGGTCCCCTGGACGCTGCACACCTGGCTGGAGTCTCTGCGGACGTGTTTCCTGCAGCACCGGAGACCACTGATCCAGGGCCTGCTCAAGGAGTTCAGCTGTATTGAGGAGGAGGAGTACACACAGGAGCTCATCACCCACGGCCTGCCACTCTTGTTTCAGATCCTACGAGCCAGCAAGGTGACTGGATATCATGGCCTGTATTCAAAAAGTGTCTCAGACAATTGCTGATCTAGGATCAGGTCCCCCCTCTTATTCATTATATTCTTAAAGGCCAAATGTATTCTAGATCTGAGTTGGGCACACATCTAACTTTCTACACTCAGCTTTTTTCAGTATCCACATCCCACTTTTTTCAACTTTGAACTGTATTGGTTGCATTGGGAAATTGGTCACATAAAAAATAAACGTAGAGATAATTGGAATTTCAGAGGGAATACACAATGTGAAGCATGTTGTCAGATCCCAACATCCCCTGTTCCTCTTTACCTCCATATCTGTCTCTTTTTTCCTCTCCTGACAGTGAAGATAATCATGTCTTCTTTCTGCTTCACAACCATACCCTTATGAAGGAGCCTATGGACGTTTTTATTCCCCTTTATAGAAACATGGCCTACTCGCTTGGCTCAGTCTCCTCTGCATTCCTATGAGCCCTGGTCAACAGTAGTACACTAAATAGAGAATAGGCTGGCATTTGGAACACGACCCATTTGTCTTATTGTGATTATATAATGCAGCCCTTAGCTCCACACTGACTGACGGAACCCCCCAGGCCCAATCCATTTCAATTAGTGCATTGATTTATGATTTATGCCCTCCGCTTCTAAATTGTACCCATTTTTCAAACCCCACCCTTCTCTCTTTATCCCCTCAAGATTCACTGCAGCATTAGATCCAACATAATACCTCAATAATATATTAGAACAGTTCAATGCCTTTTCTTATATATCAACTAACTGTTGGCCTGTCATGTAGTTGGGTTTGTGCATTATTGCTAAGAGAGAGCAGATGAACACACAGGTGCATGGACACTCACACACACACATACATACACACACGCACACACACACATACACATAGACATACATACACATACACGCACGGACACAAACACAGACAAACGTACAAACACACAAAGCCCCCGCCACACACCGTCCTCTCCTGTCCCATTCCAGCAGCTGCTCTTGTCCCTGTCAGGGTTGATCTATGGCAGAGGCAGTGATACCTACTCTATGAGACGTCAGGGACCCCCATCACTGTTTGTCCTGTCATATCCCCGCTAATAATGTGTGACTTCAAGGTAGAGAACGTTCATCTTCCTCTAGCCAGACTGTGTGTGTGTGTGTGTGTGTGTGTGTGTGTGTGTGTGTGTGTGTGTGTGTGTGTGTGTGTGTGTGTGTGTGTGTGTGTGTGTGTGTGTGTGTGTGTGTGTGTGTGTGTGTGTGTGTGTAACAGTCTATTTACACCTTCTTGTTTAACACACACACACAAAGTGCAGACTGATGCACAACAGAGAGTAACACTGAGAAGATGTGTATGTTTTCATGTTCAGGATGTGATATGACAAATGTGGACTTATTCTTTAAACGGGACTTGTTATTATGTTCTCCATACTGGTGTGGCACACAATACATTATAGCAGCAGTTACTGCAACATTTGTGATTTATTCAGTCCATCAACAAGTGTGGGTCTGTTACCCTGGGTCCTCTGTGGTCTGCAGATGTTATTTTTCATCCTTCTGAAAGCAACACTAGATAATCTAGTCACTGATTGACTGTGAACACCGGTGCTTGTTTCATCAGCAGCCTTTGTGACTTGACCTACTGGGAAATGTGGAAGTGAATGTGGTAGTAGATACCTGTATCTGCCTTTATCTATATTGTGTGTATGGAGTGTATAAAACCTGTCTGATATCTAACTCCCCTGTATTCCCTCTGCCTATCTGCCATGTTCCAGAATGAGGTGATCAGCCAGCAGCTGTCTCTGATCTTCACCCAGTGCTACGGGCCGTACCCCATCCCCAAACTCTCCGAGATCAAGAGGAAACAGACCTCACGCCTGGGTGAGCAGGAGAAGAAGGATTAGGTCTTATTACTTAGTAGTAAAAGTTAGATTTCTGCTATGGAGCACATCATACATAACACTGCACTGATTCACATCAGCATAGACAAATGCTCCATTTAGTGGCCAAATATTGTCATAAACTAGAAATTCAGAAGTGAGTTGCAATAAAATAGATGATGAATCTGCCTTCCAGATCCTCATTTCCTAAACAACAAGGAGATGTCAGATGTGACCTTCCTGGTGGAGGGGAAGCCATTCTACGCCCACAAAGTCCTGCTCTTCACCGCCTCTGCCAGGTCAGAACACTGCTCTCTCTCTCTCTCTCTCTCTCTCTCTCTCTCTCGCACACGCACACGCACACGCACACACACACACACACACACACACACACACACACACACACACACACACACACACACACACACACACACACACACACACACACACACGCACACTATGCCAGTTTCCCTGGACACAGATTAAGCCTAGTCTTGCACTAAAACACACTAATCTAGGATGGTGTTAAACTGCATCTGGGTACATTCCTACATTCCCCTAATAGGGGCTTATGTAGATCTGAAATGATTGCATACGTAGAAGAAATATGGTATAAATTCCACCTTAACTATCTACATAACTCCTGTCCCCAACTACCCTTACATAACTCCTGTCCCCAACTACCCTTACATAACTCCTGTCCCCAACTACCCTTACATTACTCCTGTCTCCAACTACCCTTACATTACTCCTGTCCCCAACTACCTTTACATAACTCCTGTCCCCAACTACCCTTACATAACTCCTGTCCCCAACTACCCTTACATAACTCCTGTCCCCAACTACCCTTACATAACTCCTGATCCCAACTACCCTTACATAACTCCTGATCCCAACTACCCTTACATAACTCCTGTCCCCAACTACCCATACATAACTCCTGATCCCAACTACCCTTACATAACTCCTGTCCCCAACTACCCATACATAACTCCTGTCCCCAACTACCCTTACATAACTCCTGACCCCGACTACCCATACATAACTCCTGATCCCAACTACCCTTACATAACTCCTGACCCCAACTACCCATACATAACTCCTGATCCAACTACCCATACATAACTGCTGACCCCGACTACCCATACATAACTCCTGTCCCCGACTAGCCTTACATAACTCCTGGTCCCAACTACCCTTACATAACTCCTGGTCCAACTACCCTTACATAACTCCTGATCCCAACTACCCATACATAACTCCTGATCCCAACTACCCTTACGTAACTCCTGATCCCAACTACCCTTACATAACTCCTGGTCCCAACTACCCATACATAACTCCTGATCCCAACTACCCTTACATAACTCCTGAACCCAACTACCCTTACATAACTCCTGGTCCCAACTACCCATACATAACTCCTGATCCCAACTACCCTTACATAACTCCTGAACCCAACTACCCATACATAACTCCTGAACCCAACTACCCATACATAACTCCTGATCCAACTACCCTTACGTAACTCCTGATCCAACTACCCTTACGTAACTCCTGACCCCAACTACCCATACATAACTCCTGATCCAACTACCCTTACATAACTCCTGATCCAACTACCCTTACATAACTCCTGATCCAACTACCCTTACATAACTCCTGTACCCAACTACCCATACATAACTCCTGATCCCAACTTCCCTTACATAACTCCTGTCCCCAACTACCCTTACATAACTCCTGGTCCCAACTACCCATACATAACTCCTGATCCAACTACCCTTACGTAACTCCTGATCCAACTACCCTTACATAACTCCTGTCCCCAACTACCCATACACAACTCCTGTCCCCAACTACCCTTACATAACTCCTGTCCCCAACTACCCTTACATAACTCCTGGCCCCAACTACCCATACACAACTCCTGATCCCAACTACCCATACACAACTCCTGATCCCAACTACCCATACACAACTCCTGTCCCCAACTAACCATACATAACTCCTGATCCCAACTACCCTTACATAACTCCTGTCCCCAACTAACCATACATAACTCCTGATCCCAACTACCCATACATAACTCCTGATCCAACTACCCTTACATAACTCCTGACCCAACTACCCTTACGTAACTCCTGATCCAACTACCCTTACATAACTCCTGATCCAACTACCCTTACATAACTCCTGGTCCCAACTACCCTTACATAACTCCTGGTCCCAACTACCCATACATAACTCCTGATCCAACTACCCTTACATAACTCCTGATCCAACTACCCTTACATAACTCCTGATCCAACTACCCTTACATAACTCCTGATCCAACTACCCTTACATAACTCCTGATCCAACTACCCTTACATAACTCCTGTCCCCAACTACCCTTACATAACTCCTGTACCCAACTACCCTTACATAACTCCTGATCCCAACTACCCTTACATAACTCCTGGTCCCAACTACCCTTACATAACTCCTGGTCCCAACTACCCATACATAACTCCTGATCCCAACTACCCATACATAACTCCTGTCCCCAACTACCCTTACATAACTCCTGTCCCCAACTACCCTTACATAACTCCTGTCCCCAACTACCCTTACATAACTCCTGATCCAACTACCCTTACATAACTCCTGTCCCCAACTACCCATACATAACTCCTGGTCCCAACTACCCATACATAACTCCTGATCGAACTACCCTTACGTAACTCCTGATCCAACTACCCTTACGTAACTCCTGATCCAACTACCCTTACATAACTCCTGTCCCCAACTACCCTTACATAACTCCTGTCCCCAACTACCCTTACATTACTCCTGTCTCCAACTACCCTTACATAACTCCTGTCCCCAACTACCCTTACATAACTCCTGTCCCCAACTACCCATACATAACTCCTGATCCCAACTACCCATACACAACTCCTGTCCCCAACTAACCATACATAACTCCTGATCCCAACTACCCATACATAACTCCTGATCCAACTACCCTTACATAACTCCTGACCCAACTACCCTTACGTAACTCCTGATCCAACTACCCTTACGTAACTCCTGTCCTCAACTACCCATACATAAATCCTGATCCAACTACCCTTACATAACTCCTGATCCAACTACCCTTACATAACTCCTGATCCAACTACCCTTACATAACTCCTGTCCCCAACTACCCATACATAACTCCTGATCCCAACTACCCATACATAACTCCTGATCCCAACTACCCATACATAACTCCTGATCCCAACTACCCATACATAACTCCTGATCCCAACTACCCATACATAACTCCTGTCCCCAACTACCCATACATAACTCCTGATCCATCTACCCATACATAACTCCTGATCCCAACTACCCATACATAACTCCTGATCCCAACTACCCATACATAACTCCTGATCCATCTACCCATACATAACTCCTGATCCCAACTACCCATACATAACTCCTGATCCAACTACCCATACATAACTCCTGATCCAACTACCCTTACATAACTCCTGATCCAACTACCCTTACATAACTCCTGATCCAACTACCCTTACATAACTCCTGTCCCCAACTACCCTTACATAACTCCTGTCCCCAACTACCCATACATAACTCCTGTCCCCAACTACCCTTACATAACTCCTGATCCAACTACCCATACATAACTCCTGGTCCCAACTACCCTTACATAACTCCTGATCCCAACTACCCATACATAACTCCTGATCCCAACTACCCATACATAACTCCTGATCCAACTACCCATACATAACTCCTGATCCCAACTACCCATACATAACTCCTGATCCAACTACCCATACATAACTCCTGATCCAACTACCCATACATAACTCCTGATCCCAACTACCCATACATAACTCCTGTCCCCAACTACCCATACACAACTCCTGTCCCCAACTACCCATACACAACTCCTGTCCCCAACTACCCTTACATAACTCCTGTACCCAACTACCCATACATAACTCCTGTCCCCAACTACCCTTACATAACTCCTGTCTCAATCAAGCAAATCAATCAAATATATTTATCAAGCCCTTTTTACATCAGCTGATATCTCAAAGTGCTTATACAGAAACCCAGCCAAAACTCCAAACAGCAAGCAATGCAGGTGTAGAAGCACGGTGGCTAGGAAAAACTCCCTAGAAATGCCAGAACCTAGGAAGAAACCTAGAGAGGAACCAGGCTCTGAGAGGTGGCCAGTCCTCTTCTGGCTGTGCCGGTTGGAGATTATAACAGAACATGGCCATTAAGGCCAGAGGAGGAGAGAGAGAGAGATGGGAGAATTAGGGGGAGCATATTTAAGTTCACACAGGACACCAGATAGGACAAGAGAATTACACCAGGTAGGACAGATTGACCCTAGCCCCCCGGCACTGTGAAGAGACACACACAAAGGTACAGAGATATGCATACGCATACATTGTGATATTGTTTTATGGTGGTATTAAACATTTTGTATTGTAGATATGTAGTGGTGTAATAATGTTATCTGATGTACTGTTTTATCTTTTGTTTTATATGTAATGTAAGTGCTTTAATATGTTTGGACCCCAGGAAGAGTAATGGGGATCCTTAATAAATACAAAATTCAAATACATAGACTATTGCAGCATAGATACTGGAGGCTGAGACGGGGGGGGGGGACGGGGGGGGGACGATGACACTGTGGCCAACCAGGCAGGATATAACTCCACCCACTTTGCCAAAGCACAGCCCCAACACCACTAGAGGGATGTCAACAGACCACCAACTTACTACCCTGAGACAAGGCTGAGTATAGCCCACAAAGATCTCCTCCACCGCACAAGCCTGAGGGGGCGCAAAACCGGACAGGAAGATCATGTCTGTGACTCAACCCACACAAGTCGAGATGAGTCTTCAGTAAAGACTTAAAGGTCGAGACCGAGTCTGCGTCTCTCACGTCGATAGGCAGATCATTCCATAAAAATGGAGCTTGATAGGAGAAAACCCTGCCTCCACCTGTTTGGTTAGAAATTCTAAAGACAGTAAGAAGGCCTGTATCTTGTGACTTTAGCGTACGTGTAGGTATGTGCGGCACGACCAAATCGGAAAGATACTGTAGGTAGGAGCAAGTCCATGCAATAGCAGTAAAACCTTGAAATCCTCCCTAGCCTTAACAAGAAGCCAGTGTAGAGGCTTGCACTGGAGTAATATGATAACATTTTGGGGTTGTAGTCAAGAGCTAACAGCTGTGTTTAGCACTAACTTAAGTTTATTAAGTGCTTTATGCAGGTAGCCAGAGAGTAGAGCATTACAGTAATCTAATCTAGAAGTGACAAAAGCATGGATTAGCTTTTCTGCATCATTTTTGGACAAAACGTTTCAGATTTGTACAACGTTACGAAGATGGGAAAAGCTGCCCATAAAATATTCTTGATATGTTCGTCAAAAGAGAGATCAGGGTCCAGAGTAACGCCGAGGTCTTTATTTGAGATGACTGTACAACCATCAAGATGAATTGTCAGATCCAACAGTAGATCTCTTTGTTTCTTGGGACCTAGAACTAGCATCTCTGTTTGGTCTGAGTTTTAAAGTAATACATTTGCCGCCATTCACTTCCTTATGTCTGAAACACAGGCTTCCAGGGTAGGCAATTTTGGTGCCTTCCTCATGCTCCAGCAGGTATATTGCACTGGTCATCCCAAAAGCCAACACTTCCTTTGGCTGACTTTCCTTTCAGTTCTCTGCTGCCAATGACTGGAACGAATTGCAAAAATCTCTGAATCTGGAGTCTTTTATCTCCCTCTCTAACTTTAAGCATAAGTTGTCAGAGCAGCTTACCGATCACTGTACCTGTACACAGCCAATCTATAAATAGCACACCCAACTACCTCATTCCCATATTATTACTTACCCTCTTGATCTTTTGCACCTCAGTATCTCTATTTGCACATCATCATCTGCACATATATCACTCCAGTATTAATGCTAAGTTGTAATTATTTTAGCCTGTATGGCCTATTTATTGCCAACCTCCCTACTCTTCTACATTTGCCCACACTGTACATAGATTCTTTCTATTTTTCTTTTCTTTTGTGTTATTGACTGTACGTTTGTTTATGTGTAACTCTGTGTTGTTGTTTTTGTCGCACTGCTTTGCTTTATCTTGGCCAGGTCGCAGTTGTAAATGAGAACTTGTTCTCAACTGGCCTACCTGGTTAAATAAAGGTGAAATAAAAAATAAATAAATCTCTTTTTTATTCTCTCTCTGTCTTTCTTTCTCTCTGCTTAAGGTTTAAGTCTCTACTGGCGAACAGACCAGCTGCTGAAAACACATGTATTGAAATCAGCCACGTCAAATACAACATATTCCTGGTGCGTTCGTAGAGAAAACAACTATTCTGTTTACTTAGACATGTGCTTTTCCCTTGCAATCTAATCAAATTGAAACATGAATCAGAAACGGTGTGATACATTCTCAAAAGGGAATGTTCATACAAAAAAATACCCAGATTCTTTCCCATAACAGTGTAAATCCATTGGTAGGTTTGTTGTGTTGTGTAAACGTCGGTTCATTCGTACTGTTACAGCTGGTGATGCAATACCTCTACTGTGGTGGGACGGAGCATCTGCACATCAGAAACACAGAGGTTATGGAGGTGAGACTGTTAGTCCATCTGCACATCAGAAACACAGAGGTTATGGAGGTGAGACTGTTAGTCCATCTGCACATCAGAAACACAGAGGTTATGGAGGTGAGACTGTTAGTCCATCTGCACATCAGAAACACAGAGGTTATGGAGGTGAGACTGTTAGTCCATCTGCACATCAGAAACACAGAGGTTATGGAGGTGAGACTGTTAGTCCATCTGCACATCAGAAACACAGAGGTTATGGAGGTGAGACTGTTAGTCCATCTGCACATCAGAAACACAGAGGTTATGGAGGTGAGACTGTTAGTCCATCTGCACATCAGAAACACAGAGGTTATGGAGGTGAGACTGTTAGTCCATCTGCACATCAGAAACACAGAGGTTATGGAGGTGAGACTGTTAGTCCATCTGCACATCAGAAACACAGAGGTTATGGAGGTGAGACTGTTAGTCCATCTGCACATCAGAAACACAGAGGTTATGGAGGTGAGACTGTTAGTCCATTTGCCACGTTGTCAGTCGAGTCATGTTTTCTAAGATGCAATAAGACTTAGACCAATATACAGCTGGTTGAGAGAATGCCAAGAGTGTGCAAAGCTGTCACCGAGGCAAAGGGTGGCTACTTTGAAGAATATAAAATATATTCTGATTTGTTTAACACTTCTTTAGTTATTACTTGATTCCATATGTGTTATTTCATAGTTTTGATGTCTTCACTATTATTCTACAATGTAGAAAACAGTAAAAATAAAGAAAAACCCTTGAATGAGGAGGTGTGTCCAAACTTTTGACTGGTACTATAGATAGATGCATGTTCATAATCAATACAATTTATATACTTCCTGACACAAGGTGGGCAGTCCCAGTTAGTGAAGAGCAATATTACAGTCCAACAACATGTACTACTTAACCATAATAGGGTCATGTTACTAGCCTGGTGACTGGGCCGAGATCTGTGTCATTGTGACCATACAGCAGGATAAGGCAGCCTAAATAGATCTGGTGCCAGGCTATAATTGTCTTCTTTTCTGGTGTGTGCAGCTGCTGTCAGCGGCCAAGTTCTTCCAGCTGGAGGCGCTGCAGAGGCACTGTGAGATCATCTGCTCTAAGAACATCAACACAGAAACCTGTGTGGAGATCTACAGCCACACCAAGGTGAGGGGTCGAGTTGAGAATGTGTTGTACAGCAGCACCACACATGGGTGGCAGTGTGTGGGGGTCTGCTTGTGTATGTCTACTATCTATTCAAGCACGTGTGTATGAGGCCGTGGGTGTGAGTTTGTGTGTGATCATGTGTAAACATATTTGCCTGTGCTTGCCTTCCTGCTCGGTGTTTGTGCCGTTTGCAGTATGCACTGTAGAAATGCATGCAAATAAACAAGTTTGATACACAGATTCTTAAGTAGATGTCTCCTTAATTAGTTTGTGCAGCACTGATGAGGGCATAGAAGCCGAAACGTATGCTCCTTTTACAATACAAAATGTTTAATACCACCATACAACAATATCACAATGTATGGGTATGCATGTCTCTGTACCTTTGTGTGTTTCCTTCTACACCTTGCACTTTAACCTTTTGTATTCTTTTGAGCATGGATTAAATTAAGTATATTATTGTAGCATCTCTGCCTCCTTGAGTTATTCCTTTGTCATGGTTTTAGTGTGAGTACCTTTTGAACTCTACTGATACACAGATTCCTCACGCAGTGTGTGTGTGTGCTTGCTTGTGTGCATGAACAAACATGTATAGGTTTGGCATCCAACTCAAGCTAGACAACACTCAACTGTTCTCAAACCTTCTGCTCCATCAGTTCCTGGATGTCCCAGATTTGGCTGTCTACATCGAGGGCTACTTCCTGAAAAACATGGTGGTGCTGATTGAGCTGGAGCCCTTCAAAACACTGCTGTACGACACGCCTCCAGACAGTCCCGCCACCGACGTACTCCTGGACCTGGAGAAGACCCTGGGCATCCGCATCCAGTCCATCCACCTGTCCTCCTCCAAGGGCTCCATTGTCTGATTGGTTGATTGATTGAGCTGCTAATGGGACTGGAACTGTCTGTCTGTCACCATTGACCCCAGTTCAACACATAGCTGTACTGAACCACACTCGACAGTGACACTTTTAAATTGCTTGCTGTGCTAACACCCCATTGCCATTCTCCTGCAGCCTACTGAGCTTTGGGCCGAGCACTTAGGCAAATGGACAGCGCTGGAACCCCAGAAATTGTGAAAAGGAGATTTTCATAGGGCTGAAGCAAAGCTGACTCATCACAGCAATAGTGGGACTATATCGCTGAGATGCAGTGAGGAAGGGGGGGGGGTGTGTGTGTGTGTGTGTGTGTGTGTGTGTGTGTGTGTGTGTGTGTGTGTGTGTGTGTGTGTGTGTGTGTGTGTGTGTGTGTGTGTGTGTGTGTGTGTGTCTGGGATCATTCGTAAAGCCCCAGTCAACATTACTTCGCTCCTTGACATTAGTCTCCAGACTGCAGTCAGACCTGCCATTGTCCACATGTCTACTGGACAGAATCATTGTTGGTACTTTTCTCAGCATGGTTCTGCAATCCTACATAGCTTTATAGTCTATTTATAACTGGGCCTAGCCAAACTTAACATAAGAGCAGACCTGAGTTCAATATTATTTGAAATAAAATACTTTTAGCATTTGCTAGTCTGCCCGGGGTGTCAGATTGGTGCAGCTTGCACTTTTGTGACTATTCTATTGGTTCCATTGTGCCAGGCAAGCTCAATCACGCCTAGATAAAGTATTTAACATGATTTCAAGTAGTATTTGAACCCTGGTCTGCTACATGTAAGAGTGATATGTGGATATACTGTATGTCATGTGGTAGTATGTTTTAAGGGAGTCATGCAAAGGAGAGAGGTATTGGGAAATTCTTCAAGCTATGTTTGGGAAAGCTGGAGAACAGAAAACACATTTCCTTCCTTCATCCGCTGTTAGAACTGTGTAAATATTGTGAATAAAACACAGAGCTATGGCTCCTCTTGTAAGTTAATGTATATATCCTACAGATGTTTCTTGTTCTCATGCGTCTACTCATTGGATATGGCTTTATAAAATGCTGTTCTTTTCAATGTGTTATCGTTCTGTATGTTTCAAGTTGCATGTCATGAGAATGACTGTTTTGCTTGTGTTCAGTTTGGTTTAAGAGTGGCATGAGACTTTAAGAGAGGGAGCAGGAACGGTAGAGGAACGATATTGTCAGCATGTGTCTCTAAATGTGTAGACGTGTACTGGTGTCTTCATTTCAGGAGAGAACGGCTATGGGCCTGTATTCAAAAAGCGTCTCTGAGTGGGAGTGCTGATCTAGAATCAGGTCCCCCTGTCTGTATAATCACATTCATTATGATCTAAAAGGATCAAACTGATCCAGCACGCCTACTCTGAGACACTTTATGGATAGGGGCCTAGTTCAAAAGATGATCAGGGTCTATCCTAAACCGGAGATGCGTCATCTGTTGTGTTTTCCAGACATTGTGAAACTACATGTAAATGTGTGACTCAATATCCGTTTCCTCCATAAAGATTAATATAAAGAATGATATGAATCCTCCCTAGATATCAACTGGTACAATTCTTGTCTCGAACAACAATCTCAACGATTTTTCCACTGTGAAACCTTAGTAACTGGTCTCCTGTTGTTGTTGGAACCTATGGATTTACCCTCTGGTGTTCTGTCATTAGCTGGATCCCTCATGGCGGAAGGTTTTGGAGTGGTCATGTGACATCATCACACACTTCACAAGCTGTACTACAGAGAATAAATGAGCTTTAGGGTGCATCCCAATTGTCCACCCTTCTCCCAAAGTGTGCACTTGCATACTTCCAGTCATGGATTTCACAGTGGTGGAAACTCCCTTCAGCCAATACTTACACCAATCCAATTGTTTTAAATCCATGACAGGGATTCAAGTGCGTTTGGAAAATCAGGGAGAAGGTTGGAAAATCGGGATGTAGCCTTACTTTGTCTAACTTTGTCTTGCTGCTAGGGAAAGGGGGATACGTAGTCACTTGTACAATGGAATGCATTCAACTGAAATGTGTCTTCTCCATTTAACCCAGCCCCTCTGAATCAGAGATGTGCAGGGGGCTGCCTTAATCAACGTCATCGGCACCCGGGGAGCATTTGTTGTTGGAGGTTAACTGCCTTGGGCAGAACGGCAGATTTTTCCACCTTGCTGGCTCGGGGATTCAAACCAGCAACCTTTTGCTCCTAACCGCTGGCCTACCTGCTACTGTTCAAACTTAACTGTGATCAATAGATATGAATGTCTGTAGCCTGGAATCCAAACTGATATGCTCAGTTCATTATGGTTTAACTTCATGAAAGGGAGCAAATCAGTTTGGATTCTGGGCTAATGAATGCCTACAGAGCACTGCTGAAGCCCTTGAGACAGTGCTCAATGCTAGGAACACATACAATGTACAGTGCAAATAATGCAGTATACAAACAGGATTATGATATTATGAGCCATGGACCTCTTAGTGGCTAGAGGGAGAGAGATCAAGAGAAGACAAGTAGACAAAGAGAGGTAGGCAGCATTGGAGAAGGAGAGAAATAGAGAGAGTGACAGGCAGCTACTGTAGTCAGAGAGAAGAGAGTGAGAGAGCACTCAGATGAAGAGAGATGAGCAAGTATAAGAAGAAGAGAGAATCAGTGCCACTGTGACAGCAGTGCAGAGAGAACAGGCTTGTCATTGTCCTCTGCTCTACTCTTCTCTAGTCAAGAATCTGTGTTTTTACTGTACAGGACACTACTAGCTGAACTGAACTGTTTCATCGTGGACTCCCAGCTTTACTACTCTCTTTCACCATAGTGTTTTTTCCCTTGGCTGTTTATTAAAGGGACGGACTGTTTAGATTCATCTTGCAGTTCGATGTTATTTGTAATCTAATTCAGTCACCACTGTGCTAGTCTGTCTGTCTGTCTGTCTGTCTGTCTGTCTGTCTGTCTGTCTGTCTGTCTGAGTACTGAGTAAGTGGGTCTGGCTTGCCAAACAACATGATGAATCACAATTAAACCATTACTCCTGATATGAATAAGATGACAGGACTATAATGACACACCAGGTTAGTTTGCTCTGGGATTTTTTTCTATTTGCAGGTGTGTAAAAAAAACTGTTACGATAGATGGATAACTGTCCTCTGATATGACCTTAGGCACAGTGGTACTGTGTTGGACTACAGGCCTACAGATGTAGGATCTTAATTTGAGCCAGATTGCTATGACAGGAAAATAATCCATCAGCAACAGAACATTTGAATTATTATGTGGATTATAATTATTGGACATTTTTGTAGGAGTTAATACATTTTTCGTAAGAGAAAATCAAGTCTGACATTTCAAATTGGAAATTATACACTCCAGAAGGCTTTTTAAACCTCAAATACACTACAGTATACATGTATTCTCCTGCAACATGGTGATCAAATTAAGATCCTACGTATGTATGCTTTACTTAGACTGATCAGTCATGCAGTGTATGTGTTCTTTGCATTGTGCAGTGTGTGTAGAGGGGACAGAGTAATGGGGAAGGGGGTGAATGGAGGTAGAGGGGTGGAAGAGTTGTTGAGTATCCATAGATACGGCTGTCCAGTAACAATATTAAGCTGAGAGTATACTGCTGTGCTCAGTCTGAATAGAATCCCTGTTTACGCAAACATGCGCATGCACACACACACACATCTTCCTGTGGCTGCAGCAGTCCTCTGCGGAGTGTGTTGACAGAAATAATAACACACACATACTGATCCTATTCAAAAGGATGTGATTTGGGGAAGCTGATTGGGAACACTGGAATGAACTTCAATCAGATTCACTGTGTCAGATGTGAAAAGAAACCACGTGATTGACCGAACCAAATGCCTCTCTGTCTCTTTTATAAAGCCCTGCTGGACAACTTGATTTACTTGACTGTGAAGTGTAGCTAGCTACTGTTGGTTGGGCAGGGGAAAGGAGGAGGGGCGAGGCAGGAAATCCTAGGTAGGAGAACCCCAAATTATTTAACTGAACCAATTAGAATATTTTCTTGTGTGTGTGTTTCTGTGTGTGTATGTGTGTGTGTATTCAGTGTACATGTCATAGTAAGTGGGCTGAAGTACACTATATATACAAAAGTATGTGGACACCCCTTCAAATTAGTGGATTTGGCTATTTTAGCCACACCCATTGATGACAGATGTATAAAATCGAGCACACAGCCATGCATTCTCCATAGACAAACATTGGCAGTAGAATGGCCTTACTGAAGAGCTCAGTGACTTTCAATGTGGCACTGTCATCAGATGCCACCTTTCCAACAAGTCAGTTCGTCAAATTTCTGCCCTTCTAGAGTTGCCCAGGTCAACTGTATTTGTTGTTATTGTGAAGTGGAAACATCTAGGAGCAGCAATAGCTCAGTTGTGAAGTGGTAGGCCACACAAGCTGGCTCAGAACAGGGCATTACGTCTGGCCCTTGGATGTACACAAAGAGCTAACATTAATAATATGCATGTCAATCTCTCCTGGCTCAAAGTGGAGGAGAGATTGACTTCATTACTACTTCATCACTAGGTATTGACATGCTGAATGCACCGAGCTGTCTGTCTAAACTACTGGCACACAGCTCGGACACCCATGCATACCCCACAAGACATGCCACCAGAGGTCTCTTCACAGCCCAGAACAGCCTATGGGAGGTGCACAGCACTACATAGAGCCATGACTACATGGAACTCCATTCCACATCAAGTAACTAACGCAAACAGTAAAATTAGATTTAAAAACAGATAAAAATACACCTTATGAAACAGCAGGGACTGTGAAGCAGAACGCTTAAGAATGCTGAAGCGCATAGCGTGTCCTTGGTTGCAACACTCAGTACCACGTTCCAAACTGCCTCTGGAAGCAACCTCAGCACAAGAACTTTTCGTCGGGAGCTTCATGAAATGGGTTTTCATGGCCGAGCAGCTGCACACAAGCCTAAGATCACCATGTGCAATGCCAAGCGTCGGCTGGAGTGGTGTAAAGCTCGTCGCCATTGGACTTCATCATCTGGCAGTCCGACGGACGAATCTGGATTTGGAGAATGCTACCTTCCCCAATGCATAGTGCCAACAGTAAAGTTTGGCGGAGGAGGAATAATGGTCTGGGGCTGTTTTTAATGGTTCAGGCTCCTTAGTTCCAGGGAAGGGAAATCTTAACGCTACAGCATACAATGCTATTCTAGACGATTCTGTGCTTCCAACTTTGTGGCAACAGTTTGGGGAAGGCCCTTTTCTGTTTCAGCATGACAATGCCCCGTGCACAAAGCGAGGTCCATAAAGAAATGGTTTGTCGAGATCGGTGTGGAAGAACTTGACAGACCTGCTCAGAGCTCTGACCTCAACCCCATCGAACACCTTTGGGATGAATTGGAATGCCGACTGTGAGCCAGGCCTAATCTCCCAACATCAGTGCCCGACCTCACTAATGCTCTTGTGACTGAATGGAAGCAAGTCCCCGTAGCAATGTTTCAGCATCTAGTGGAAAGCCTTCCCAGAAGAGTAGAGGCTTTTATAGTAGCAAAGGGGGGACCAACTCCATATTAATGCTCATGATTTTGGAATGAGATGTTCTATGAGCAGTTGTCCACATACTTTTGGTCATGTAGTGTACTTGTTTGTATGCTCTCAGTGTGTGAGCAGATGGGAGGGAAGGGAAAGGGGGTCTGCCCTATCCAGCTCTGCCCCTAGCAGAAGCCCCTTCTCCTCTCTCTCTCTCCTCATCTTCTCTCCTCCTCTCCTCTCCTCTCCTCTCCTCTCCTCCTCCTCTCCTCTCCCTCCCTCTCCTCTCCTCTCCTCTCCTCCCTCCCTCTCCTCTCCTCTCCTCTCCTCTCCTCTGCACTCCTTTGCTCTCCTCGCCTCTCTGTCCCCTCTCTTCCTCTCCTCTCCTACTCTCATCTCCTCTCTCTCCCTTCTCCTCCTCTCCTCTCTCTCCCCTCTCCTCCTCTCCCCTCTCCTCCTCTCCTCTCCCCTCTTTGTCATTCACAGGCCGTATCTCTCGGGCACAGAACGTGCTGTCAGCTTGAGGGGCATGTGTTTTTGTTCTCCTCTGTGAAAACTGCTAGCTCCAGAATTGTTTTCCCTCTTCTAAAGAGAGTGAGAGAGAGGGAAGGGAAAGTGGGAGAGGGAGGGAGGGAGTGTGAGAGAGAGGGAGAGGGAAAGAGCGAATAAACTTTCTCAGACCAATGAAAACAAGTGTCTTCTATATGAGATTATACAATTTCTGTGTCCATTGTGAGATAACTTGTGGGTACATTGGGGAGATACTACAAGACAGACAACTGAAGAGGTGAGTGGGAGAGGAAGATGGGGAAAGGGGAGAGGAGGGGATGGGAAGGGAAGGAGGGGGTGAAAAGGGTGATGTTTGAATCAGAAGAGACCTTTAGGACAGATCAGGGGCGGAAATCCCGGGGGGGACGGGGGGCACACGACCCCCCCATCCTGGGAAAAATATGATTTGTCCCCCCCAATATATCACTGAAACATAACTATGTGATTTAAATAATATTAATAATACGCAATGAAAGCAATTGTGCTGATTATAGACACTTAATAGCGCGTTTTTAAGTTTCAAAAGATTGCAACCCCCCCACCCTTTGCCTCACAATGGTTTGATCCACTGCCAGTTCCTTAGCTTGCTACGCAACTGACGTGAGGTTAATCCAGTCAATCGCGCACACACACTAGCTGAATATGCATAGCTAGCGCGCAAATATTAACTATTAAGCTAGCTAGTACCTATTCCATTTATGTGGCGTCGTCAAAGATGGAATCAGCATGCAGATGATGTAAGTTAGTGCTTCAAAGTCCCTGTGATAAGGTTAGCGATAAACTGAAATCCAAACTGAACAGAACTACACTCTCTTCTACCATTGTCTTAAATATATTTAATGTTCTCGTTGCAAAAGCTAAATTGTCGCAAGTGAACTTTTATTTATTTATTTTATTTCACCTTTATTTAACACGGGTAGCAAAGATTATAGCAAACACCACTGAAACTGAATTGGTGCTCGCTAGTTTTGCAAATTCAGCTATTGTTGGAAGCCAGCCAATATGAAACAAACTATTAAAATTACAAAAGGTTGCAGCATATGTTGTGTAAATGGTGAACTCATACAGCTGTCAACTCTTGTCATTTTAATCCGTTTCACATTTGCTAGCTACCTTTTAGATCGAAGCCCAAATAGAATGATAAAAGATAAGATGATAGAAGCCCATCTCCTACTGTAAATAACCTACACACTGTGTGTGTAGCCAGCCAGCCAGCCAGGTAGAAAAATGGCAGAAAAATAAAAGACGGACATCAGAGTATTTTTCAATACACCAAAACGCATAGTAAGAACCCTAGTAGCCTAATATCTCAAATACTAGTTGATAAAATGTTCATAAGAAAGAAATGAAATTCTAATGGAAATGTTTCACAATGATGTCATTAGGCAGAGCAGGCAACAGATGGCACACAGACAGCAGAGTTGGGGACAGATATGCAGGGACAGACTGGCAGAGACAGGGAGTCTCAGGTAAGTTTGTTGAGTCTTTGTTTTGCAACATTATGAAAGGTTCAAATTTTTTTGACTTGTAAAATAGGAACATAATTGGAAAATGCCATGGATACCCCCACTCTCAACTTAAACTGGTGACTGAACTAAGATTTGTTAAAGGCAATGGTATTGCTGTTGTGATTAGTTGTGTAGTTTTGGGTACCGGTAGTTAGGAGTACGGCAAACACCTTATTTCATTGGTTCCTCAATATACATTTACCATATTACAATGTAGGCTATGTGTTACAGCACTATTTTTGGTGTCCCCCTCAGGAATTGCTCTTGAGAAAATTTCATGTAATTGTCCCCTCCAAAGTTGATATCAGATTTTCGCCAATGGGAGAGATGGGCAAGGACTATTGTAGGATTAAATTATGTGTACATTTATTTGCACATATTTTCTATTTGTATTGATCTTGTTTCTTGCTGTCCCATTGTTATCCTAAACGTTATAACCACTTTCTACTACACACCATTTTCACTCAGAGCTAAATAATGCTCTCCGAGTTTGGTTTAGCTGAATTATTGTGATTAATATAACTCATAATAGATCTTGTTGATCTTAGATTTTTATATTGGAAAGAAGATATAATAAAAATCAAGGTTAATGGTACAGAAAACCATTTTGTCTTATGACAATTTGTACAAAATCCTTATTTATCAACTGATAATTAACTGAAATAAATAATAATTTCCATTTGTGCAACCATCTTTATCTTCCTAAAGGACCAAAGACGATGACGTTATCGTTTGATTCCGATACTGATTACTCAGTGTCTGAATGTCCACTCTCACAGACACATTTCCTCAGACCCAGCGTGACCTCCCATTGGTCCATCGGGGGGCACTGTCAATCATCTCACCATGATGCAGCTGGACGATCTGTCTGCCGTGGAGGAGTTCAGCTACGCCCAGATGCCCACGCTGGAGAGAGGAGCTGGTGGGGGTACAATGGGACGGCGGGACGGCGGGGGTGTGTGGAGAGGGACCGGCCAGAGAGCTACACTGTGGACGTGAGGGCCAGTGACCTGAAGCTTTCCCACTCTGAGAAGCCCATGCACCCCTGCCTCAGCTATAGGACCTGGCTCTACAGTGTTCTCATTGGGGTAAGAGGTCAGGAGGTTAAAGGTCAAGGGTTAAAGGTTAAACGTTGCTACAGCAGGGAGTTGGTCAACTCTAGTATTCCAGAAAACACAGTGCTGCTGGTTTTTTGTTTGTACCAGGAATGAATTGTAAATGATTAGTCATAGTCAATGCCATTGACTGGTTAGAGAGTCCACAGACCTGGTAACTCCAGTCACCGTCTGATTTGAAGGCAGAAACACAGCATAACAGCATTACAGCATCCTTCGAGGAGGAGATGTACACCTCTGCTTTAAAACTTTTTCTTAGGTGTGAATGTAGAGAGAACAGGGATAGCGTGACAACTTTTTGGTAAGTGAACTCTCCTCTAGGCAGTTTACGTACTAACCACTGCGTGTGTGCGCGTGTGTTTGTGTGTGTGTCTGTATCTGTGTCTGTGTGTGTGGGTGGGCTGGCTTCTCTCTCTACCTGGGCAACGTGTTTCCTGCTGCTATGGACTACCTGCGCTGTGCTGCAGGCTCGGTGAGGGGCTCTTAGCTGACTAGAGTCTGAAAAAATGCTGATCCTCATGTCCCAGAGCTATTTGTGCTGTCTATCCAACTTCTATGACAAATAACATAGGAGTTGGCAAGACAGCACAAACACATCTGGGATCAGGCTAGGAATGACCTGATAGTAACATGAAAATGGCACCGACGGACAGGGCTGCCGTGCTTCTAGCTCTTAGGAAACCTTGCTGCAATATTTCGATTTTTTTATGTGTTATTTCTTACATTATTAGCCCAGGAAATGTTTTGTGTTATTACTTACAGCCGGGAAGAACATCTGGATATCAGAACAGCTGTAACTCACCCGAATTACCAGCATTACGACCAGGAATACGACTTTCCCGAATCGGATACTTTGTTTGTACCCTCCAGGCCAATTGAACTGACTCCAGAGGCTGTTCCAATACATCACCGGCGGAAAAGAGGTACTCGGAGGTACTCAGGAGGTGCGCACACCACCCACCGCTTCCGAGTATATTACTCGCTAATGTTCAGTCTCTGGATAATAAAGTTGACGAGCTCAGGGTGGGCTCTCCTTCCAGAGAGACATCAGGGATTGTAAAATACTGTCACGACTCCTACCGAAGGTGACTCCTCTCCCTGTTCGGGTGGCACTCGGCGGTCGTCGTCACCGGCCTACTAGCTGCCACCAATCCCTTTTTCCCTTTCTGTTTGTTTTGTCTAATTAGTTTCATCTGTTTTCATTTAGGCTTGTTAGTTGGGCTATTTAAGCCAGTAGGCCCGCCTGTTCTTTGTGCGGGCTTGATGATCCTTCCACTGTGTTCGTTGTGGTGGATAGTATATTTTGGGTGTTTGTATTTTGGTGCGCCCGGCATTTTGGGTGAAATACTTTTGTGCGTAATAAAGCGCTACATTGAACTTTCTGTCTCCTGCACCTGACTCCGCACCCACTACGCCCAGACAGTTACACATGCTCTGTTTCACGGAAACATGGCTCTCTCTGTATATACTGTCTGAGTTCATTCAGCCAGTTGGATGCTCAGTTCATTGTGCAGACATGAATACATATCTCTCCGGGAAGAAGAAGGGGGGCGGGGGTTCATGTTTTATGATTAACTACTCATGGTGTGATTGTGATAACATACAGGAACTTAAGTCCTTTTGTTCACCCGACCTAGAATACTTCACAATCAAATGCCGACCATATTACCTTACAAGAGAATTCTCTGCGGTTATAGTCATAGCCGTGTATATTCCCCCTCAAGCCAATACCATGACGGCCTTCAAAGAACTTCAAAGGACTTTATGCAAACTGGAAACCACATATCCTGAGGCCGCATTTATTGTTGCTGGGGATTTTAACAAAGCAAATTTGAGGAAAACTTTACCGAAAATCTATCAACACATTGACTGTAGTACTCGCGCTGCTAAAACACTCAACCACTGCTACTCCAAATTCCGGGATGCCTACAAGAACCTCCCCCGCCCTCCCTTTGGAAACTGAGATCACGACTCCATTTCGCTCCTCCCTTCCTATAGGCAGAAACTCAAACAGGAAGTACCTGTGCTAAGGATTATTCAACGCTCATCTGACCAATCAGAATCCGCGCTTCAAGATTGTTTTGTTCACGTGGACTGGGATATGTTCGGGGTAGCCTCTGAGATCAACATAGACAAATACACTGATACGGTGACTGAATTCATCAGGAAGTGTATAGGAGATGTTGTACCTACTATGACTACTAAAACCTGTCCTAACCAGAAACCATGGATAGATGGCAGCATTCGCGCAAAACTGAAAGTGCGCGAACCATCACATTTAACCATGGCAAGGCGACTGGGAATATGGACGAATACAAACAGTTTAGTTATTCCCTCCATAAGGCAAGCAAACAGGGCAAAACGTCAGTATGGAGACAAAGTGGAGTCGCAATTAAACTGCTCAAACAATCTACAGACAATCACGGATTACAAAGGGAAAACCAGCCACATCACGGACACCAACGTCTTGCTTTCAGACAAGCTAAACACCTTCTTCACCCGCTTTCAGGATAACACAGCACCACCGACGCGGCCCGCTACCAAGGACTATTTGCTCTCCTTCTCCATGGCTGACGTGAGTGAGACATTTAAGCATGTTAACCCTCGCAAGGCTGCCGACCCAGACGGCATCCCTAGCCGCAGCCTCAGAGCATGTGCAGACCAGCTGGTGTAGTGGAAATATTGAATCAAATATTTCTCAGATACCGGAACTTGTAAATTCAAATAGACTTTATTACAAAAGTAACAGAAGCTGAGCAATTCCACGGAACAACTGAATTCTCTTGTTACAGACCTCAGGCTTTATAGGTTTACACCTCCAGATAACACACATGGTCACTCCTCTCTATGTAAATGATTAACACCCCTTGTCCTCTTGCCACCATTATCTTTCTGTTTCAATTCTTGCTTGTTAACGCCCACATCTGACTTATCTTTGCTCAGTTTAGATTATATTGGTGGTGGTGCCATAGTATTAATACAAAAAAGAATACATTTATTGCATATATATGTTCCTAATGTCAGTGATTTTCTAATAATACTTGATTAGTACAAACACATCTTCTTTTCACAGGTACATGGCTTATGGTGCCTATATTATTTAACTAAGGTACACATTTTCTGCTTGCGTTCTGTTTTTACATATCTAGTGATTAACTCCATGTTGACCCAGCCGTGTACACTCCCATGGATCCTGTGTCACGAGCGGAATGAACAGTTTAAGGAGTGAGTCAAGCGCAGGAGACGGAGGTCCGTGAGAACAAACTTAATTTAATAAGTCCACGGGCAAGATTCATATACAGCTGGGAGCATAACAGTCAGAAAAAAAGACTAAAAGAAGCTCCGCTCAAAAGGCAGACGGGGCGCAGCCCGGCAACCCTAATGCCTAGACAATAGAAGTAACACCACACGTAACAACGAACAATCCCGCACAAATCCTAGCTAAACACAGACAGACTAAATAACCCCCCCACTAATTACAAACACAAAACAGGTGCAATCAAAAACAGACATAACTAATAGACACTGAAACACAGATCGGTGGCAGCTAGTAGGCCGGCGACGACGACCGCCGAGCGCCGCTCGACCGAGGAGAGGAGCCCCCTTCTGTGGATGTTGTGACAGTACCCCTCCCCTGACGCGCGGGTCCCGCAGCGTGCCGACGCCGGCCTCGAGGACGACCCGGAGGGCGAGGCGCTGGGCGATCCGGGCGGAGGTTGTGGAAATTCCCCAACATGGCTGGATCCAGAATGTCCCTCGCTGGGACCCAGCACCTCTCCTCCGGACCGTACCCCTCCCAGTCCACGAGGTACTGTAGGCCCCCCACCCGACGTCGGGAGTCCAAGATGGCCCGGAATGTGTACGCCGGGGCCCCTCCGATGTCCAGGGGGGGGCGGGGGGACCTCCCGCACCTCAGCGTCCTGCAGCGGACCAGCTACCACCGGCCTGAGGAGAGACACATGAAACGAGGGGTTAATACGGTAATATGTAGGAAGTCGTAACCTATAACACACCTCGTTTATTCTCCTCAGGACTTTGAATGGCCCCACAAATCGCGGACCCAGCTTCCGGCAGGGCAGGCGGAGGGGCAGGTTCCGGGTCGAGAGCCAGACTCTATCCCCCGGGTTAAACACGGGGGCTTCACTGCGGTGGCGGTCAGCGCTCTCTTTGTGTCGTTCTCCAGCCTTCCTTATACACTCCTGGACCGCATTCCAGGTTTCCCTAGAGCGCTGGACCCATTCCTCCACCGCAGGAGCCTCTGTCTGGCTCTGTTGCCATGGCACCAGGACCGGCTGATACCCCAACACGACCTGGAAGGGTGACAGGTTAGTAGAGGAGTGGCGCTGAGAATTCTGGGCCATCTCGGCCCAGGGTACGAACCGCACCCACTCCCCTGGCCGGTCCTGGCAATATGACCGCAGAAACCTGCCTACATCCTGGTTAATGCGCTCTACCTGCCCATTACTCTCGGGGTGGAAACCCGAGGTCAGGCTGACCGAGACCCCCAGCCTCTCCATAAACGACCTCCACACCCTGGACGTGAACTGGGGACCCCGATCAGATACGATATCCTCGGGCACCCCGTAGTGCCGGAAGACGTGGGTGAATAGGGCCTCCGCGGTCTGTAGGAAGACCGGGCAACGGAAGCAGACGGCAGGACTTCGAGAACCGATCCACAACAACCAGGATCGTAGTATTTCCCTGAGATGGCGGGAGATCCGTAAGGAAATCCACCGAGAGGTGAGACCAAGGTCGTTGTGGAACGGGGAGGGGCTGTAATTTCCCTCGAGGCAGGTGCCTAGGAGCCTTGCACTGGGCGCACACCGAACAGGAAGAGACATAGTGTGTTACATCCTCTACCAAGGTGGGCCACCAGTACTTCCCCCTCAGGCCTCGCACTGTCCGTTCCACCCCAGGGTGACCCGAGGAGGGTAAAGTGTGGGCGGAACGAACTTCCGACCCGCAGGACATTGAGGTGGAGTGGGTTCGAACCGACCCGCCCGCTCGATGTCCGCATCCACCTCCCACACCACCGGTGCCACCAGACAGGAAGCAGGGAGTATGGGAGTGGGATCGATGGTCCGCTCCTCGGTGTTGTAGAGACGTGACAGTGCGTCGGCCTTCCGGTTCCGAGAACCCGGAATGTACGAAAGGGTGAACTGAAACCTCATAAAGAACATGGCCCACCTGGCTTGACGAGGATTAAGTCTCCTCGCTGCCCGGATGTACTCCAGGTTACGGTGGTCGGTCCAGATGAGAAAAGGATGACGTGCCCCCTCAAGCCAATGTCTCCACACTGTCAAAGCCTTGACCACGGCTAACAACTCCCTGTCCCCCACATCATAGTTGCGCTCCGCCGGGCTCAGCTTCTTAGAAAAGAATGCGCAGGGGCGGAGCTTCGGAGGAGCGCCCGAACGCTGCGAAAGCACAGCTCCCACCCCAGCCTCGGACGCGTCCACCTCCACTATGAATGGCAAAGAGGGATCCGGATGCGCCAGCACCGGAGCGTTGGTAAACAGAACCTTCAGACGACGGAAAGCTCTGTCCGCCTCTGCCGACCACCGCAATTGCACCGGACCCCCTTCATCAGTGAGGTAATGGGAGCTGCCACCTGGCCAAAACCCCGGATAAACCTCCGGTAATAATTGGCGAACCCCAAGAACCGCTGCACCTCCTTCACAGTGGTAGGGGTCGGCCAATTACGCACAGCCGTAACGCGGTCATCTTCCATCACCACCCCTGTGGTGGAAATGCGATATCCCAGAAAAGAAACGGCTTGTTGAAAGAACTCACATTTCTCAGCCTTGACGTATAGGTCATACTCCAGCAGCCGCCCAAGCACTTTACGCACCAGAGCCACATGCGCGGCGCGAGTAGCGGAGTAGATCAAGATGTCATCGATGTACACCAACACCCCCTGCCCGAGCATGTCCCTGAGAACCTCGTCCACAAAGGATTGGAAGATGGCGGGAGCATTCTTTAACCCATATGGCATGACGAGGTACTCATAATAGCCCGATGTGGTACTAAATGCGGTCTTCCACTCGTCTCCATCTCGGATACGCACCAGGTTATACGCGCTCCTGAGATCTAGTTTGGTGAAAAAGCGCGCCCCGTGAAATGACTCCACGGCCGTAGCAATGAGAGGTAGTGGGTAACTGAGCCCCACTGTGATAGAATTTAGACCTCTATAGTCAATGCACGGGCGCAGGCCTCCCCCCTTCTTCTTCACAAAAAAGAAACTCGAGGAGACGGGTGATTTAGATGGCCGAATGCATCCCTGTCTCAAGGATTCAGTGACGTATGTCTCCATAGCCACTGTCTCCTCCTGCGACAGAGGCTACACGTGACTTTTAGGAAGGGCTGCGCCAGCCTGGAGGTTTATCACACAATCCCCCTGTCGATGGGGTGGTAATTGAGTCGCCTTCGTTTTACTGAAGGTGATAGCCAAATCGGCATATTCAGAGGGGATGTGTACAGTGGAGACTTGGTCTGGACTCTCCACCGTGGTTGCACCGATGGAAACTCCTATACACCTACCTAAGCCCTCCCTCGACCACCCCTTAAGAGCCCTCTGCCCCCATGAAATCTGAGGATTGTGAGAGGCTAGCCAGGGAAGTCCCAGCACCACCGGAAATGCCGGGGAATCAATAAGGAACAGGCTGATACGTTCCTCATGACCCCCCTGCGTTACCATGACCAGTGGCACTGTTTCCTCCCTTACTTGGCCAGACCCTAGTGGTCGACTATCTAACGCGTGCACGGGGAAGGGTTTGTCCAGTTTAACCAGGGGAATCCCTAACTTATCAGCAACACTTCGGTCCATGAAACTCCCAGCTGCGCCTGAATCGACTAGTGCCTTATACTGGGAGTGAGGGGAAAACTCAGGGAAGAAAACAGAGACATACATGTGGTTGACAGGGGGCTCTGGGTGAGGTTGGTGCTGACTCACCTGGGGGGTCGATGGAGTGCTCTGCCTGCCATCTGAGTTCCCGGGAGAACCTCTCCACCACCGGTCCGCAGTGTGTCCTCTACGGCCACAGTGGGTGCAGGAGAGGCCCCCCCCTCCGGTCCTCCTAGCAGCAGTCCCTCCAAGCTCCATGGGCGTTGGAGCAGGAGGGATGGGAGGTGGAATGAATAGGCCCCGATCGGAACGTCCCCGGGCAGCTAGCAGGTTGTCCAGCCTGATGGATAAATCAATTAACTGGTCCAGCGTGGTGGTATGGTCCCGGCAAGCCAGCTCCCGGCGGACGTCCTCACGTAGACTACACCTGTAGTGGTCAGTCTATTAATTTACCCTATGTTGATTCTGCTCACTACTTCTGGGAGAACAGTCTAGGTACTGGAAAATCCCCATAGTACTGGACATTGTCCAACACTGGCTGGAGTGTTTACGGACATATTCAATTTCTCCCTATCAGAGTCTGTTGTCCCCACATGCTTCAAGATGTCCACCATTGTTCCTGTACCCAAGAAAGAAAAGGTAACTGAACTAAATGACTTTCGCCACGTAGCACTCACTTCTGTCATCAAAAAGTGCTTTGAGAGGCTAGTTAAGGATCATATCACCTCCACCTTACCAGACACCCTAGACCCACTTCAATTTGCTTACCGCCCCAATAGATCCACAGACGATGCAATCGTCATAGCACTGCACACTGCTTTATCCCATCTGGACAAGAGGAATACATATGTAAGAATGCTGTTCATTGACTAGATCAGCCTTCAACACCATAGTACCCTTCAAGCTCATCATTAAGCTCAAGGGCCTGGGTCTAAACCACACCCTGTGCAACTGGGTCCTGGACTTCCTGACGGGTCACCCCCAGGTGGTGAAGGTGGGAAACAACACCTCCACTTCACTGATCCTCAACACAGGGGTGCCCACAAGGATGTGTGCTCAGCGCCCTCCTCTACTCCCTGTTCACCCATGTCTGCGTGGCCACTCACGCCTCCAACTCAATCATCAAGTTTGCAGACGACACAACAGTAGTAGGCCTGATTACCAACAATGATGGGACAGCCTACAGGGAGGAGGTGAGGGCCCTGGGAGTCTGGTGCCAGGAAAATAACCTCTCACCCAACGTCAGCAAAACTAAGGAGCTGATTGTGGACTTCAGAAAACAGCAGAGGGAGCACCCCCATATCCACATCGACGGGACCGCAGTGGAGAAGGTGGAAATCTTCAAGTTCCTTGTCGTACACATCACTGACAAACTGAAATGGTTCACCCACACAGACAGTGTGGTGAAGAAGACACAACAGCGCCTCCAACATCAGGAGGCTGAAGAGATTTGACTTGGCACCTAAAACCCTCACAAACTTTTACAGATGCACAATTGAGAGCATCCTGTCAGGCTGTATCACAGCCTGGTATGGCAACTGCACTGCTCGCAACCACATGGCTCTCCAGAGGGTGGTGTGGTCTGCCCAACGCATCACCGGGGGCAAGCTACCTGCCCTCCAGGACACCTGCAGCATCCGATGTCGCAGGAAGGCAAAAAATATCATCAAGGACAACAACCACCCGAGCCACTGCCTGTTCACCCCGCTATCATCCACAAGGCGAGGTCAGTACAGGTGCATCAAAGCTGGGATCGAAAGACTGAAAAACAACTTCTATCTCAAGGCCATCAGACTGTTAAATAGCCATCATTAGCACATTAGAGGCTGCTGCCCTAAATACATAGATTGAAATCACAGGCCACTTTAATAATGGAACACTAGTCACTTTAATAATGTTTACATATTTTGCATTACTCATCTCATATGTATATACTGTATTCTATCCTATTCTACTGTATCTTAGTCTATGCTGCTCTGACATTGCTCGTCCAAATATTTATATATTCTTAATTCCATTCCTTTACTTTAGATTGTGTGTGTTGTTTGATATTACTTGTTAGATATTACTGCATTGTTGGCGATAGAAACATAAGCATTTCGCTACACCTGCAATAACATCTGCTAAACACGTGTATGTGTGAAATAAAATTTGATTTGATTGGAAGAAGAGCCCATGACAGATCCTTACTGTAACAGGTCTACATTCTTCTAATAATATACAATATACAAAACATTAGGAACACCTGCTCTTTCCATGACATAGAGTGACCAGGTGAATCCAGGTGAACACTAGGTTCCCCTATTGATGTCACTTGTTAAATCCACTTCAATCAGTGTAGATGAAGGAGACAGGTTAAATCATATTTTTTTTACCTTGAAACAATTGAGATATGGATCGTGTATGTGTGCCATTCAGAGGGTGAATGGGCAAGACAAAATATTTAAGTCCCTTTGAACGGGTATGGTAGTAGGTGCCAGGTGTACCGGTTTGAGTCTGTCAAGAACTGCAATGTTGTTGGGTTTTTCATGTTCTACAGTTTCCCGTGTTTATCAAGAATGGTCCATCACCCAAAGGACATCCAGCCAACTTGACACAACTGTGGGAATCATTGGAGTCAACATTGGAGTCAGCAACATCCCTGTGGAACGCTTGACACATTGTAGAGTACATGCCCCGACAAGGCTGTTCTGAGGGCACAAGGGAGTGCAACTCAATATTAGGAAGATGTTCCTAATGTTTTGTACACTCAGTGTATATTACAATAGGCAATACACAAACCTGCTTACTTGCCAAAAAAAGTATTCGGACCAATGGTGGCTTTGACGAGGCAGCACCCCACCGCAGGCAGGCCAATATCCTGTGTATGTATTTATATAATATCGCTTCCCAGGCTACATAGCTATGGTGTAGTATATACAATATTCAGAGACAGTCTCTGGTTCGGCGAGATTAGTATTTGTGTGTTTCTTTGTTTCAGAGTATCCCAGCAGCAGTTGTCAGCTTTGCCATTGCCAAAAACCATCATGTTGCAGTGAGTTCACAATAAATAATCTTCACTACTCAATGAGCATGTGTATTTTTTGTGTGAATTCTGTCCATGGGCTACTGATCTAGTGCTTGTCTCCTGCTGTCCATATGTCCCCTTAATACTGTAAACAAGTCCCCTTGATTTTAGAAGCATGTCCCTGATACAGCTGCTAATATATTGTACCTTTGTGATTGACAGGTGTCAGATTTCCAGGTGGTATTTGTGTCAACCTTTGCTGTGACGACTACCTGCCTGGTGTGGTTTGGCTGTAAGCTGGTGTTGAGTCCCTCTGCTGTCAATGTGAGTCTACAGCCAATCATTTTTTTTCTCAATTGTGTGTACACTTTATGTGGTTACCGTAATGCAAAGCTTTGAGGGTCTTCAATTGTTTGTTTGCATGATATGCCACACACACACACACACACACACACACACACACACACACACACACACACACACACACACACACACACACACACACACACACACACACACACACACACACACACACACACACACACATCGTAGTATACAGATGTTAAATGCATCTCTCTCCCTGTCTCTGACCCTGCTTCCCTCCTCTGTCTCTCTCTCCCATGGCCCTATCCCCTGTTCAGATCAACTTTAACATCATCCTGCTTGTTCTGCTGGAGGTGCTGATTGCCAGTACAGTCATTCTGTCAGCACGCTCCGCAGAGGACTGCTGCAGCCACAGGAAGGTGTGTGTGTGTGTGTGTGTTTTTGTGATTGTTATTGCTACAAAGTGATTGTTATTGCTACAAACACAGTTTGTGCATTTGTTAGCTGCACAGTAATTTGTGCTGTATTGTGTGGTGTGTAAGATTGTTTGCCTGCATGCCATTTTAAGATACCGCCCTCTCTCTCTCTCTGTCTCCCTCCCGCTGCATGTTATCTCTTCCACTCTCCATTTCTCCCTCTCCCTCTCCCTCTACCCCACTTTGTCTCCCCTCCCTCTCTCCCTCAGCCAGTTACGTATGATGGTCCTCTGGTTCTGACCCCTGCCGTCTTTCCCACTTGACTTCTAAAGGCCTACTCTGTGAGCACATAGACACGGAGTTTGTGTGTGTGTGAATGAGATACATTAGACAGTCTACTATGTACTGTACTCCTAACAGCGAATGTAATGTTTGTGCATTGAAACACCACATATACTGTACAGTACACTGGCTACATGTTTGTTCTTCATTTGCACCAATAGTCACTGCTGTGTATTCCCAATAGTCACTGCTTTGTATTCCCAATAGTCACTGCCGTGTATTCCCAATAGTCACTGCCGTGTATTCCCAATAGTCACTGCTGTGTATTCCCAATAGTCACTGCTGTGTATTCCCAATAGTCACTGCCGTGTATTGCCAATAGTTACTGCCGTGTATTGCCAATAGTCACTGCCGTGTATTCCCAATAGTCACTGCCGTGTATTCCCAATAGTCACTGCCGTGTATTCCCAATAGTCACTGCCGTGTATTCCCAATAGTCACTGCCGTGTATTCCCAAAAGTCACTGCCGTGTATTCCCAATAGTCACTGCCGTGTATTCCCAATAGTTACTGCCGTGTATTCCCAATAGTCACTGCTGTGTATTCCTAATAGTTACTGCCGTGTATTCCCAAAAGTAACTGCTGTGTATTCCCAATAGTCACTGCAGTGTCTTCTCAAGTCACTACTGTGTATTCCCAATAGTCACTGCCATATATTCCCAATAGTCACTGCCATATATTCCCAATAGTAACTGCCGTGTATTCCCAATAGTTACTGCAGTGTCTTCTCAAGTCACTGCCGTGTATTCCCAATAATAACTTCTGTGTATTCCCTATAGTCACTACTGTGTATTCCCTATAGTCACTACTGTGTATTCCCAATAGTAACTGCCGTGTATTCCCAATAGTTACTGCAGTGTCTTCTCAAGTCACTGACGTGTATTCCCAATAATAACTTCTGTGTATTCCCTATAGTCACTACTGTGTATTCCCAATAGTAACTGCCGTGTATTCCCAATAGTTACTGCAGTGTCTTCTCAAGTCACTGCCGTGTATTCCCAATAATAACTTCTGTGTATTCCCTATAGTCACTACCGTGTATTCCCTATAGTCACTACCGTGTATTCCCAATAGTCACTGCTGTGTATTCCCAATAGTCACTGCCGTGTATTCCCAATAGTCACTGCTGTGTATTCCCAATAGTCACTGCCGTGTATTCCCAATAGTCACTGCCATGTATTCCCAATAGTCACTGCCGTGTATTCCCAATAGTCACTGCTGTGTATTCCCAATAGTCACTGCTGTGTATTCCCAATAGTAACTGCCGTGTATTCCCAATAGTCACTGCTGTGTATTCCCAATAGTCACTGCTGTGTATTCCCAATAGTCACTGCCGTGTATTCCCAATAGTCACTGCTGTGTATTCCCAATAGTCACTGCCGTGTATTCCCAATAGTTACTGCCGTGTATTCCCAATAGTCACTGCTGTGTATTCCCAATAGTTACTGCCGTGTATTCCCAAAAGTAACTGCTGTGTATTCCCAATAGTCACTGCAGTGTCTTCTCAAGTCACTACTGTGTATTCCCAATAGTCACTGCCATATATTCCCAATAGTCACTGCCATATATTCCCAATAGTAACTGCCGTGTATTCCCAATAGTTACTGCAGTGTCTTCTCAAGTCACTGCCGTGTATTCCCAATAATAACTTCTGTGTATTCCCTATAGTCACTACTGTGTATTCCCTATAGTCACTACTGTGTATTCCCAATAGTAACTGCCGTGTATTCCCAATAGTTACTGCAGTGTCTTCTCAAGTCACTGACGTGTATTCCCAATAATAACTTCTGTGTATTCCCTATAGTCACTACTGTGTATTCCCAATAGTAACTGCCGTGTATTCCCAATAGTTACTGCAGTGTCTTCTCAAGTCACTGCCGTGTATTCCCGATAATAACTTCTGTGTATTCCCTATAGTCACTACCGTGTATTCCCTATAGTCACTACCGTGTATTCCCAATAGTCACTGCTGTGTATTCCCAATAGTCACTGCCGTGTATTCCCAATAGTCACTGCTGTGTATTCCCAATAGTCACTGCCGTGTATTCCCAATAGTCACTGCCGTGTATTCCCAATAGTCACTGCCGTGTATTCCCAATAGTCACTGCTGTGTATTCCCAATAGTCACTGCTGTGTATTCCCAATAGTAACTGCCGTGTATTCCCAATAGTTACTGCTGTGTATTCCCAATAGTCACTGCCGTGTATTCCCAACAGGTGATTGAGGTGATAGCAGAAATCTCGGCTGTGTTTGGCGGTGTCATCGCTCTCAACATGGACGCCTTGCTCCTGGGTCCATACCTGTCTGTCACCTTCTTCTGGATCTTAGTGGCTGTAAGGCTGCGTGTGTTACAATGGGTCTACACCATTGGTTCACAAATATTTTGTACCCCACCACAGACACAAAACTGCTTCCAGACATATCCAGTCATTATTCATGATCCAATAGAGTCTGGCTGTGACTCAACAATGGGTGAAAGACTGAAACACCTCTATTTTGTTCCCTGTCTCTGCAGTATTTCCCCAGTGCCATTGCCAGCGATGTCGTAGTAGAATACCCCAACAAGTGTCTGGTGAGTTTTTAAAGGTTATGTATTCTGGACAGGTGTCATGCTCAACCATTACCTCACTGAATGATCCCCCTCTACCCCTAAGGTGGATATGTTGATTGCCATCAGCAGTGTGACCTCCCCCCTGCTCTTCTCAGCCTCAGGCTTCCTCTCCTGCAGTGTGCTTAATTTCATTGACATCTTCTTGTATGAGGTGCCTACAGCTAAGGTGAGCTGCCTAGTGTTCTGTGATAGATAGAGTCTCTGTACATGGGATGAGTTCATTAGGACTGCCTCAGGTCAGCCTCCAGCTCAAAGTCATTGTCACTTGTGAATCCAATGTTTTGAGAATCATGGTCAAGGTATAACTAACAACTCTGCAGAAATTGTACAAACATACAGAGCTTTTCATGTTTTTTTATTTTTAAATGTAACCTTTATTTAACAAGGCAAGTCAGTTAAGAACAAATTCTCATTTACAATGACGGCCTACATCGGCCAACCGCGGATGACACTGGGCCGATTGCGCGCCTCCCTATGGGACTCCCAATCACGGCTGGTTGTGATACAGCCTGGATTCGAACCAGGTTGTCTGTAGTGACGCCTCTGGCACTGAGATGCAGTGTATTAGACCGCTGCACAACTAGGGAGCCCATGTGATGGTATTAACTCAGATATTGAGTGAATCCAACGTTTTGAGAAAGGGACAATCAACATGTTCAAAATGTATATACTTAAAGACGTCCTCTAGCGATTGTTGAACTTTTACTGTTGAAAAGTGATATCCCAAGTTTGAGCAAATTAGTGTTTTTTTTAGACACAACTGCAAACTTCAAAGAGTAGGACATTCAATGAGTTAGTCTGATGGGAATTTGTGACGTCATCGGCCTCCCCTTTGTCAGAGGAAATATAGAGGAGCAATAGACTTGTGTAATGCCATGACTTACCTGGACCACCTATTGAGATGTGCCTTTTGTTATGTAAATCAGGTGTTAAGTGAGGTGAAAATGAGACTGGAGTGACACTTTAATGACTCTGTGGTTACAACTCAGATGGCGTACAAAAACAATATGTATGTGAGTCCCCTAGCAATCATATGACATCCTGCTGCTGATTCTGATGGTGTTGCTGCTGGTGCAGGCAGTTCTGACTCTGGCCACCGTGGTGCACTGTGCCTCCTACAAGAGTCAGCTCCTCATGGGGGCTCCAGAGTGGGATGACAGCCAGCAGCTCCCAGCTCTACACTTAGAGGTACATTACAAACACATTCTGTACCTACTGTTTACACAGTCATGCAGATTCACATAGACATGAACTAGGACTGCTGCACACATCAGGCTCTCTCCTCTCTCTCAAACACATGCACGTACACCACACACACACACACACACACACATGTACACACACACACACACACACACACACACACACACACACACACACACACACACACACACACACAAACATAGAGTTTTGGCAGATGTGATGTTGTGCTCTATGACTAACTGATGTAGAGTCACTGATGCTTAGATAGCTGGTACATCTCACATCAGTCTCTCTGGAAATGTCACTGACGTGTGAGGAGGACTGACACTTATGTAGCACATGAAGATGTGGGAAACTTACTCCTCAGCATTGTATCCATGTTTACGTCGCTCAAGAACTAGCTTTTGAGTGGCACGACGAGTATAGATGCTTGAGGGAGGATGGTGTTTGTAAAGCAAAGGTCCCGGGTTTGAAACAAGTACAGTGCATTTGGAAAGTATTCAGACCCATTGACTTTTTCCACATTTTGTTAAGTTACAGCCTTGTTCTAAAATTGATTGAATAAATGTTTTTCCTCATCAAATCTACATGGAATAATCCATAAAGACAAAGCGAAAACAGGTTTTTAGAAATGTTTGCAAATGTATTAAAAATAAAAACAGAAATACCTTATTTACATAAGTATTCAGGCCCTTTGCTATGAGACTTTGAGTTTGACTTTGAAACTGAGCTCAGATGCATGCTGTTTCCATTGATCATCCATGAGATGTTTCAACAACTTGATTGAAGTCTACCTGTGATAAATTCAATTGATTGAACATGATTTGGAAAGGCACACACCTGTCTATATAAGGTCCCACAATTGACAGTGCATGTCAGAGCAAAATCCAAGCCATGAGGTTGAAGGACTTGTCCATAGACTTCCGAGACAGGATTGTGTCGAGGCACAGATCTGGGAAAGGGTACCAAAAAATGTCTGCAGCATTGAAGGTCCCCAAGAACACGGTGGCCTCCATCATTCTTAAATGGAAGAAGTTTGGAACCACCAAGACTCTTCCTAGAGCTGGCCGCCTAGCCAAACTGAGCAATCAGGGGAGAAGGGCCTTCGTCAGGGAGGTGACCAAGAACCCGATGGTTACTCTGACAGAGCTCTAGAGTTCCTCTGTGGAGAAGGGAGAACCTTCCAGAAGGACAACCATCTCTGCAGCACTCCACCAATCAGGCCTTTATGGTAGAGTGGCCAGACGGAAGCCACTTCTCAGTAAAAAAGGCACATGACAGCCGTCTTGAAGTTTGTTAAAAGGCACCTAAAGGACTCAGACCATGAGAAACAAGATTCTCTGGTCTGATGAAACCAAGATTGAGCTCTTTGACCAGAATGCCATGCGTCATGTCTGGAGGAAACTTGGCACCATCTCTACAGTGAAACATGGTGGTGGCAGCATCATGCTGTGGGGATGTTTTTCAGCGGCAGGGACTGGGAAACTAGTTAGGATCGAGGGAAAGATGAATGGAACAAAGTAAAGAGAGATGATGAAATCATTGATGAAATCCTGCTCCATAGCGCTCAGGACCTCAGAAGGTAAACCTTCGCCCCAGTCTAACAGCACAACAACCCTAAGCACACAGCCAAGACAATGCTGGAGTGGCTTCGGGACAAGTCTCTAAATGTCCTTGAGTGACCTAGCCAGAGCCTGGACTTGAACCTGATCGAATATCTCTGGAGAGATCTGAAAATAGCTGTGCAGCAACGCTCCCCATCAAACCTGACAGAGCTTGAGAGGATCTGCAGAGAATGGGAGAAACTCCCCATATTCAGGTGTGCCAAGCTTGTAGTGTCATAGTCAAGAAGACTCGAGGCTGTAATTGCTACCAAAGGTGCTTCAACAAAGTACTGAATAAAGGGGTCTGAATACTTATGTATATGTAATATTTCAGTTTGTAATTTTTAATACCTTTGCAAAAATTTCTAAAAACCTATTTTTGCTTTGTCATTACAGGGTATTGTAACCGTTTAATCAATTTTAGAATAAGGCTGTAACGTAACAAAATGTGGAAAAAGTCAAGGGGTCTGAATACTTTCCGAATACACTGTATGTGCTGAATCGAGAGGAAGTGGTACTCGCTAAGCAAGCAGCGTGATGTCCTTTACACTTATGTCTAAGCCGGTCATTCATGGAGTAACAGTATGTTGTGCAGTGACGACATGCAGACTGCAGTGACAAAAGTCTCTCTATTTTCTATTCCAACCTCTCTCCTATCTATCCCCTCTTCCCTTTCCCTTCTTCCCTCCCTCCAGCTTGCTCTCTCAGCAACAAGCATCCAACAAAACACTGCGGGACTTTGACAAAGACAAGGCCTGGAAGGCGGTCGTGATCGTGACACACTGAACAGAGGAGGAGGAGAAAGGGGACAAAACAGAAAAGACAGACAGGGGAGAGGAAAGAAAAATAAATCATAAATATCAGTAGTCAGTTTCACTGCGAGATAGAAGACAAGGAGGAAAAGAGATAGTAAGATGAGAAAGTTGGAGCAAAGAGGAGGATGACAAAAGAGTGAGGAATCGAGAGGAGGGATACAGGATGAATTGTGTGATGTTATAAGCATTCAAGTCTCTCAGATATAAAATGTTTATACTTGCTAAAACAATCTGCTTACTGTGTACAATCTGTAGACCATTGGGTACTCTCATTCCTCTTTGTGTTGTATTTGCAGCTCAGTATAATTTTGGTCTTTGTCTATATGTAGTGAACTTTACGCATAGGACTTTAGGTCTAATTGATATTGACATGAAGATGTGTAGAGTGCATTCAGAAAGTATTCAGACCCCTTGACTTTTTCCACATTTTGTTAAATTATATACTTTTTCTAAAATGGATTAAAAAACAAATTCCCCCCTCATCAATCTACACACAATACACCACAATGACAAAGCAAAAACAGGTTTTTAGACATTTTTGCAACAAAAAAAATACATTTCACATTTACATAAGTATTCATACCCTTTACTCAGTAGTTTGTTGAAGGACCTTTGGCAGCAATTACAGCCTCGAGTCTTCTTGAGTATGACGCTACAAGCTTGGCACACCTGTATTTGGGGAGTTTCTCCCATTCTTCTCTGCAGATCCTCTCAAACTCTGTCAGGTTGGATGGGGAGCGTCATTGCACAGCTATTTTCAGGTCTCTCCAGAGATGTTCGATCGGGTTCATGTCTGGGCTCTGGCTGGGCCACTCAAGGACATTCTGAGAATTGTCCCGAAGCAACTCCTGTGTTGTCTTGGCTGTGTGCTTATGGTTGTTGTCCTGTTGGAAGGTGAACCTTCGCCCCAGCCTGAGGTCCTGAGCGCTCTGGAGCAGGTTTTCATCAAGGATCTGTTCATCATTCCCTCGATCCTGACTAGTCTCCCAGTCCCTGCCGCTGAAAAACATCCCCACAGCATGATGCTGCCACCACGTTTCACTCTAGAGATGGTGCCAAGTTTCCTCCAGACGTGACGCTTGGCATTCAGGCTAAAGAGTTCAAGCTTGGTTTCATCAGACCAGAGAATCTTGTTTCTTATGGTCTGAGAGTCTTGCTCAGTTTGGCCGGGCGGCCAGCTCTAGGAAGAGTCTTGGTGGTTCCAAACTTCTTCCATTTAAGAATGATGGTAGCCACTGTGTTCTTGGGGACCCTCAATGCTTCAGACATTTTTTGGTACCCTTCCCCAGGTCTCTGAGTGCTACGGACAATTCCTTCAACCTCATGGCCTGGTTTTTGCTGTCAACTGTGGGACCTTGTATAGACAGGCGTGTGCCTTTCCAAAACATGTCCAATCAATTGAATTTACCACAGGTGGACTTCAGTCAAGTTGTAGAAACATCTCAAGGATGATCAATGGAAACAGGATGCACCTGAGCTCAATTTCGAGTCTCATAGCAAAGGGTCTGAATACTTAAGTAAATAAGGTATTTCTGTTTTTCTTTTTAATACGTTTGCAAAAATTTCGAAAAACCTTTTTTCGCTTTGTCATTATGGGGTATCATGTGTAGATTGATGAGGGAAAAAAATAATTGAATACCTTTTAGAATAAGGCTGTAATGTAACAAAATGTTGAAAAAGTCAAAGGGTCTGAATACTTTCCGAATGCACACAGTACCTTCGGAAAGTATTTAGACGCCTTCGGAAAGTATTTAGACCCCTTGACAGTCAAACGGAAATACAAAAAAAAATCTGTTTGACTGTGATCCTGACTCAGTTGACATGCCAGTAAGTGAAATCAAACAGGTGATCAATCTGTCATGTGACCGAATGCTGCAGACAACACATTCATGGGTCACTATGGAGGATTTTGGTTCCTCACTCAAAGGGAATAGTGTGCCGTCTCCCTCCGAGCATTACAACTCATGGTATGCTGATTCAGTGCTGTCATCCGCAATAAAAAAACAAATATCGATTCAGGTTAGATGTGACAGCACTGTTGACCACGCCCCCTGACTTTGAGACCTCGGTGGCGACTTGCATCAAGCACACCCATCTCCTTAGCCTCACAGTAAAAGTGTATGATGGTGAGTTGAGAATAACATCAGAAATACTGTTGGAATGTTTTACAATTGACTGTAATAGCCCCAATTAAAAAAGTTAACATTGGCTGTTAATTACATCATTCTTTTTCACATGATTAGGGTCTTGAGAATTTTCAGATATCAAAATTAGGTTGTGGGCCCAAAAAAGTTTGGGAACCACTGCCTTAACTCTTTTAGCTAAACCTTCCCCTAACCTTAATCCTTTAACCTAACTCCTAACCTTAACCCTAACCCCTGGCTTAGCTAACGTTAGCCAGCTAGCTAATGTTAACGTTAGCCACCTAGCCACTTAGCTAACATTAGCAACAACAAATTTGGAATTCGTAACATATTGTACGTTTTGCAATTTATTTCGCAAATTTGTAACTTATTATACGAATCGCAATGCATAGCATATTGCACGAATTGCAATTCGTAACATATCATACGAATTGTAATTCATAATTTATCATCCGAAATGAATGATGAACATCCACAAATTAATACATTCCATACAAAACGTAATATATAAAACTAAATGGAGTGTCTCCGGTTGCAGCCACAACACATTCAATTGCTTGCTTGATCACCATTGCGATGCAGTAGTGGTGGAGAGGAAATCCTATATTTGGAAGCAGTTATGAGGAGCGGCACCTAACCGGTGAAAACCGGCTAGGAACCTGACCGGAGTCTGAAGCGCGCGCCTTGGCTTGCTTGCTCGCTTGCTATCGATCTGACCTGTACGGGAGTCTTGCCAGAAACAGCCAACCTAAACAGCCTAGCTATAGCCAATCGTGAATAACCAGAGGCACCACATCACTGAGCAAAAACACAGCTGCTGCGGGTGGCGTGATTGGGGGTGTGCGAGTTAAGACAGAGTGTTTGTTCCCTGTTTATCTGCTGGCTGTTCTCCCACTGGGACTTCATGAGTGTGTGTGTGTGTTTGAGGGAGTGGGGGGTTATAATGCCTACATCACATGGAAAGATTGATTGACTCACTGTTCCTCTCCTCCTGAAACGCAAGATAGCGACAGCTTCGTAGGCTAGCCTAGACTACATGAGGAAATCCTCAGAAGCTTGCATCAGTGTGCCCAATTTATTTTTACTGGTAATGTGAGACCTTTTATAAACTACATCCAAAGTGTCGAGTTTGTTCCTCCATCTAAAGATCACAACCCATTGTCTGGGTTTTCACAACACAGTCAAATGGACATTTACATCAGGATTTGTCATTTCAATTTGTGCAAGGAGAGAGGAAGTAATGATTTGTTGAATCCTAATGCGTTACCTATCTCATCTTTGGTTCTGGGGAGAGGAGAGAGACAAAACCGGGAAGGGAGGGTGAGGACTGAGGAGGGGTAAAGGCGGAACAAACCGGTGTGCCCGGATACACGCTGTAGCGGCTCGCCCGCACTGCAGTAACTCTTAGCACGCCGAGGATGCACAAGACCTGTGAGTACATTATATTTCCTCCTCGTGTTAAATGGGTGAATTTGAACCCACAGTGGATTCTCGGGCTTGATCTATTTTCCTTATGGATGGATCGTGAATTTTCTGTGCCTGTCACTGATATGGACAGGTGGACTGCAGCTAATACATGTAGCGTATTGAATCTCAAAGAGCTGAAAGTCTAATAAGAGTCGTTACTAAACCCGTTTTAGACTAATACACTTAGATTTTCAGCACCCCGTCTACATTTCGGGAGCTGTCCACCTGTCCAAGTGCTGAATTGGCGTGTACATTAGTTGACTTGAAGCGAGTGTTTTGTTTTGTGCACCGCTCCTGTGATGTAAGTAGCCAATAGCATGTGGATGACTAGACAACCAACAGTGCGGCATGTTTGAGAATGACTCTTGGACAATTTCACAAGATTAGTAGAGGAAACTCTATCATATCATATGATAGCCTGTATGTAGCATAACCACAATAGATTTGTTGCTTTGTTATTGTAGCATTTTGTTTAGCAATGGACTTGCATTTGGTGTAACAGTAGCCTAAAGTTATTGTTTGCACGTTTAACAGTATTTTTTAATTTTGCTTAACCTGTCATTTGTGCACTTGAAAAAGGCAGAGTGAATAGGCGTTATATCGGGGACAGTGCATTCTTCAGGTGAAATTCCACTATTTGCCATGCTCACTTTACAACAGGATTAGCTAGTTTGGAAGTTTTTGGACGGAGTCCAATCTATAAACTCATGATCACACTCGGAATGGATGCTCACTAATGAGGAGGACCGGTGAGAGTACTTGAAAGATCACACAGTTCCACTCACAATCCTTTAAACATGTAGCCTACAGTGAATTGTGTTCACCTCTTCAGCAAAAGTGAGTCTGATTACACCAAGAGTGTCTATCTGTGTAACAGGGACAGCCTTAACCAAACGTGGCATACTCTAGTACTGGCAACTGAATGTGGGCATCCCCTTTAAACACGTGTAGCAGGTCCAACTGTGGTAATCTGTTGTTGGACTGGTGCCAAGGGCTCACCACTGCCAGAAGCTGAGTTTCTGAAATGAGATATTGTCTCCTACAAGACAAAATCGATTTAAAATTGGCAACTGTAGGTTGTAAACCAGATTTTTGTAACTGTTGGACAGACAATTACAAGAATCATCAGGTCATAAATATTAGGATATTGTTTTATGTTAAAGACATTTTCATGCCCAAGTAAAACATGTTCAATAATGAAGGAACACAAATAATACATGTGCTACACAGAAGGGCCTTTCCCAGAATCAAGTAGCCTGAAATGTAAATTAATTGAACAGGCCCTTTCACCTACAGTATGTCTCAGGGCTTTCTCATTGTCTGATCCAAGGATCCCTCAAAGATCTTCAGAGTAGGAGAGGGTGTTATCGATTGCTCCAGGCGTGCTCGATGATGTGTCCCGTAGGTACAGATCTGGGACCAGCTTCCCATCCTCCAATCCTATCCTTAACCATTAGTGGGGAAAATGCAAAACTTACCCAAGAACAGCATCTAGGGGAAACTTCACCCTACACTGTTATCTATTCACATATGGTCAGTATTCACTACCTATGACTAATGTTTCACGACTGGTGGCTTGACAAGTTTATATTTTATCTCACAATGATTTATTTATTCAAGATCATTTTACTGCAGATGAACTTCAGCCTATTCTATATGTCACATCACGTTATGCTCAGATACACTCCATTTGTCATCATAAAGGAGCCTAATGCGCTCAAAAATAATATGAATGATTGGTCTTTGCCAGATGCAATTTATTGAGTAGGTCATGATGCTAACAGTTCAGTTGGTAGGCAGGATTTCCGTCCCTCTATCCATGCACAATGTAATCCACTCTACCTGCAGACAGTATGGGCCTGCTTCTGTGTGGTTCAAGGACTATGGATATTTATGCCAGATTGAGAGAGAATGAGAAGAAGCAAGAAAGAGATGGAGAGAAAAAGAGATGGAAAGAGAGGGAGAGAGAGCATAAGATGGAGAGAAAGAAAGATGGGAGGGGTGTGTGTGGTGGGGTGAGCGGGGACAATGTGATCACACTCCTCTCGAAGGACATTCACGTAACCTTCCTGGAGTGTGCATGCAGCAGCAACCCCCTCCTCACTTGCAGAGTGCAGCAGTGGCAATGAGACACACACACACACACACACACACACCATAAAGCAGCATCCCCCTGACAGGTGTCCTGGATTCTGACATTCAAAATCCCCAGGTTTGACAGTGTTCATTAAAGATAATGATGTCTCACTGCTCCATGGGAAATGGTTTCACTGTAACGCTGAATGAACAGAACATGAGCATAATGTCATATGACTAATGATTACATCACTGATATGAATCGGAATCTAATAATATCGATTGACTCAGCCAGGAATCAAATCCTTTTTTGGTACCATGTTTGGGAAAAAAAGGCATGTCCTTGTACTCAGTGGTGCATAAAAGTTTTTTAAAGGCTTTTCAAAGTCATCATTCTCATCAGAGCGGGCGACTTCGCCCTTCACAGTCCTTGTGTAATCAAAGGCAAATTTTCCCCACAGATGTGACCACACTGACACACTCACTGGAAACTGAGCCACCACTGCTAATACTGACCCAGTAAGCAAAATTACATAGAGAATATGTCTTTTAGACGTCTTTTTCTGACGTTGAAATCAGGTGCATTTTAGGTGCTGAATGAAAGGTGAAAATACGTATTTTCCGGATGTCAAAAAGATTTACAGACATTGAAAATCCGTATTTTTCAGTCATTGATTCTATGTCCAAATTTCTGCAAATACATTATTTCAAGCCTCTTAATATACTGTAGGAAAGAGGAACCAACTGAAGATTGTGACAGAATATGTATTATTGCTCCCATCTGTCACATACATTTAAGCTAGCTTTTCAAAGCATTCCAACCTACAGAATAAACCAACAGACCACTTCAACTACAATAGCATTCTTAGTAGCAGTAAAAACAAAATAAATCTTGCTTTGACTGTGATATGTTTATCTACCTTAGTTAGCTCCGTTTCTGCTGAATTACCAAAATGTAAATGTTAAAAAAACACTTGAAAAGCATGCTGGGTATTATTCTAATGAGCTCCTCTCCCAAACAAGTACATATTTGATCTGAACAAATCATAGACATCTAAGCTATGTTTTCACAAGTTTAACATCACAGTACGACACAGTTTAGTACAGTAGAGCACAGTAGAGTACAGTGCGCTACAGTACGGTATAGGATAGCGGAGTTTTTCAGTAGAGTAGACTACAGTAGAGTATGGTACAGTACAGTTTAGTTCAGTAGAGTACATTAGAGTAAAGTAGGGTATAATACAGTACACTTTACTTTTCCTTACTGTACTCTGTGCTCTACTGTATGTTTATTTACTGTGCACTGTACTCTGCTGTGCTCTATTGTACTGTACCGTGCTGTCCAAACTTGTCAAACATAGATATCTATGATTGAATCTGACCAAATCTGAACCAATTATAGACGTTTATGTTTGGGCCAAATATAGGCCGATCCGGACGTCTGTGGACATTGAAATCAAGGCCGGTCCAGACCGGACAAAATCTGAACCAAACACGGATGTCTATGTTTGGTTCAGATTTGGTCCGGTCCGGACTGCATCAAAAAAAGACAAAAAAAGACCAATCCAGACAGTACTAAAAAAAAAAAATACATCCAAAAGACATTGCCGTCTGTAAATGCTTAGCGGGGAGTGGGTACAACAGGAATTTAGCTGCATACGGTGATGCAGAACACTGCATCAAGTACCTTTTGAGATGGTGTACCTGAGTGGTGTACCTGAGTATGGTGTTGTTAGAGAGATAATTTCAACCAGATGATTTACTTGAACTAAACTGTTGGATTTATTTTCAGTGTTTACTGAGCTAGTGTTTTGTTATTGCTCTCTCTTTTAGAAGAAAAGGCCAACATTTTGCAAGTATAGATATAGTATGTTTCTTGACTAGTTCTTGACAATCCAACCTGGTCTCAGAGCATTTCGTATTATTCTTATTGTAAATCTGAGACACTCCATTTAGTATGATATGTTACATTTGGTATGGTTACATAAAACAGATGGGTAGTTAAGGCAAAAAAATGTAAGTAGTATAATTGGTTGGGGTGGATGGAAGGGTGTATAACACAAATGTCTAGCAACCTAAAGGTTGCGAGTTCAGATCTAATCACGGACAAATTAAAATGTTTTGCTAATTAGCAACTTTAACTACTTACCACTTTTTAGCTACTTTGCAACTACTTAGCATGTTAGCTAACCCTTCCCCTAACACTAACCTTAAACCTTTTAGCTAACCCTTCCCCTGACCCTAACATTAACCCTTTAACCTAACTCCTAAACTTAAGCCTAAATCCTAGCCTAGCAAACGTTAGCATGCTAGCTAATGTTAGCAACCTAGCCACCTAGCTAGAATTCATAACATAAATGTTTTGCAAATTCGTAACATATAGTACATTTTACAAATTCGTAATATATTGTACATTTTGCAAATTCATAACATTAATACGAATTGTAATTCGTAACAGATCATATGAAATGGGTGTGAATTGTAAATCACAATATCACACAAATTAATACATACCATACAAAACTTAATATTACATACTAAATGGAGTGTTTCGGATTTACATACAGAATAATACGAAATGATCTGAGACCAGGTTGGATAATCTGTCTTTTGCAGGAAGATGGAATCGGAGTAGGTATCCCTATTGATCTGGGTATACTATAAATCCATACAAACTCATCCACCGGAGACCACACTCTTTGAGAACCGAGAGAAAGATCATCTATCCTTCCTTTTACCTGACACACTGTGTGTGGACCAAAGCCAGTTAAAGGTGAGAGAGAACAAAAGCACAGAATGTACACAGCACAACTGGAACCCACAGTAAACCACTGACTGAACACAATGTCCTTCCTCGGTGAGGGAAGAGACAGTCAGAGAGCATCAATCTGTCTGACTCACCGTCAGTGAACATATCCAAGACTGTCCATCAAAACCCAGTCGTACCTGCCGCACCACATGACCAGCTCTGGCATTGAGACCGCCAGTCCTGTGTGAGTTGGTGTGTAACCGTGTGAGTGGACGTAGCTAGGAGGAGGGAGGTCCCACTTAGTCAGTGAAGATCCCAATACACCCAAGAGACTGTCCATCACATCAAGACCCAGCCATTACTGACTTTACATAACCACATAACCAGGTCTGGCCTGGAGACAGCCAGTCCTGTGTGTGTGTGTGGAAGTAGCCCAGTGTGTGTGAGTGGGTGGAGGTATCTAGGAGGAGGGGGTGGCCGTTGTCTTCTCAGGCCGGATGCAGAACATCCTCGAGCAGAACTTAGACATGGCCACGGCTCTGCTGGCGGGAGAGAAGCTGAAGGAGCTGATCCTGCCTGGCTCTTCCCAGGATGAGAAGGGAGGAATGCTGGCCGGCCTTATGGTCCAGCTTAAACTGGAGCTACCATTTGACCGCGTCGTCACCATCGGCACCGTCATCATACCCATCCTGCTCGTCACTCTTGTCTTCACAAGGAACTTTGCAGGTCAGTGGGTCAGCAAGACGGCAGACCTGGCTTTAACTATTATTTGAAATAATATACTTTATTTGTGCTTGTCTGGGGCAATTGAACCAGTAGAATAGTTGCAAAAGTGCAAACACCGCCCCTTTTGGCACTCCAGGCAGACAAGAGCAAACACTCAAAATATTGAAAATATTTTGAATAGTATTTGAATCCAGGTCTGGCAGACAGCCACTAGCGGGGCCTGTGACAGTGCCATGCTGCTGTTGTAAACACCAAACACACACAGCCGGTTGGGAAGGGAACTGTATGTCCTAACGTGTTGTTGTTAACTCACATCACATCAGCCTCTCACTTTACACTGAACCAGAACACAGATACTAGTAGACAGCTGTAGTAGCTTTATGTTATTCATACTATGGCATTGGTATATTTAAAAAACAACAACAAAGGTTTCTCTCACAGACCATGCCCCAACAACATTGGCATTCATAATGTCTAACAGTAGGAGGACATTATCCTGAAGAGTTTAGTTGTGCTCTATTGGTGCTTTTCCAGAGAGTCTTACCCCCACACCAGGTTGTCACCAGTGTTTTATGTTAATGTGAGCTCTAAAGTTATCGTGTTTCCATCAGGAGTATGACACTAAAGATTTGTGGTGAGCTGAATCAACAACCTCTGCATCATTTCATGTTGTGTTGCTGCCATGCTGTGTTGTCGTCTAAGGTCTCTCTTTATGTAGTGTTGTGGTCTCTCTCTTGTCGTGATGTGTGATGCGCGTTTTAATCCCGTCCCAGGGGCTGAAAAAAAAGACAAAACACACATCACGACAAGAGACACCACAACACTACATAAAGAGAGACCTAAGACAACATAGCATGGCAGCAACATGTGACAACACAGCATGGTAGCAACACAACATGGAGGCAGGAGGCCTTTTTGTAGGCTGTCATTGGAAATAAGAATGTATTCTTAACTGACTTGCCTAGTTAAATAAAGGTAAATAAATGTAAAAAATCATGACTGTTGGTTTGTAAGAAGGTGTTAAAGTTCACAGTTAGCCATTGTTATGTAAATTAAACCTTAAAAGTGCCTAGGGCCTTGCCTTGGCTCCAAGTCTGAGCAGGGCCGCTGGAGCCATGGCCCAGTGAGACACGGGTGCCGGCACGCGTCGATGGAAACAGAAAAGTCTGAACCTTTTGGGTAAAACACTCAGGTAAATCCTCAGACGAAATGCACCATATCATTTTTTTTATCAGAATGATAGATCTGGGAAATGTAGGGTTAAGTATGCAGTGATTTTGGTTTTTGGTGTGAGAGATCAGTTCAGAGATTAGACTGGGCTACTGTAGTGAACAGAGAGGAGAGGAGAGAAAGGAAAGCTCAATGCTGAGTCAGGCTGTCTGCATAGCAGCACCAACCAGCTGTGACTGAGCATTTCTCTTAGTACCGGCCGGGAAGTACTGGTCCGACAGAGGATGGGATTGGGTGGGAGCCCATGTCTGCATTCTCTGCACTGCTCCTCTTCAAAACATGGGTTGCCAACGTGACCCATTTGATAGGCCCCACAAACCTCAAGTGCCATGGCAACAACCGAAGACAGCAGTGCAATGTGGACTATATTTAATTTATGTACAATACTTATTGTATTGATGTCATTGGTTGCTACCCTTAAATTGAACAAATTATGTTGGATTTAAATCTCAGGCAAAGTACAATACCAAATGAAGGAGCCTACAGGCCAAATATGAACGTGTGCAAATTTGAAGAGCAATCACAAACTTTCTCAAGCCTGAAAAACAGCCCTTTCCCAGACACCGTACCCACCCCAGCCCTCAGACACCTGGCTCAGCACTTTGCAGTCAGTGTGTAATATTCTCATGCTCAGTTCAACAATCATTAAATGAAAGTCACAAATGCACCTCAGGGCCAGATGCACCCTGAACCTACCAGACCTTGTCAGTCGGCCGTCGAATGGCCTTGCTGCTACCATACTCAAGCATAACAGGGAAAGAATGGATGGAATACAAGTGTGGCTTGAAGTGCTGCCTCCTTCTCAGTCTCCTCTGCAGATGGTTTTATACCATGAATCAGCACTTCCAGAGAGTAATGAAATCTGAGAAGTCTTCTGACACAAATGGATGAAATGAATCAATGGTATTTCCCTCACATAGGAAACATCTATAAAATCAACATAATATCAAGGACTGGCTGTTAGAGGAAAGTTTGACAACTAATTTTTTATTCATTTGATTCACTTACTGTAAATAGATTACAAACATCCATTACCCTCAGTCATGTTGTAATGTCAGATTATGAGGCTAACTCTCTCCTTCTTTTCCCCTCTCAGAGGAGTCGATCTACTGCTACACGCCTCACAACTTCACCCGTGACCAGGCCCTGTACGCACGAGGCTACTGCTGGACAGAGCTGCGTGACACTGTTCCCGGGGTGGAGCCTGACCTTCGACCTTCGCTGTTTGAGCACAAGTTCCTACCCTACGCCCTGCTGGCCTTCGCCGGCATCATGTACATCCCTGCTTTGGGCTGGGAGTTCATGGCCTCCACAAGACTTACCTCCGAGCTCAACTTCCTGCTTCACGAGATAGACAACTGCTACCACCGGGCTGCCGAGGGCCGGGCCCCTAAGATCGAGAAGCAGATCCAGTCCAAAGGACCAGGCATCACGGAGAAAGAGAGACGAGAGATCATCGAGAACGCGGAGAAGGAGAAAAGCCCCGAGCAGAACCTGTTTGAGAAGTACCTGGAGAGGCGAGGCCAGAGCAACTTCCTGGCCAAGCTGTACCTTGCGCGCCACCTGGCCATCATGTGCCTCAGCTCCATCCCCATCACCTACCTGAGCGCCTACTGGCACCGCCAGCGCCAGAATGAGTTCAGCTGTGCCCTGGGGGAGCCTCCAGACTCCAGCAGCATCCCTGAGCTGAGGCTCAGCGTCAACTGCAAACTGCCAGCCGTGCAGCTGCAGCGCATTATGGCCGCCGTAGACATCGCCCTGCTGAGCACCATGAACCTTGTCATCCTGGTCAACCTACTGCACCTGTTCGTGGTGCGGAAGTCCAACTTCGTGTTCGACAAACTGCACAAGGTGGGCATCAAGACGCGGCGGCGCTGGCAGAAGTCTCAGTTCTGTGACATCAACATCTTGGCCATGTTCTGTAACGAGAACCGCGACCACATCAAGTCACTCAACCGCCTTGACTTCATCACCAATGAGAGCGACCTCATGTATGACAATGTGGTGAGGCAGCTGCTGGCCGCCCTGGCCCAGTCTAACCATGACGCTACACCCTCTGTGAGGGACTCAGGCATCCAGACCCTAGACCCCAACATGGACCCCTCTCTCTTGGGAGTGGGGGAGCTGGGAGGGGAGCCGCTGGTCATCAAACGACCACGCAAGAAGATGAAGTGGATCCCCAGCTCCAACCCCCTCCCCCAGCCTTTTAAGGTAGGTCCCCATGCATAGGCGGCCTAAATGCTGCCTGCCACAGGTTTGCCTAAACATCAGACTGTTACCATGGTTATCCCATGGATATTCAGTCTGAAAGTTGTCTGTCTAAAAAATACGCAAGTCTACAAGTCAAGATGTTGAATAAAATGACATTTCCACTTACTTTAGCGGTTGTCCGTGCTGTTGGTGCTTTTGACGGTAGGAGGTGGAGATAGGGTATCCACAGGAAAGTGTTGTTTACCTGACTTTTTGTGGTTCTGTCACTTGCATTTTCAATCTCCTGATGCATTTTGCACGATGTGCAACATGTAAACAATAGCCAAATTTACCGAACATAGTCAATCGAACCACGTTTCCTCGCAATCAGATGGAAGCGTTTGTGAAATTTGACAGCTGATTGTGTGGGACAACATTCACTCTGTGGTTCGGTTAGACTTGGCCATATTGTGCAAATGTTTGTCGCATACAAAAAAAATGATATACAGACCAGTGTACTGAAGGTCGGGTTGATAACACTTCCCTGTGGATATTTTGTCTCAGATTACCTCCGACATAGGGAAAAACTCAGCGGACAAGAGGTAAAGTAAGTTGAAATGAAGTTTGTTCAACCTTCTGACTTGTAATGGGACTGTTTGTGAATGCTGAGCCTACATGTTAGAGACGAGACTAAGTATTTCACTCTCTGATTCTAAAAGAGGGTAACCACAGGTCTGCATATTCTGGCCAATTATCATGGGCTGGAAATGCGATCTGTTTGTCTAAAGCTGAATTACACATAGTAGGCTAAGTCTATTGTTGTTATGACTAATTACCGCCAATAAAAAAAGGATATTCCTGATTTCCAACCCAAATGAACTGATATTGATTCATCTTCTCACACTAAGAAACCAACCTGTGGATTTCCTTCCGATTAATGCCTTAGGATATTCATCTAAATTAATATGCAATAAAATAGTCTTCACCCACTGTGCTGAACAACCAAAGCACCTGTCACGTGTGCTCCCTCTCCGGCCTCTAGGTCACCAGGCTGCTCGTTATGGCGTACACCTGTCACCATCGTTACTCGCACCTGCGTGTCATCAGACTCACCTGGACTCCATCACTTCCCTGATTACCTTCCCTATAAATGTCACTCCCTTTGGTTCCTTCCCCAGGTGTTATTGTTTCTGTTTCAGTTTCCTGTCTGTGTGTTCGTGTTTTGTTAATTTGTTTATTAAATTATGCACTCCCTGAACTTGCTTTCCAACTTCCAGTGCACATGTTACAGCACCACTTACTGTAGAGTGGGTTTGTTCAGTGTACTAGAACAATATCTGAGATATTCGTATCAGCATTTATTGAGAAGACTTGACATGATGTTTCCGATTGAAAAGGCCCTTAGAGAAATGAGGCCCTCACCAAGAGATGGTACCAAACTCTCTAAAGGAAGAGAACCTACTCGGTTTTAAAGGATCTGTCATGGATTCCCCCTTAGTATGTGTATATATGTGCGCTCTGTTCCCCATTGTCCTTGTTGATTATTGTTCCATGTCCGTTGGTCTTGTGAGTACCTGTGCTCTGTTGTGTCGGCTTGCATGTTACTGTGTTAATGTGCAATTGTTATTACTGGTCTCGTCCCGTGTCTTGTTATTATGGGTCTTGTCCAGTGTCTTGTTATTACGGGTCTCGTCCAGTGTATTTATTAGAGGATTACACCTCACTCTTTGTTTGGGTTACAGCCCTGTGTTATATATATACGTGTTTGTTTTGGGCTTCGTCCCCGTCATGTTCATGATGAACGCTATTTTGGGTAGAGAAATAAAAAAAAAGATTTCGTATTCCTGCGCCTGTCTCCTATCATTATACAACCTAACAGGATCGTTCACTTTTTAAGTTTGAGCTTTTTTGCAAATTATCTAGTGTTGTTTCATCCCAACTATTTTAAAGTTTGTTAAAACCAGAGGTAACCCTTAGTAAGTCGGAAAAAACCCTTGGTAAAAATAAGCTAAAACTTCACAAAAGTGAACTATCCCTTTAATAATCTAATTCTACTTGGGATAATTGTACTAACTGTCCATGTCTGTCCATGGTGAAGGAACCTCTGACAATGACACGTTTGGAGAACAGCACTAAGACTGAGAAGCCCAAACCGGTGAGGAGGAAACCAGTGGCAGAGAACTATATTGCTCCATTAAGCAAGAGCACACAGTACCCGCCCTCTGCCAAAGGTACTGTACTGAGAGCAGTGACATTACTGTAGAAATTATGGTAATAGAAAGTTACTCAGAATTTTGCTATATTTCTCTATTTTAGATATTTGACTAAAACTGCTTTTGAATAGAAAAGTGCTTCAGGAATGCCACATACTGTAAATAAAGTTGTACAACTCATGCACAATTTGATCCTGCTATTGTGTTCTATCCCCTTACCATATCTGTTGAATGCCCGACTGTAGATATGAGCGCAATGGAGAAAAAGAACAGTCGCAACTTTACCCTGGATGTCCACCCATACATGCTGACCATCCGTAAGCCCACCAAGGTAGAGGCAGTCAGCACAGAGCCTCTGCCCCCTGACCACACCCTGGACTCTGTGTTCATTGAGGGCACACACACCATCGTCCATGTCTCTGCTTCTATCACAGGTAAGGTTGCCATGCCTCATCTCAGGAGGAATCTGTCACCAAGGCAACCAAACCTTATTCTATATATTCCTGTCTCCCCTGATTCTTTTTGGCATTTTAGAGAATGGAAAGAAAGGAGAGAACTGAGAAAAAGCCAACTCTAACAGAATGCTTAACCTAATGCAATGGTGACCCAGAGTTTTGCATGACCACTTTGTCTTTATAGACGACAAGTAGGCTATAACTAGGGTCTAAAAATGTTCCTGGTTAGGTCATGTGGTCAGGAAAAATCTGTGGGCCTGTGTACAATACCATTGTTTTCTCTCTCTCCCTCTTCAGAAAAGAAAGATTGCACCCCAGAGTCCACCAACACGGTCGTCTCTACAATGACCGTCCCCACCAGCATCTATCTGAACGGTGCCACTCCCAGCCCCAACCCACCCTCCCTTGCTGACTGCCACCCTACAGATTCCCTGATCGAACAAGAGGAGCCCGAAGCCCAGCCTGCAGTCTTTACTCGGATCCCTTCCCACCAGCTTCTAAGTATGCACCAGATACTCAGTATGGAGGAAGATGGGGCTGGAGGCCAGGGGGCCAGACTGGCTGAGAGACCCGTGGGGGAACTAATCGCTGCTGGGGAGTGCTGAGGAGACACACACGTCCCCCCTCAAAATATGTCCCCAAACACAGCAACATGTACTCACCACTTCCATGCCAATCACTGTCTGCCTATAGAAAAAAAAACCTTGTCCTCCTGACCACACAGTTGTGCTGTGCTCACAACGCACCTCTTCTCTGGTGAAGGGACTGAGTGAGGGTGCCGATGGTGCTGAACCATCATTTTTTGATGAAGATTTAACAAGATGCAGCAAAAGAGAGGATACTGGTTCAATATGTGCTGATCAACCCTGTCATCTGCTGTAACTCTCTCAGCACTTGATTTGTCCAGGATGGGAAGCAAGGAGACTTTGTTGAAATGCAGACAGCATTTGTTGCTCATATCCTTGACTTGGAGAGGAAGCAGCTCATATTACAAGAGCTAGGAAAGAGAAAAGGGAAGGTGGAATGCTTTTTACACACATTTTAGTGAAGCATACCATGTAAAAGACTGCTTTACCAACAGTTAAATTCTGAAAACATGTTTATAAAAACATTACTATCAATGCTTATTGTCCCTCTATCCAAGTATACTGAAAGCCCATGCAATACGTTTAAAAATCTGCACTGCAATATATGCAAAAGAATATGCAATAATGTATACACTTTCAACTTACAAGACATTTTACATACTGTAAATCATCTATAGACTCTGTAGCCCTATGTCGGTTGTTGTGGTGTGCTTCACACATACATGGTCAATTAGTTAATCAGTGTCATTTGACCACACAGAGGACAGAGGAGGCGAACTGAGAATGCACCTACCTTACTGAAGATTGGGCTCAGAAGTTGCAATCTGTAACTTTAATTTTCCCAGTGGCACACACCTATCCAAGAAGTGAAACAAAAACAAATGGTTACATTCGTTTTAGTTCCCCTTTAGTTTACAAACAAGTGTAGGGGCAGTACTTTTGAGTGGGAATGAAAGTTACAGATGGCAACTTTAATGGGTTCCTCTCACACCACTAGTGCACTTATTATGTGAGGTTGATTGATCCATCCAATAAGGAAGTCATATAATAGATTTTCTTGTGTAAAATACATGTCAGATTCAGAAACACTTTCACTTTAATGAATATAGGCAAGAATATGCATAATAATTTTTTGCCAACATTTTGCATTGAAGTTACAACCTTCTTGCTATGAATCTACAAATGTGTTCCAACCTTGCCACCTCTCAATGTCAGTGTTTGTCCCTATATGTGCCCTAATGACTGTGATAGTTACTCTGAACTGTTGAGCTGTCAAAGTACAGTCGACTTTACACCAGCACTGCATTTCAACTGAAACCTGGACTCATTTGGGGACATTACAGTCACCCCCAGCTGGACATTGCAGTCACTCCCAGCTCTTCTTGTGAAAGTTTTGAAGAATAAGTGAAGTGATACGTAGATAAAGAAAACATTGTACACAATGAAATATACAGCATCTGAATGCTTTGCTTTTGACTGTCCTACCATTTCACCATAGCCATAGGCCTGCCTTGCCACGTGCCACCACATTGAGAGCAACAACAGCACCCCATCTCAGTAACACTTTCTCATCGTGCTGTCTCATTACTCACCAAAGACAATGAAATGAACGAATGAAAAGTACAGTACTGTAGTTAGTAGAATTGTTATCAGGATATAAAAGCACCTTTCACCAGGTATGATGCCGTAGACAAGGGGATATGTGTAGCAAACAACCACCATCAACCGTATGTCTGAGCAATTGGTAGCCAAAACTGAACAGTGATGGCAGACCAATCTACAACAAGCAGGTATTTTTCATGAACACGCTATGAGGATTCCGCTATGCTGTGAATCTGTCATCTTGGGCAATAAAACATGTATAAAAGGGCATGTAAAAAGGTGCATGTAAAAAGGATTAGAAACCCTATAATATTACTTAACCTACCAGTGAGATATAGGGTAAGTGTATGTGGCAATGTAAAGTTGACCTTCCAATTAGATTGATGGTTGTGATGTTCACAGTCTAAAATCCACTAAATGCATGGTTTGGGAAACTACCTGCCTGGGTAGGCTACCTTAGACGTATTATTCAACAGATGCAATCTGAAGGGTGCTTGTCTGGCAATTTTTTAGATGACAAAAAAGACATTAATTTCATGATCTGTGGTTGGCACACTATCCCCTTGATGTACTCAGCACACTAATGCATCCAAAGGCACTTTAAATATGACATGTAGCACAAGTTTATGAGTGTGAGCATGTTGATAGAGCAGCGCTCCTCCTCATGCTTTCTTCGGGGTTGGGGACCTCAGATTGGGGAAAGAAACAGTTTTGTTCCTGAAGGCTCTGTCAGGTAGATTGCCTACATTCCCTGCCTGGGTACAGCTCTAGGAACAGTTGATCCACCCCAAATCCTAGTCCGAGTAAAACAGAGGAAAGACAGTGTAACTTGATCCTGCTCCTTCTTAAGTGGGTGGTGTTTGGTGAAATAAGAGTTGTGGGGGGTTGTAAGATGTAGTCATGAGTAATACACTTTCAAAAAATAAAAGTTGAACATGAGTTATTTCTATACATGTTTCTGTAATTAATAGCATATGCATGAAAATATATATATAAAATACACAATAATAAGAACTACAAGCATATTTCCACCACGAACTACAAGTACCAGAAGGCAACGGCAACAGACGAGTCACAGTCTGACTGAGTACAGGTGAGAGCACACAGGTTGGCTAGCCTGTAAGTTTGCATTCCTATTTATTATATTAATGTAGCTTTAATATTGTAAACTGATATACACCTGATATACACCTGTTTACCAAGGAGCACAAGTAATAGCAAATTTCAATGGAGGCTGCTAGCTCCAAATATGCTAAATATGCTAATGTGAGCCTATATATGCCATTTATCAGATTAAAATAAATGAAGAACGAAAATAAATGAATTGCAAAGACAGGCAATCCAGCTCGTAAAGTTATACATATATAGATAGGAGCTACCAAATGTCATTTTTGGTGAGTTTGGACATTTACAAGCGAATGTAAACGATATACATTGTGCAAATGAATAATGTTTTTATGCATGCTTGTCTGAAGGAAGAACAGTACTGGCTTTGGAGCAGCATGTGTAGGATACATGGTCTGTGGAGTCTGGAGCCGCTAGGGCAACGGGCCTACATGCTCTGCTTGGAGAAGAGGGGAGAGGAGAACGGAGAGGAGAAAAAACGCAAGGAAATCAAGATAGTGGCAGCTCTACAAATAACTTATCCAATGGGCTTTGACCTTCCAAACCCGGCAGAAGGCTAACATAAAGCCCCTCCTCTCCCCTGTACCTATTCCCCAGGTCGTTGCTGTAAATGAGAATGTGTTCACAGTCAACTTACCTGGTAAAATAAGGGTAAAATAAAAATATATATTTAAAAAATGATGCTGTGCCACCTTATTAATTCAGCCACTCACTTAGATTCACTAGCAAGTTAAACTTAGGGGTTGCGGAAAAAAAGGAAAAATAGATCAAATGCATAACAAATATCTTGCTGCGTTTTGAAAAACACAGATGTAAAATACTTCTTATTGTGATTTCTGCTCGGCATCAGACTAATTTCGTGCTTCAGTTGCACTTCTCTAATCAGATGAGAATTCACAAAAGAGCATTGTATCAGCAGACCATGCTTGACTGACATGTAGCTACTTTTCTCCGGTACTTTTACAGCCTCCTTTTCTTGGAAAATGCAAGATTAACTTAAGCAAAACATTAGGAAATGTAGCTGGCTACATTCTTTCTATGGTAAACATTAGAAATATGATGGCAATGCATCGTTTTTCCAAAACATACCTTTTTCAGTGTTAGCTTATTTACTTGAGTGGTTGCCAAAAAGCTTTGCACATAAGCTATTTTCTGACTAATATGTTGCATTAATGTATACTGCTCAAAAAAATAAAGGGAACACTTAAACAACACATCCTAGATCTGAATGAAATAAATAATCTTATTAAATACTTTTTTCTTTACATAGTTGAATGTGCTGACAACAAATTCACACAAAAATAATCAATGGAAATCCAATTTATCAACCCATGGAGGTCTGGATTTGGAGTCACACTCAAAATTAAAGTGGAAAACCACACTACAGGCTGATCCAACTTTGATGTAATGTCCTTAAAACAAGTCAAAATGAGGCTCAGTAGTGTGTGTGGCCTCCACGTGCCTGTATGACCTCCCTACAACGCCTGGGCATGCTCCTGATGAGGTGGCGGATGGTCTCCTGAGGGATCTCCTCCCAGACCTGGACTAAAGCATCCGCCAACTCCTGGACAGTCTGTGGTGCAATGTGGCGTTCGTGGATGGAGCGAGACATGATGTCCCAGATGTGCTCAATTGGATTCAGGTCTGGGGAACGAGCGGGCCAGTCCATAGCATCAATGCCTTCCTCTTGCAGGAACTGCTGACACACTCCAGCCACATGAGGTCTAGCATTGTCTTGCATTAGGAGGAACCCAGGGCCAACCGCACCAGCATATGGTCTCACAAGGGGTCTGAGGATCTCATCTCGGTACCTAATGGCAGTCAGGCTACCTCTGGCGAGCACATGGAGGGCTGTGCGGCCCCCCAAAGAAATGCCACCCCACACCATGACTGACCCACCGCCAAACCGGTCATGCTGGAGGATGTTGCAGGCAGCAGAACGTTCTCCACGGCGTCTCCAGACTCTGTCACGTCTGTCACGTGCTCAGTGTGAACCTGCTTTCATCTGTGAAGAGCACAGGGCGCCGGTGGCGAATTTGCCAATCTTGGTGTTCTCTGGCAAATGCCAAACGTCCTGCACGGTGTTGGGCTGTAAGCACAACCCCCACCTGTGGACGTCGGGCCCTCATACCACCCTCATGGAGTCTGTTTCTGACCGTTTGAGCAGACACATGCACATTTGTGGCCTGCTGGAGGTCATTTTGCAGGGCTCTGGCAGTGCTCCTCCTGCTCCTCCTTGCACAAAGGCGTAGGTAACGGTCCTGCTGCTGGGTTGTTGCCCTCCTACAGCCTCCTCCACGTCTCCTGATATACTGGCCTGTCTCCTGGTAGCGCCTCCATGCTCTGGACACTACGCTGACAGACACAGCAAACATTCTTGCCACAGCTCGCATTGATGTGCCATACTGGATGAGCTGCACTACCTGAGCCACTTGTGTGGGTTGTAGACTCCGTCTCATGCTACCACTAGAGTGAAAGCACCGCCAGCATTCAAAAGTGACCAAAACATCAGCCAGGAAGCATAGGAACTGAGAAGTGGTCTGTGGTCCCCACCTGCAGAACCACTCCTTTATTGGGGGTGTCTTGCTAATTGCCTATAATTTCCACCTGTTGTCTATTCCATTTGCACAACAGCATGTGAAATTTATTGTCAATCAGTGTTGCTTCCTAAGTGGACAGTTTGATTTCACAAAAGTGTGATTGACTTGGAGATACATTGTGTTGTTTGTGTTCCCTTTATTTTTTTGAGCAGTGTATTTTCTGTGAAGGAAAACTATAGTTGCACGTCGCTGATCACTCTATTTAAGCAAAAAAAAAACACTTGACTTTCAATATAAAACTCGATCCCTGTCCATACACAGCTGCACTCACCTGCTCCTCCCACTTTCTCACGTTGCTGTTTACAAACAAACATTGTTACTGGGTCAACTGTTCTGGGGAACTACAATATGCTTCATAATGTAAAATAATGTGACAGGTGAAATGAAGAACATGGACTGCTTTATCTCCTAACTTATTGCACAAGTTGGCCGAAGGTATTTACTTAAAAAGTATCTACAAATATTAAAATATATTTTCAGACCGCAGAGTGAAGAAAAAGCAGCCAACAAGTGCTCAGCATATGTGGGAACTCCTTCAAGACTGTTGGAAAAAGCATTTCAGGTGAAGCTGGTTGAGAGAATGCCAAGAGTGTGCAAAAGGGTGGCTATTTGAAGAATCACACTTTTTTGGTTACTACATGATTCCATGTGTGTTATTTCATAGTATTGATGTCTTGACTATTATTCTACAATGTAGAAAAAAGTAAAAATAAAGAAAAACCCTTGAATGAGTAGGTGTTCTAAAGCTTTAGACCGGTAGTATATATTCGGAACGTATTCGGACCCCTTCACTTTTTCCACATTTTATTACGTTACAGCATTATTCTAAAATTGATTAAATAGTTTTTCCCCTCATCAATCTACACACAATACCCCATGATGAAAAAGCAAAAACAGTTTTTTTGAAATGTTTGCAAATGTATAAAAAATTAAATTATGAAATATGACATTTACATAAGACCATTTACTCAGCACTTTGTTGAAACACCTTTGGCAGTGATTACAGCCTCGAGTCTTCTTGGGTATGACGATACAAGCTTGGCACACCTGTATTTGGGGTGGCAGGTAGCCTAGTGGTTAGAGCGTTGGGCTAGTAACCGAAAGGTTGCTGGATTGAATCCCTGACCTGACAAGGTAAAAATCTGTTGTTCTGCCCTTGAACAAGATAGTTAACCCACTGTTCTCCGGTAGGCCGTCATTGTAAATAAGAATTTGTTCTTAACTTGCCTAGTTAAGTAAAAAATATTTTAAAAAATTGGCTAGTTCTCCCATTCTTCTCTGCAGATCCTCTCAAACTCTGTCAGGTTGGATGGGGAGCGTCGCTGCACAGCTATTTTCAGGTCTCTTCAGAGATGTTTGATTGGATTCAAGTCTGGGCTCTGGCTGGGCCACTCAAGGACATTCAGCGACTTGTCCCAAAGCCACTCCTGCGTTGTCTTGGCTGTGTGCTTAGGGTCATTGTCCTGTTGGAAGGTGAACCTTCGCCCCAGTTTGAGGTCCTGAGCGCTCTGGAGCAGGTTTTCGTCAAGGATCTCTCTGTACTTTACTTTATTCATCTTTCTCTTCGATCCTGACTAGTCTCCCAGTCCCTGCCACTGAAAAACATCCCCACAGCATGATGCTGCCACCACGATGCTTCTCCGTAGGGATTTTATTACATTTACATTTACATTTAAGTCATTTAGCAGACGCTCTTATCCAGAGCGACTTACAAATTGGTGCATTCACCTTATGATATCCAGTAGAACAACCACTTTACAATAGTGCATCTAAATCTTTTAAGGGGGGGGGGGGTGAGAAGGATTACTTTATTCTATCCTAGGTATTCCTTAAAGAGGTGGGGTTTCAGGTGTCTCCGGAAGGTGGTGATTGACTCCGCTGTCCTGGCGTCGTGAGGGAGCTTGTTCCACCATTGGGGTGCCAGAGCAGCGAACAGTTTTGACTGGGCTGAGCGGGAACTGTGCTTCCTCAGAGGTAGGGGGGCCAGCAGGCCAGAGGTGGATGAATGCAGGGCCCTTGTTTGGGTGTAGGGCCTGATCAGAGCCTGAAGGTATGGAGGTGCCGTTCCCTTCACAGCTCCGTAGGCAATCACCATGGTCTTGTAGCGGATGCGAGCTTCAACTGGAAGCCAGTGGAGAGAGCGGAGGAGCGGGGTGACGTGAGAGAACTTGGGAAGGTTGAACACCAGATGGGCTGCGGCGTTCTGGATGAGTTGTAGGGGTTTAATGGCACAGGCAGGGAGCCCAGCCAACAGCGAGTTGCAGTAATCTAGACGGGAGATGACAAGTGCCTGGATTAGGACCTGCGCCGCTTCCTGTGTGAGGCAGGGTCGTACTCTGCGAATGTTGTAGAGCATGAACCTACAGGATCGGGTCACCGCCTTGATGTTAGTGGAGAACGACAGGGTGTTGTCCAGGATCACGCCAAGGTTCTTAGCACTCGGGAGGAGGACACAAGGGAGTTGTCAACCGTGATGGCGAGATCATGGAACGGGCAGTCCTTCCCCGGGAGGAAGAGCAGCTCCGTCTTGCCGAGGTTCAGCTTGAGGTGGTGATCCGTCATCCACACTGATATGTCTGACAGACATGCAGAGATGCGATTCGCCGCCTGGTTATCAGAAGGGGGAAAGGAGAAGATTAATTGTGTGTCATCTGCATAGCAATGATAGGAGAGACCATGTGAGGATATGACAGAGCCAAGTGACTTGGTGTATAGCGAGAATAGGAGAGGGCCTAGAACAGAGCCCTGGGGGACACCAGTGGTGAGAGCGCATGGTGCGGAGACAGATTCTCGCCACGCCACCTGGTAGGAGCGACCTGTCAGGTAGGACGCAATCCAAGCGTGGGCCGCGCCTGAGATGCCCAACTCGGAGAGGGTGGAGAGGAGGATCTGATGGTTCACAGTATCAAAGGCAGCAGATAGGTCTAGAAGGATGAGAGCAGAGGAGAGAGAGTTAGCTTTAGCAGTGCGGAGAGCCTCCGTGACACAGAGAAGAGCAGTCTCAGTTGAATGCCCAGTCTTGAAACCTGACTGATTAGGATCAAGAAGGTCATTCTGAGAGAGATAGCAGGAGAGCTGGCCAAGGACGGCATGGTCAACAGTTTTGGAGAGAAAAGAAAGAAGGGATACTGGTCTGTAGTTGTTGACATCGGAGGGATCGAGTGTAGGTTTTTTCAGAAGGGGTGCAACTCTCGCTCTCTTGAAGACAGAAGGGACTTAGCCAGCGGTCAAGGATGAGTTGATGAGCGAGGTGAGGTAGGGGAGAAGGTCTCCGGAAATGGTCTGGAGAAGAGAGGAGGGGATAGGGTCAAGTGGGCAGGTTGTTGGGCGGCCGGCCGTCACAAGACGCGAGATTTCATCTGGAGAGAGAGGGGAGAAAGAGGTCAAAGCACAGGGTAGGGCAGTGTGAGCAGGACCAGCGGTGTCGTTTGACTTAGCAAACGAGGATCGGATATCGTCAACCTTCTTTTCAAAATGGTTGACGAAGTCATCCGCAGAGAGGGAGGGGGGGGGGGGGAGGATTCAGGAGGGAGGAGAAGGTAGCAAAGAGCTTCCTAGGGTTAGAGGCAGATGCTTGGAATTTAGAGTGGTAGAAAGTGGCTTTAGAAGCAGAGACAGAAGAGGAGAATGTAGAGAGGAGGGAGTGAAAGGATGCCAGGTCCGCAGGGAGGCGAGTTTTCCTCCATTTCCGCTCGGCTGCCCGGAGCCCTGTTCTGTGAGCTCGTAGTGAGTCGTCGAGCCACGGAGCAGGAGGGGAGGACCGAGCCGGCCTGGAGGATAGGGGACAGAGAAAATCAAAGGATGCAGAAAGGGAGGAGAGGAGGGTTGAGGAGGCAGAATCAGGAGATAGGTTGGAGAAGGTTTGAGCAGAGGGAAGAGATGATAGGATGGAAGAGGAGAGAGTAGCGGGAGAGAGAGAGCGAAGGTTGGGACGGCGCAATACCATCCGAGTAGGGGCAGAGTGAGAAGTGTTGGATGAGAGCAAGAGGGAAAAGGATACAAGGTAGTGGTCGGAGATTTGGAGGGGAGTTGCAATGAGATTAGTGGAAGAACAGCATCTAGTAAAGATGAGGTCAAGCGTATTGCCTGCCTTGTGAGTAGGGGGGGAAGGTGAGAGGGTGAGGTCAAAAGAGGAGAGGAGTGGAAAGAAGGAGGCAGAGAGGAATGAGTGAAAGGTAGACGTGGGGAGGTTAAAGTCACCCAGAACTGTGAGAGGTGAGCCATCCTCAGGAAAGGAACTTATCAAGGCGTCAAGCTCATTGATGAACTCTCCAAGGGAACCTGGAGGGCGATAAATGATAAGGATGTTAAGCTTGAAAGGGCTGGTAACTGTGACAGCATGGAATTCAAATGAGGAGATAGACAGATGGGTCAGGGGAGAAAGAGAGAATGTCCACTTGGGAGAGATGAGGATTCCAGTGCCACCACCCCGCTGGCTCGATGCTCTAGGGGTATGCGAGAACACGTGGGCAGACGAAGAGAGAGCAGTAGGAGTAGCAGTGTTATCTGTGGTAATCCATGTTTCCGTCAGCGCCAGAAAGTCTAGGGACTGGAGGGTAGCATAGGCTGAGATGAACTCAGCCTTGTTGGCTGCAGACCGGCAGTTCCAGAGGCTGCCGGAGACCTGGAACTCCACGTGGGTCGTGCGCGCTGGGACCACCAGGTTAGAGTGGCAGCGGCCACGCGGTGTGAAGCGTTTGTATGGCCTGTGCAGAGGGGAGAGAACAGGGATAGACAGACACATAGTTGACAAGTTACAGAAGTGTTGTTTCTTGTATTATTGTCTCTTGTGTCTTTAGAGAACTGTTTCACTTTGATATCCTTTTTCTTCTGTCCTGATTTTCTCTTTCTTTTCTTCTGTTAACTAGATATTCTTTGTTGTTCTTCGTTAGCTAGCTAGCTTCTTCCAAAAGAGTCCCTAGCAACTGCTTAGCAACTGGTAAACAATTCAGCTAGCTAAGATAACTACAATTTTATGAAAAACAGTTATTTTTCAAAAGCCTATCTTCTTTGTTTGTTGCTTGTTTTTTCTCCTATTCAGTCTTGCAGTTTTCTTTTGCTTTTTTCCGATGTACTTCACTCTAAAAACCATGTAAATTTCAATATTTGTAGGAGCTCATTTTTCAGCTGCTGCTGCTCAAATTGGAGTTCCGGAATTAGCCAGGTGATGAGCGTTGCCTGACTTACTCCAGACGTGACACTTGGCATTCAGGCCAAAGAGTTAAATCTTGGTTTCATCAGACCATAGAATCTTGTTTCTCATGGTCTGAGAGTCCTTTAGGTGCCTTTTGGCAAACCATTAGCGGGCTGTCATGTGCCTTTTAACAAGGAGTGGCTTCCGTCTGGCCACTCTACCATAAAGTTCTGATTGGTGGAGTGCTGCAGAGATGGTTGTCCTTCTGGAAGGTTCTCCAATCTCCACAGAGGAACTCTGGAGCTCTGTCAGAGTGACCATCTGGTTCTTGGTCACCTCCCTGACCAAGGCCCTTCTCCCCCGATTGCTTAGTTTGGCTGGGCGGCCAGCTCTAGGAAGTGTCTTGGTGGTTCCAAATTTCTTCGATTTAAGAATAATGGAAGCCATTGTGTTCTTGGGAACTTTCAATGCTGCAGATATTTTTTTGGTACCCTTCCCCAGATCTGTACCTCGACCCAAACCTGTCTCGGAGCTCTACGGACAATTCCTTCAACCTCATGGCTTGGTTTTTGCTCTGACATGCACTGTCAACTGTGGGACCTTATATAGACAGGTGTGTGCCTTTCCAAATCATGTCCAATCAATTGAATTTACCACAGGTGGACTCCAATCAAGTTGTTGAAACATCTCAAGGATGATCAATGGAAACAGTATGCTCCTGAGCTCAATTTAGTCTCATAGCAAAGGGTCTGAGTACTTATGTAAATAAGGCATTTCTGTTTTTCAGATTTAATACATTTGCAAACATTTCTAAAAACCTATTTTTGCATTGTCATTATGGGGTATTGTGTGTAGATTGCTGAGTTTTTAAAATTTATTTAATCCATTTTAGAATAAGACTGTAACATAACAAAATGTTGAAAAAGTGAAGGGATCTGAATACTTTCCGAATTTATGTAAGTATGCTACATGACCGAAAGTATGTGGACAGCTGCTCGTCGAACATCGCATTCCAAAATCATGGGCATGAATATTGAGTTGGTCCCCCGTTTGCTGCTATAACAACCTCCACTCTTCTGGGAAGGCTTTCCACTAGATGTTGGAACATTGCTGCTGGAACTTGCTTCCATTCAGCCACAAGAGCATTAGTGAGGTCGGGCACTGATGTTGAGCGATTAGGCCTGGCTCGCAGCATTCCAATTCATCCCAAATGTGTTCAATGGGGTTGAGGTCAGGACTTTGTGCAGGCCAGTCAAGATCTTCCACACGAATATCTACAAACCATTTCTGTATCGACCTCGCTTTGTGTATGCCTACCACTTAGCGGCTGTGCCGTTGTTGCTCCACTTCACAATAACAGCACTTACAGTTGAACGAGGCAGCTCTAGCAGGGCAGAAATTTGACAAACTGACATGTTGGAAAGGTGACATCCTATGACGGTGCCATGCTAAAAGTCATTGAGCTCCTCAGTAAGGCAATTATACAGCCAATGTTTGTCTATGGAGATTGCATGGCGGTGTGCTCAATTTTATACACCTGTCAGCAACGGGTGTGGCTGAAATAGCCGAATCAACTAATTTGAAGTTGTGTCCACATACTTTTGTATATATAGTATAGTGTATGTAACTGACTACACTTTAGTTTCCCACTGTTGTGGTAAAGTTCTCTCCCCAGCCAAGAGACGAGATTTTAGTAACTAGTTTTAGTGGCGCTATGCCTACACAGACAGTCAAGTGCCTCCTTTACTGTGTAAAAGGCTCATAGTAAGTTTGAGGACAGTAAACCCAGGGAATAGGCGATTCCAGTTGTTATAGTGACTACATCTCTCTTCTGAGCACACAATTTACTGTTCCTGGCATAAACTGATCTGTTCTGGTTGGCGTTACACACAACCAGCCATACTGGTGGATACAGACAGAACAACCTAATGCTTAGACGTGTGTTATAAATACCTGTACTGTCGAAGGCAATGCCCAGCTCAAATTTGTACTGGTATTTTAAGTGAACTCTCATAATTTAATTTTTTCAAAGAACGCTGCATGTCAGCAGGTCAGTTGTGTGTGATGTATTGGTTGGACTTGGAAGGGTAAAATACCATAACACCAACACGTATTAAATACTTCATTTAAAAGGGCTAATGTTTGATATTTTTTTCATGATGGAGATGCCGAAGCAAGCAATCCATTTTAAATGGGAACATTTTGTATATTTGATTGTACTTGCAATGAGGCACCTTCAACATCTTAAACATAACTGTGGCTTCCGGAGTGATGGGTCACACTGGACATGATGAGAAAATATGCAATTTGTACAATAAGCCATCAATGAACTCTCTTTGTACAGGAACATCTGACATCCAGATTACATTTCTCTAATCTAAAACGTACATGATTCTATAACCCTAATCCCTAGGAATTAATGGGTTAATTTTGGGGATTCTGTTGGACTGGATTGAGAGATGTGGTTTGTTCATCTCTATCTGTCCTCCATTGTTTTCCTGTCTCTGTCTGAATGTCTCTGTTCGTACATACTGCATGTATGTGTGTGCTGTATACATATCGGGTAAGACCCTCAGACAACAGGTTGTGGATTCTGTGTGTGTGAATAACATTTTGTCTCAGATGGTCTGTATGCCCACCCTCACTGTAGTACTATCACTGTAAACAAGCCAAATATTGAAGCCTGAATTATGTATTGAACTATAAAAAGTTTAAAATAAAATATATGTTTTACTTTAAAAAAAAGTGTTTTTATTCTATTTGTACTTATTCTGTCATTTTATCTAACATCTCTCATTAATTTAGACATTCAAAGATTCCATGGCCAATGCACAAGTCTTAGTTCCGTCTCGTATCGTTTCCGGTAGGACCAATAATAGAGTGGCAAACCATTTCTGACAAACATCCGTAGTGCAGACCTGTGATAGCGTCGTATCTTGGAGGTGTGAATGAGGTCTCTGCTGAGTTTAAACAGACCTACCGGCTTTAGTTGGATGACTTCTTTAAAACTTCGTCTGGCACGGTCAAATTTTCTTCGCTCTGGTATTGTCGTCGTGGTTAGATACTTCTCCGCTGTTGTTATGGACGACATGGGTCTGGCGGTCAGTCGTTCTCCGCTCGAGCGCCTCGAATTTGACAATGTCGCACTCAAGAAACTTCCACTGGATACATCAGAAGAACCTGGGCCGCGAAGGGTGACAGGAGCCTGTTTCTCTCGAGTAAAACCACAGCCAGTGGTCAAGCCCAGATTTGTGGCCGTCTCGAATGATGCTTTAGCTTTGCTTGGGCTGAACGCCATGGAGGTTCTGAACGACCCACTGGGTCCAGAGTACCTGAGCGGCTCCAAAGTAATGCCAGGGTCCGAGCCTGCAGCGCACTGCTACTGCGGTCACCAGTTCGGGTCATTCGCCGGACAGCTGGGGGACGGGGCGGCCTGCTATCTGGGTGAACTAAAAGCTCCAGCAGACCAGTGCCCCGAGCTGCTGCGAGAGAACCCCAGTGGCCGGTGGGAGATTCAGGTCAAAGGAGCTGGACTGACGCCCTACTCCAGGTTGGACAGTATTGCATAAGCATGACTAGACAGTTCTAAAAATTCTTTAGCTAGTGAATCTGTTTCCTCAGTCAAATTCATCAGTTTAAATACAGTTGACTATCATTGTAACTTAGCCTATGAAAATGTGCTAATGTTGTTGAATACATTACTATCATACTTTCTCTTCCATTCTCAGACAAGCGGATGGGCGTAAGGTGCTGCGCTCCAGCATCAGGGAGTTTCTGTGCAGCGAAGCGGTGTTTGCTCTGGGCGTGCCCACCACGAGGGCAGGGTCGCTGGTGACCTCTGACAGCATGGTGGTACGGGATGTGTATTACAGCGGGAACCCCCGCAAAGAGAGGTGCTCTGTGGTCCTCCGCATCGCACCCACCTTCATCAGGTGCATAGCCTATCACATGTTCTCAGTCTCACAGTTATGGCAAATTACTTTAAGGAACAATACTAAAACGTGTCACTCTGATCATTGTGTTTGCGTGCATGCAGGTTTGGGTCCTTTGAGATCTTCAAGGCGACTGATGAGAACACAGGCCGCCAGGGCCCCAGCTACGGCCATGATGCGATCAGAGGTCAGATGATGGATTATGTCATAGAGACCTTCTACCCAGAGATCCAGCAGAACCACACTGACAGAGTGGAGAGGAATGTGGCATTTTTCAAAGAGGTATAGTATAAACACCACTAGATTCAGTGAAGGATTCATTATGTTAAAGTGAACAGTAATGCTCTTAGGCTTTATGAACTTGAAGGATATCCTTTTATGTCCTTCATGAAAGTAAAACTAATTTGACTCAAAGCAGACTGTAGGCCTACATTTGAGCGCTCTCTATCCTTGACCTTTTTGTCATGGATCCAAGAACACTGTTATCCTCTTATCCTGTTAATCTGCTGTCGATAGAGTGGGACGCTGTCTTAGCACACACTGTGCTATTAATGAATTTTATAATGAAAAATATTATTTGACCACCACAGCACAGTATATAATCCCTAAATATGTATTGCCTAACCCAGCACCTAATAAAGAGGTACATTTAAAGTTTAAACTACTAGACCCAAGTAATCTTTTCCTTCTGTTCTGACACTGGTGCGTGTTTGTGTGCATGTCCCTGACTGGTAGGTGATGCTACGTACAGCTCGGCTGGTGGCCCAGTGGCAGTGTGTGGGTTTCTGCCATGGAGTCCTCAACACAGACAACATGAGCATTCTGGGACTCACAATAGACTATGGCCCCTATGGCTTCATGGACAGGTACATCATACAGTACTCAGCAGCAGTCCATCTCTTCCACAGCAGTAGCATTGACTAGCATGGATGGCTGACCTGCTTTATTTTATTTTTATTATGGCCATCTTCTAACTTCAACTTCACTTTTAATGTACTTGTTACTGAATCCAAACAAGAGTCTGTCTTAACACTGCCTAATTCCCCCTCTATCTTGTCTGCAGGTTTGATCCTGACTTCATCTGCAATGCCTCAGACAACTCAGGCCGCTACTCCTATCAGGCCCAACCGGCTATCTGCCGCTGGAACCTGGCTCGCCTGGCCGAAGCCCTGGACCCAGAGCTCCCCCCAGGCCGGGCAGAGGCTGTTCTGGACGAGTACCTGCCCCTCTACAACACCTTCTACCTGGGCAACATGAGGAAGAAGCTGGGCCTGCTGAGGAGGGAAGAACCGGAGGACGAGATGCTCATCACTGAGCTGCTGCAGACCATGCATAACACAGGTAGGGAGAGAGAGACATACTCACTGGACAGTTTATTAGGTACATCCATCTACACTGAACAAAAATACATTGCCTGTTTCTTGAGCTGAAACAAAATGTCCTAGAAGTGTTCCATATGCACAAAAAGCTTATTTCTCTCCAACTTTGTGCACAAATTTGTTTACATCCCTGTTGGTGAGCATTTCTCCTTTGTCAAGATAATCCATCCACCTGACAGGTGTGGCATAGGAGAAGCTGATTAAACAGTATGATCATTACACGGGTGCTCCTTGTGCTGGGGACAATAAAAGTCCACTCTAAAATGTGCAGTTTTGTCACACAGCACAATGCTACAGGTGTCTCATGTTTTGAGGGAGCATGCAATTGGCATGCTGACTGCAGGAATGTTCACCAGAGCTGTTGCCAGATAATTTAAATGTTAATTTCTCTATCATAAGCCACCTCCAACGTTGTTTAACTAGTATGGGCTATGTGGGACACTAGCGTCCCACCTGCGGGACACAGCCAGTGAAATAGCAGGGCGGCAAATTCAAAACAGCAAAAATCTCATAATTCAAATTTCTCAAACATATAACTATTTTACACCATTTTAAAGATACACGTCTCCTTAACACAACCACATTGTCCAATTTCAAAAAGGCTTTACGGCGAAAGCAAAACATTAGATTATGTTAGGACCGTGCCGAAAAAATAAAGCCACACAGCCATTTTCCAAGCAAGGACAGGCGTCACAAAAACCAGAAATACAGCTAAAATTAAGCACTAACCTTTGATGATCTTCATCAGATGGTACTCATAGGACTTCATGTTATACAATACATGTATGTTTTGCTCGATAAAGTTCATATTTATATCCAAAAAACCCATTTTACATTGGCCCGTGATGTTCAGAAATGCTTTTCCTCCGAAAACTTCCGGTGAATGAGCACATCAATTTACAGAAATACTCATCATAAACGTTGATAAAATATTAAACTGTTATTCAAAGAATTATAGATAAACATCTCCTTAATGCAACCGCTGTGACAGATTTAAAAAAAAGCTTCACGGGGAAAGCACACTTTGCAATAATCTGAGTACATCGTTCAGAAAACAACAGCAGGCAATATAGATACCCGCCATTTTGGATTCATCTTAAATCATAAATATCATTATAAATATTCACTTACCTTTGATGATCTTCATCAGAATGCGCTCCTAGGAATCCCAGGTCCACAATAAATGTTGGTTTGTTCGATAAAGTCCATTTATGTCCTTTTTGTTTGCGCGTTCAGTAAGCTACTCCACATGTAGGAAGCGCGCAGAAAATTTCACGTCAAAAAAGTTATATTTACGTTCGTAGAAACATGTCAAACGATGTATAGCATCAATCTTTAGGGCCTTTTCAACATAAAACTTCAATAATATTTCAACCGGACGATTCCAATGTCTTGAAAAACGTAATGGAACACAGCTAACTCTCACGTGAATGCGCGCCAATGAACTCATGTCCACTCCTGAGTCTACAACTTCCAACTTTCTTTGTTCGCTCTCTGTTCACCATAGAAGCCTCAAACAACTTTCTAAAGACTCTTGACATCTAGTGGAAGGCTTAGGAAGTGCAAAATGAACCCTAAGTCACTGTATACTGAATAGGCCCAATCTTGAAAAACTACAAACCACTTCCTGGTTGGATTTTTTTCTCAGGTTTTTGCCTGCCATATGAGTTCTGTTATACTCACAGACATCATTCAAACAGTTTTAGAAACTTCAGTGTTTTCTATCCAAATCTACTAATAATATGCATATCCTACGTTCTGAGCCCGAGTAGTTAGCTGTTTAATTTGGGCACGTCATTCATCCGAATTTCCGAACACTGCCCCCTGTCACTAAAAAGTTAAAGAGAATTTGTCAGTACGTCCAACCGGCCTCATATCCGCAGACCACGTTTAACCATGCCAGACCAGGACCTCCACATCCGGCTTCTTAACCTGCGTAATCGTCTGAGACCAGTCACTGGACAGGTGATGAACCTGTGGGTTTGCACAACCAAAGAATTTCTGTACGAATTGTCAGAAACCATCTCAGGGAAGCTCATCTGCGTGCTCGTCGTCCTCACTAGGGTAAATGCTCACCTTCGATGGCCACTGGCACGCTGGAGAAGTGTGCTCTTCACGGATTAATCCCGGTTTCAACTGTACTGGGCAGATGGCAGACAGCGTCATGTGGGCAAGCAGTTTGCTGATGTCAATTTTGTGAACAGTGTCCCATGGTGGTGGGGTTATGGTATGGGCAGGCATAAGCTACTGACAACAAACACAATTGCATTTTATCGATGGCAATTTGACTGCACATAAATACCGTGACGAGATCCTGAGGCCCGTTGTTGTGCCATTCATCCGCCGCCATCACCTCATGTTTCAGCATGATAATGCACGTCCCCATGTTGCGAAGATCTGTACACAATTCCTGGAAGCTGAAAATGTCCCAGTTCTTCCATGGCCTGGATACTCACCAGACATGTCACCTGTTGAGCATGTTTGGGATGCTCTGGATCTACGTGTACAGCAGTGTGTTCCGGTTCCCGCCAATATCCAGCAACTTCCCACAGCCATTGAAGAGGAGTGGAACAATATTCCACAGGCCACAATCAACTCTATGCGAAGGAGATTTCACGCTGCATGAGGCTAATGGTGATCACACCAGATACTGACTGGTTTTCTGATCCACACCCCTACTTTTTTTTTTTAAGGTATCTGTGCCCAACAGATTAATATCTTTATTCTCAGTCATGTGAAATCCACAGATGAGGGCCCAATGAATGTATTTCAATTAACTGATGTACAGTAACTCAGTAAAATCTTACAACATGTAACAATTTCTGTTTTATTATTGTTCAGTGTAGTACCAGGTCAGACCCTCCTTTGCCTCCAGAACAGTTTTTTTGTTTGTAACACCATTCTTGTTAAACCCTAGACACTTGTGCGTGAAAAGCCCAGGACGGTGGCCGTTTCTGAAATACTAGGTCTGGCGCGCTTGGCACCGACGATCGTACCACGCTCAAAGTTGCTTAGGTCACTCGTTTTGCCCATTCTAAAGCTCAATCGAACTGTAACAGAATGCCTGTCTGCCTGTTTTCTATAACAAGCCACGGCCACATGTCTGTAGGAGCGATCCATTTTCGTGAACGGGGTGGTGTACCTAATAAACTGGCTGGTGAGTGTACATAAAGCTATGGGGAATGATGAGGGACAAACAACTGAGGGGTGTGCCGCAGAACACTCAGCACTGATGCATAGAAAGATGACTCACGGTCACATCATTCACACAGAACACATGTTGCCAGTAGAAGACAGCTATGACACTGACCAAGCATGACTGATTTAATCTCTGATCCTTCTCTTCCTGGACACTAGGAGCAGACTTCACCAACACATTCCGCTGTCTGAGCCAGATCCCCTGCCCCACTGCGGGAGATGGGGAAGCAGAGGAAGGAGTCATCAAAATGGCCAAAGACCTCCTCCTGGAGCAGTGTGCCTCTCTGGAGGAGCTGAAGGCTGCCAACAAGCCCAGCATGGACCCACGGTGAGAGAATATATTGACATGAGCAATGAGAACACAGGTAATGGTTTGTTGGAGCTTCTTGTTCTTGGGTCATTGAAGCTGTAGTAGAGCTTTAGAATTTGGTCAATAATACAGTAGTGGACATAGTTCATTGGATGGACATGATCCTCTGACCCAAGTTTGTCTATTATAGTCCTTCATCTCTTTCCTCTGCCTCTCCCTTCTATTATTATATTTTTTTTTAGATCACATTTTTGACATTTTGCATTAAGATACCACTCTCCCTTCACCCTTCAGTGAGTTGGCCATGCTGCTGCAGTTGGCCCAGAGCAACCCGTCCCTGTTCCAGATGATATCAGACCGGAGGACGGTGGCCATGCAGCTGGAGAAGCTGGGCAGGCTGAAGGAGCTGCTTGAGGCTGATGAGGTAGAGGTCAAGGCCAAGCACAGGGAGGACTGGGCCACCTGGATCACCTCATACAGGCAAGTGCTTGTATTTTTAAAGCATCTCAGAAAAAGTCCTAGGAATCCTGTTAACCTGTTTTAAGACAACACAAACTCCCAGCTCAGGGTAGGTTTTAGGATCTTGCTAAGACACTGCTCAGACAAACTCTGAGCCAGGAGTAAAAATAAACTCACAAAAGTTTCTCCGCTAGTAATCGCAACAGTTTGAGGTACCGCAAAGGAAAGGTAGTGATGACACTCATTGACATTGTTACAAATGATTGGAAATAACCAATCGCGATGAGGCATGCCAGCTGTGAACGCTATAGCACGCTTCAGACAACCACTGTGAATGTGACTGTACATCAAATGTTGCCATGGTAAAATGTTTGATATAATTTTTGCCTGACATGATCACTTTGCCTACTCTTAATTGTTGCCGATGTGATTGCACTGAATCATACAGTATGATGGTTTTTAAAAGCGGAATTTTGATAATATTACTGCTATATCAACACACTCGTCACTCCCGTTCAACAACTTTAAATCGCTTTGGCACAGTAGGCATCAAGTTACTTGACAATAATGTTGCAGAAAATGTTTGAAAGGTTTAGAATTTTCACCGAACACAATCAAAGTTAAAATAGGACCTAGATGCTTTCAATTGCCCAAGTTATAGGCATTTAGGAATATATTTTTAGCAATGTGATATTGCTCTCCAAAGGGATAACTTTAAATAACATAATATAGGTTGATTTAAATCATGTATTAGTCTAGTGGTTCTAAGTATTTAGGCATATGATGTGAATTAGGCCTCATGTCAAATCATTCTCAAAAGATACTGTTGCATGTAGGCCTAGATTGTTTATAGGCTGAGCATATCGAATTATCAAAACATTATTTTAACAACTCCGAAGCAATTGCCTGTCTATGGTGCAGGAACCACTGACTCGCTGCCCTTTTCTATTATCAAAACACCTGCTGTTAACTCCTTAACAGGTTAGGATGCTTCATGAGGTCTCCTTAATATCTGTGACTAGGTGGGACTCTTATGACTAAAGAGGCTTCATGCATATCTTTTATTTTTACCCATAAGATTAGGGGTAAAATGTCTCTTCTCAATAGTTAGAACTAATTCTCTACTCTGAGATGCTTTGTGGATACAGCCCCAGGTCTTCCTGTCATAATCATTATGATCCAAAAGGCAAAACTGATCCTAGATCAGCACTCCTATTCCACGCAGTGAATACAGGCCCTGAATTGAACTTGCCTTTTTCTCCAACTCAGTGTTTGACACTATATGAAGGTAACTCTACCACCAGATATATTGCTTTAGAAATGTAGCATTGGGAGAAGGAGAGGATGAGAAGGGAAGGGAATAAAAGCTTAGAAAAAAGCAGGTTGGTCTAATGTTTGCAGTAGAGGTGGTGTTAGTCGCAGTTATTTGACTATGCCAGCCCATCCTCTCTGAACACAGTGGGGGGTTTCATTAGGCACCAAATGGAAGAAACCTGACATCGGGAGGGACTAACTGCATGCTTGTTTTTGTTCTCCGTTGCAAAGCGTTTTTCTCAGGTGTGCCCTAATGAATCTAATTCTGTGTTGTGACTGGTGCAGGGAGCGTCTGGCTAGGGAGGTTGAGGGCCAGAGTGACGTCCAGGCTCTGCAGGAGGAGAGAGTGAAGGTGATGGATGGCACCAACCCACAATACGTACTCAGGAACTACATTGCCCAGAATGCAATAGAGGCAGCAGAGAACGGAGACTTCAGTGAGGTCAGTCTCCGATCAAGCAATGATGTCACCAGAACAGTAGGATTCTCAAAAGGAAGGAAAAAACATGCTGTCTCTGCCTTTACTTGCTTCTCTGGATTTCTCTCTCATGGTTTGATCTTTCTCACATCTCTCTGTGTCATAGGTCCAGAGGGTGTTGAAGGTTCTGGAAAAGCCTTTCTCTACCCAGCTGGGTCTGGATCAGCCGAGCTGGCTGGGCCGGGGGGGGGCGGAGGGGCAGAGGAATGAGGAGGAGGAGGCACAGCAGGGGGCAGAAGCAGCATCATCCCGAATGCGTGTTCCCTATGACAGCAAGCCCCCGGTTTGGGCCAATGAAATCTGTGTCACCTGATCTTCGTAGTACCTTCCCTGACAGTCAACCCACCTAAAGTTACAAGCGAGTCACTCAGTATTTTCTTCACCTCTGTTTACCTTTACCTCTCCACTCTCTCGCTTTACTTGGGTGGGTAATGTCAAGGAAAGTACATTTATGAGTTAAGATGCTACTATGTCAATCAGTCAGTCAATAGAGGAGAGGATGTGTTAAGAGTTTTAGCAAATTTCAGAGTACAACCCCAGAAATTTGAAATCACACCTTTGATCCAAGTGATAATTACATTTATGGAAATATCACGTCTTTAGTAGAGCTATACTCTTAATACAGATACATATCCCGCTCTGTAGATCTGCGTAGCCTATTGGCTGTCTGGTTATGAATGACGGCCCAGACATCCAGTCCTACAGTGACCCGTCTGAGTCTGAGAGACTAGGAGTATCACCTTAATATACCAAATATCATGTGTGTGTAATGTGTCTGTATGCGTGTGAAAGGGAATGATTGTATATGGAGATTTACATATCCTCTGAATCGTACAGAATGGTTCACATATGTCTATGTGACTGACTGAGCCGCAAATGACTTAGCACACAAGTATAACATAATTGGCTAAATTTACACTACCGGTCCAAAGTTTAGAACACCGACTTATTCTCATTTGCATATTAAATCATAAAATATATGTGTATTTCCCATGGTTTTCTTGGTTGACAATAGCAGTTTTGAAGCTTCCTGGAAAATGTAGGCAATACATAGAATGTTATCATGACCTACAACAATGTTGTGGTGTTCTATTTGTGCAATGAAGCACTAAGTGGTCAGTGTTATGGCTGCTATGACATATATACACTACTGGTAAAATGTCTTAGAACACCTTCTCATTCAAGGGTTTTTATTTATTTTGACTTTTCTACATTGTAGAATAATAGTATAGACATCAAAACTGAAATAACACATATGGAATCGTGTAGTAACCAAATAATTCTTGAACAAATCAAAATATACTTTATATTTGAGATTCTTCAAATAGCCACCCTTTGCTTTGATGATAGCTTTGCACACTCTTGGCATTCTCTCAACCAGCTTCACCTGGAATGCTTTTCCAACAGTCTTGAAGGATTTCCCACATATGCTGAGCACTTGTTGGTCGCTTTTCCTTCACTCTGCAGTCTGACTCATCCCAAACATATCAATTTGGTTGAGGTCGGGGGATTGTGGAGGCCAGGTCATCTGACGCAGCACTCCATCACTCTCCTTCTTGGTAAGATAGTCCATACACAGCCTGGAGGTGTGTTGGGTCATTGTCCTGTTGAAAAACAAATGATAGTCCCACTAAGCCTGAACGAGATGCGATGGTGTATCGCTGCAGAATGCTGTGGTAGGCATGCTGGTTAAGTGTGCCTTGAATTCTAAATAAATCAGACAGTGTCACCAGCAAAGTACCTTCACACCATAACACCTCCATGCTGTACGGTGGGAAATGCATATGTGGAGATCATCTGTTCATTTACACCGCATCTCACAAAGACACAGCGGTTGGAACCAAAAATCTCCAATTTGGACTCCAGACCAAAGGACAAATTTGCACCAGTCTAATGTCCATTGCTTGTGTTTCTTGGCCCAAGCAAGTCTCTTCTTATTGTTGTCCTTTTAGTAGTGGTTTCTTTGCAGCATTTCAACCATGAAGGCCTGATTCACACAGTCTCTGAACAGTTGATGTTGAGATGTGTCTTTTACTTGAACTCTGTGAAGCATTTATTTGGGCTGCAATTTCTGAGGCTGGTAACTCTAATGAACTTATCCTCTGCAGCAGAGCTAACTCTGGGTCTTCAATTCCTGTGGTGGTCCTCATGAGAGCCAGTTTCATCATAGAGCTTGATGGTTTTTGCGACTGCACTTGAAGAAACTTTCAATGTTCTTGACATTTTCCGTATTGACTGACCTTCATTTCTTAAAGTAATGATGGACTGTTGTTTCTCTTTGCTTATTTGAGCTGTTCTTGCCAAAATAAGGCTATGTTCTGTATACCCCCCTTGTCACAACAACTGATTGGCTCAAACGCATTAAGAAGGAAAGAAATTCCACTATTTAACTTTTAACAAGGCACACCTGTTAATTGAAATGCATTCCAGGTGACTACCTCATGAAGCTGGTTGAGAGAATGCCAAGAGTGCAAAGCTGTCAAGGCAAAGGGTGGCTATTTGAAGAATCTCAAATATAAAGTATATTTTGATTTGTATAACACTTTTTTGGTTACTACATGATTCCATATGTGTTATTTCATAGTTTTGATGTCTTCACTATTATTCTACAATGTAGAAAATAGTAAAAATAAAAACCCTTGAATGAGAAGGTGTTCTAAGACATTTTACCAGTAGTGTATATATGTCATAGCAGCCATAACACTGACCACTTAGTGCTTCATTGCACAAATAGAACACCACAACATTGTTGTAGGTCATGATACCATTCTATGTATTGCCTACATTTTCCAGGAAGCTTCAACTGCTATTGTCAACCAAGAAAACCATGGGAAATATACATATATTTTATGATTTGATATACAAATGGGGAATTTGCTTTTGTGGCTTGTTCCTTTGTCACTTGAATTTCTTTAACTTTTGATATGTTATGGCTCAAAGTTTAGCTGTTCATAATATTGAAAAAGCCATTCCATTAAAATTATATTTTTGGAAGGTTTTACTCAGAGGTAAAAAGGAAAACTGTGTGCACTACTCAAACGGCTTGTCTTCTCTTGGGCAGGGCTCAAGTCTGTTAATATTGATCAGTTGGAGCTTTTCTCTCAAAAGAAAGGATGAAGGAAAAAAAGGAAACCGCACACTGTTCTTGATAGTATCACTGATATTTAATAAGCTTACGTATCGGCCTTCGTCAGAGCTCTGAGCCGATACGTAAGCTTATTAAATATCAGTGATACTATCAAGAACAGTGTGCGGTTTCCTTTTTTTCCTTCATCCTGTTTCAACTGTTGCCATGCACCTGCAACAAGATTGCTCAGATGTGCGAGTGCCTTTTGAATCTCTCAAAAGAAAGGAAAAAACATTGATTATAATAGAACGGACTATCCTAAAGTTATAATCCCTCACAAAACCCAATGAGATTCTTACATGATCGTTTTTATTTCTTTGTTATTAAAGTAGATATGATATTCAATATATTATCTTCTGAGAGCTTCCTCTATATGTGAATTGTAGTCAGTAAACTTCAACAAAAATATATTTTGGCTGTTGTCACTTTATGCACACCCATGCATAGGTCTACATATGCACAACAGTATAGTCTACATTGATTTATATTCCTGCTTGTCTCTTCATGTCTAGATTATTAACATTGCATGTGAAGTATTGATGTTGCTCATGTTAAACAGTAAATACTAGAGCCTGCCACACCTACCATAAAATATATTTTCTTTGTTTCTTTGCAGAAATGTTCAGAAAAGACTTGAAGCAATTTTATTTAACTGTTTCAAGATATGCTGTTTCTTTCTCCCAAACATGTTGGACAACTTTGTGCAGTGTATCCTGGTATTGTGTAACTTATGTCTGTTCCTCAGGCCTACACACAACTTTGCGAGTCTCTCCAACCAACCTTGGCACTGTGGGAGGAATGTCTGTACCCTTGTGGACTCCTCAATGCACATGTTCCAGCAAGCACTGAATACACTACACTGTAGGCTACACCTCAACATGGCCAATGCAGAAAGACATTTAAGGAGCAGCAACATCAAACAGGCCTGTAAAGATTTAACTTACACACAGTCATACTTGTATTCTATCCTGGGTTTGACTTGTATACCATTGATATTCTGATCTTCCAGGTTATATAGTTATCTAATAATAGGGTGCTTTCTTGAAACTATATTCTACTCTGCAGACATGTGAAAATGACAAACTTGTCACAGTTTATTTGTCCAAACAGAACTCATACAACATTAATCAGCAGTTATATTGTGCACACAGCAGTGGAAGTGCTGTCACTACGCTTCATAAGACGCTGGAGTGGCTGTGCTGTGGTTGACCCTACAGGCGGCGCCTAGTTGCGCGTTAGACGCGCTGCGTATACGGTGACGAGAATTTCAAGAACGCATAGGTAGGACAATGGGTGTGTAAACGAAACTGGGAAATCACCTCTTGGGACACAGTGAATTTGTTAAAAAGTGGTAAAATAAGATGTCGAGCAGGACCAGACCTGGCTACTGTCGCCAGGACGTGAACAAAACCACCTGGGAGGTACCGGAGCAGTACCGGGAACTGAAACAGGTGGGGACGGGGGCTTACGGTACAGTCTGGTAAGTGTCGTGGCAACTGGGGTCGGAAGAGATGTAACAACTATGTATGTTTTGGTGCACTTTGACATAGTTTAGGCTATTCTAAATGTTGTAGACATAAAGCGGTGTTGTTAAATTTCGCATGTGACTAGGTTTTGTTTGTTCTCAGTTCGAGAGAAAACAGCACCTCTTGAGTTTCACGCCAAAGCGAGGGGCACTTCCTTATTTGAGGGCAGATTTCTCTTCATCACCTCAAACCATTTTGACATTTCAGACTTTTTGCGTTCTAATCTCACTGGTCTTTGGAAGTGCCCATCTTGAATAGGGTACTCATTCTGATAATGTAGGCTAAACTAGAGCCTAGAATAGAATGACAATATGTATGAAACTCAAATTAAACTAAGTGTGTATTATTCCTACATCACTAAAGTTAAACGCTCAGAGACAGATCTTTCAATAATTTGCGCATTGCCATTGCACTCTAGTCACATTACCTTTGTGTGACTGGCAGCATATGTCCTTACATTGAGTACAACAGTATGAGTCATAATGCATATAAAATGTAGTTGTCAAACAGGGAAATGGTTCCAATCGTTTTTGCACCATTCATTAAAAAAAAAAAATATATGTTATACTGCTCAAAAAAATAAAGGGAACACTTAAACAACACAATTTAACTCCAAGTCAATCACACTTCTGTGAAATCAAACTGTCCAGTTAGGAAGCAACACTGACAATAAATGTCACATGCTGTTGTGCAAATGGAATAGACAACAGGTGGAAATTATAGGCAATTAGCAAGACACCCCCAATAAAGGAGTGGTTCTGCAGGTGGTAACCACAGACCACTTCTCAGTTCCTATGCTTCCTGGCTGATGTTTTGGTCACTTTTGAATGCTGGCGGTGCTTTCACTCTAGTGGTAACATGAGACGGAGTCTACAACCCACACAAGTGGCTCAGGTAGTGCAGCTCATCCAGGATGGCACATCAATGCGAGCTGTGGCAAGAAGGTTTGCTGTGTCTGTCAGCGTAGTGTCGAGAGCATGGAGGCGCTACCAGGAGACAGGCCAGTACATCAGGAGACGTGGAGGAGGCCGTAGGAGGGCAACAACCCAGCAGCAGGACCGCTACCTCCGCCTTTGTGCAAGGAGGAGCACTGCCAGAGCCCTGCAAAATGACCTCCAGCAGGCCACAAATGTGCATGTGTCTGCTCAAACGGTCAGAAACAGACTCCATGAGGGTGGTATGAGGGCCCGACGTCCACAGGTGGGGGTTGTGCTTACAGCCCAACACCGTGCAGGACGTTTGGCATTTGCCAGAGAACACCAAGATTGGCAAATTCGCCACTGGCGCCCTGTGCTCTTCACGGATGAAAGCAGGTTCACACTGAGCACGTGACAGACGTGACAGAGTCTGGAGACGCCGTGGAGAACGTTCTGCTGCCTGCAACATCCTCCAGCATGACCGGTTTGGCGGTGGGTCAGTCATGGTGTGGGGTGGCATTTCTTTGGGGGGCCACACAGCCCTCCATGTGCTCGCCAGAGGTAGCCTGACTGCCATTAGGTACCGAGATGAGATCCTCAGACCCCTTGTGAGACCATATGCTGGTGTGGTTGGCCCTGGGTTCCTCCTAATGCTAGACCTCATGTGGCTGGAGTGTGTCAGCAGTTCCTGCAAGAGGAAGGCATTGATGCTATGGACTGGCCCGCCCGTTCCCCAGACCTGAATCCAATTGAGCACATCTGGGACATCATGTCTCGCTCCATCCACCAATGCCACGTTGCACCACAGACTGTCTAGGAGTTGGCGGATGCTTTAGTCCAGGTCTGGGAGGAGATCCCTCAGGAGACCATCCGCCACCTCATCAGGAGCATGCCCAGGCGTTGTAGGGAGGTCATACAGGCACGTGGAGGCCACACACACTACTGAGCCTTATTTTGACTTGTTTTAAGGACATTACATCAAAGTTGGATCAGCCTATAGTGTGGTTTTCCACTTTAATTTTGAGTGTGACTCCAAATCCAGACCTCCATGGGTTGATAAATTGGATTTCCATTGATTATTTGTGTGATTTTGTTGTCAGCACATTCAACTATGTAAAGAAAAAAATATTTAATAAGATTATTTCTTTCATTCAGATCTAGGATGTGTTGTTTAAGTGTTCCCTTTATTTTTTTTAGCAGTATATATATAACTAGGCAAGTCAGTTAAGAACAAATTCCTATTTCCAATGACGGCCAAACCTGGACGACGCTGGGCCAGTTTGGGAGTCCCATAGGGCAGCACACGTGTGATACAGCCTAGATTCGAACCAGGGTGTCTGTAGTGACGACTCTAGCGCTGAGATGCAGTGCCTTAGACCACTACGCCACTCGGGAATTCCCATAGGGGATTTTAGAAACACTTAAAGAAAGGGCTGTGTGTTGTATAGGCTCTGTGGGCGTGTCCAGAGTTGTGGACTGGCTGAATGCCAAAATGTAACGCAAGATCAACTCAGCCTTCCAATGTGGTTCATTTGTATTTGTTGTACTACAAAGAAGCATCACTTTCTATGTTTGGCTGGGAAATGGTTTACAGGCGGTGGGAAGGGATGTTTAAAAATGGAATTAACCTGATTCTGCAATTGTATAGGACTCAAAGCTTAAATTAAAGTTTTAAATCACTTTTTGAGGACCTTCTACTTCTTTCTCTCTCCCTCCAACACCTCAACCTCATCTCCATGTCTGTCTCCAGCTCTGCGGTGAACTTCAGGACAGGGACCAAGGTGGCCATTAAGAAGCTCCACAGGCCCTTCCAGTCTGAGCTCTTTGCTAAGAGGGCCTATCGGGAGCTGAGGCTGCTCAAACACATGAAACATGAAAATGTAAGACCTGCAAGCCTATAGTCCAAAATCAACTCTTATCCTGTTTCAATGCATTACTTTAGTCCTTGAGGTTTGTAGTCCTCAAGGTGTTTCCCGCCCTGAGTGACACTAAGTAATTGCAATCAAGTAGGACAGCAGGTAGCCTAGTGTTTTAATTATTTTTTTTTACTTGCTCACCCACAGAACAGCAAAATAACATGGAAAATTATAAATATTTCATCAAGAACATAACTGTATATTAATATCAATCTCTTCCCGTTGAACCAGTTACCGAAAGGTCGCTGGTTGGAATCCCTGAGCAGGCTAGGTGAAAAATCTGTCGATGTGCCCTTGAGCAAGGCACTTATCCAGAGTGACTTACAGGAGCAATTAGGGTTAAGAACATCTGTTAAGTGACTTAATATAATATCAAATACAACCCTTAGTAAATACCTCATGAGTTGTTTCTGTTCTCTCCCTGGGACCAGGTTATTGGCCTTGTCGATGTATTCACTGCAGACCTCTCCTTGGACAGATTCCATGACTTGTGAGTACACTTGTTTTCATATTTGGGCACAATAGCTCACGAACCTCAAGTAAACTTAAACAGGAGACACAATATCCACATTCCACCTACTGGATATTTAGCAAAGTCTTTGTTCCATCTTTCCTCTTCATGGTGGTTGGTCATTGTGAAGATAAGACATTTTAGTCTCTTGCAATCTGTCCCTCGCCCTCTCTCGCTGTCTCTCAGCTATCTGGTGATGCCCTTCATGGGAACAGATCTGGGGAAGTTGATGAAGTTACAGAATCTCTCGGAGGACAAAGTACAGTTCCTGGTGTATCAGATGCTGAAGGGACTCAAGGTGTGTCTTACATAGCCACAAACAATCTCATAGATAAATACTTCTACACATACAGCTCATAAATACAATTTGATTTGACCCGACCCTACTGCTCTGTTATTGATGGAAATTGTTGTTATCTTTTATTACAGTATATCCATTCTGCTGGCATCATTCATAGGGTGAGTGAATCTCCTTTTTCCTGTGTGTATCAAATCAAAGTTTTTGTCACGTGTGCCAAATACAACAGGTGTAGACCTTATAGTGAAATGCTTACTTACAGGCTCTAACCAATAGTGAAAAAAAAGTATTAGGTGAACAATAGGTAAATAAAAACAGCAGTGGAAAATAACAGTAGCGAGGCTATATACAGTAGCGAGGCTACATACAGACACCGGTTAGTCGGGCTGATTGAGGTAGTATGTACATGTAGATATGGTGAAAGTGACTATGCATATGATAAACAGAGTTGCAGCAGCGTAAAAGAGGGGTTGGGGGGGGGGGGGGGGGGGGCACACAAAGCAAATAGTCCGGGTAGCCATTTGATTACCTGTTCAGGAGTCTTATGGCTTGGGGATAAAAACTGTTGAGAAGCCTTTCTCTCCTTGACTTGGCACTCCGGTACCGCTTTCCATGCGGTAGTAGAGAGAAGAGTCTATGGCAGGGGTCTTTGACAATTTTTAGGGCCTTCCTCTGACACTGATTGGTGTAGAGGTCCTGGATGGCAGGCAGCTTAGCCCCAGTGATGTACTGTGCCGTACGCACTACCCTCTGTGTAGTGCCTTGCGGTCAGAGGCCGTACCAGGCAGTGATGCAACCAGTCAGGATGCTCTCGACATTGCAGCTGTACAATCTTTTGAGGATCTCAGGACCCATGCCAAATCTTTTTCGTTTCCTGAGGGGGAATAGGCTTAGTCGTGCCCTCTTCACGACCGTCTTGGTGTGTTTGGACCATGACAGTTTGTCGGTGATGTGGACACCAAGGAACTTGAAGCTCTCAACCTGCTCAACTACAGCCCCGTCGATGAGAATGGGGGCGTGCTCGGTCCTCCTTTTCCTGTAGTCCACAATCATCTCCTTAGTCTTGGTTACGTTGAGGGATAGGTTGTTATTCTGGCACCACCCGGCCAGGTCTCTGACCTCCTCCCTATCGAGGCTGTCTCGTCGTTGTCGGTGATCAGGCCTACCACTGTTGTCGTCTGCAAACTTAATGATGGTGTTGGAGTCGTGCCTGGCCATGCAGTCGTGGGTGAACAGGGAGTACAGGAGGGGACTGAGCAAGCACCCCTGGGGGGTTCCAGTGTTGAGGCTCAGCGTGGCAGGTGTGTTGCTAACTACCCTCACCACCTGGGGGCGGCCCGTCAGGAAGTCCAGGATCCAGTTGCAGAGGGAGGTGTTTAGTCCCAGGATCCTTAGCTTAGTGATGAGCTTTGAGGGTACTATGGTGTTGAACGCTGAGCTGTAGTCAATGAATAGCATTCTCACATAAGTGTTCCTTTTGTCCAGGTGGGAAAGGGCAGTGTGGAGTGCATTAGAGATTACATCATCTGTGGATCTGTTTGGTGGTATGCAAATTGGAGTGGGTCTAGGGTTTCTGGGATAATGTTGGTGTGAGCCATTACCAGCCTTTTCAAAGTACTTCATGGCTACGGACGTGAGTACTACGGGTCTGTAGTCATTTAGGCAGGTTGCCTTTGTGTTCTTGGGCACTGGGACTATGGTGGTCTACTTGAAATGTTGGTATTACAGACTCAACCAGGGACATGTTGAAAATGTCAGTGAAGACACCTGCCAGTTGATCAGCACATGCCCGGAGCACACGTCCTGGTAATCCGTCTGACCCCACAGCCTTGTGTATGTTGACCTGTTTAAAGGTCTTACTCACGTCAGCTACGGAGAGCGTGATCACACAGTCGTCCGGAACAGCTGATGCTCTCATGCTTGCCTCGAAGCGAGCATAGAAGTGATTTAGCTCATCTGGTAGGCTCGTGACACTGGGCAGCTCACGGCTCTGCTTCCCTTTGTAGTCTGTAATAGTTAGCAAGCCCTGCCACATAAAACGAGCGTCGGAGCCGGTGTAGTATGATTCAATCTTAGCCCTGTATTGACGCTTTGCCTGTTTGGTTTGTCGCAGGGCATAGTAGGATTTCTTTTAAGCTTCCGGGTTAGAGTCCCGCACCTTGGAAGCGGCAGCTCTACCCTTTAGCTCAGTGTGAATGTTGCCTGTAATCCATGGCTTCTGGTTGGGTTATGTACGTACAGTCACTGTGGGGACGATGTCCTCGATGCACTTATTGATGAAGGTACTGACTGATGTGTACTCCTCAATGCCATCGGAAGAATCCCGGAACATGTTCCAGTCTGTGATAGGAAAACAGTCCTGTAGTTTAGCATCTGCTTCACCTGACCACTTTTTTATAGACCGAGTCACTGGTGCTTCCTGCTTTAATTTTTGCTTGTAAGCAGGAATCAGCAGGATCGAGTTGTGGACGGATTTACCAAATGGAGGGTGTTACGCATGCCTCTAGTAAGAGGGAACGCAACACCCTGCTACAACTCAACTCTCCGTGGTGTGAAAGAGGTATGGACTGTAGGTGTGAGTAAGGATGACAAAAAGGCAGATAATTACTGTTTACAGGGAATTTACTCCATTGCACGGTAATTTTGGGGAAAAGGGGCTGGACGGAACCAAAGCAAAGAAAGTAAATATCAAAGCCCCCTCTCCTACCTTACCTCCCTACCCACTACTTACCTAATTAGCACCACCTGGTGCACTAACCAAAATACAGGGGGTGGTCCGCCCAGGTCTTACCTAGTGTGCATAGACAGTAAACTACTACGGGTTATGTATGCCTGCGGGCCTCTTGCCTAAGCACTCCCTAGGTGCCTTCCCCTTCCCCCCTGGGAACAAATGAAACAGAATAACACAAACAATTTCAATAATCAAAACACGGCATCCTATTGACACACAACAGACACAACCAATCAGCTCCCTCAGCAACTACTAACATAGTACATACCAAATCTCTTAGTAACAACCAACATGCTATAGCCATTAGCCTCCTCTCTCAGCAATCATCTCGTTTTCTGAGTAACATAACATTGGCTTATAAAGCTTCAGAAGGAGTTGGTAATTGGAGACAGCTGTGTCCTGACGAGGGGGCGGGGTCAGTTCTCCAATCATCAATGGGGCTGACCAATCAGCTGCTTGTAGAGAATTTCAGGAATCCATTTCCTGAAATACACACATGAAAATACACAAACCACAACACAGAAACTGGGGAACGTAACAGAGGGCAAGGCGGAGCTTTGTGCGTATTGCTGTATGGAGTACAGGTGATCTAGAATTTTTGTTTCCCCTCTGGTTGCACATTTAACATGTTGATAGAAATTTGGTAGAACTGATTTAAGTTCCCCTGCATTCAAGTCTCCGGCTACTAGGAGCACCGCCTCTGGGTGAGTGGTTTCCTGTTTGCTTATTTCCTTATACAGCTGACTGAGTGCGGTCTTAGTGCCAGCATTCGTCTGTGGTGGTAAATAAACAGCCACGAAAAGTATAGCTGAAAACTCTCTAGGCAAGTAGTGTGGCCTACAATTTATCACAATATACTCTACTTCAGGCGAGCAAAATCTAGAGACTTCCATAGAATTCGTGCTCCAGCTGTTGTTTACAAATATGCACAGACCACCCCCCCCCCTCGTCTTCCTGGAGTGTGCTGTTCTATCTTGCCGGTGCAGCGTATATCCCACTAGCTGAATATCCATGTCATCATTCAGCCACGATTCCGTGAAACATAGGATATTACAGTTTTTGATGTCCCGTTGGTAGGATATTCGTGATCGTACCTCGTCTAATTTATTGTACAATGATTGCACGTTGGCGAGTAATATTGACGGTAACGGCAGCTTTCCCACTCGCCTCTTGCGGGTCCTCACGAGGCATCCTGCTCTGTGTCCTCTATACCTGCGTCTCCTCCTCTTGCAAATAACTGGGATGTTGGCCCTGTGGGGTGTTTGTAGAATGTTCTGTGCTTCCTGCTTGTTGAAGAAAAAATCTTTGTCTAATCCGAGGTGAGTGATCGCTGTCCTGATATCCAGAAGCCCCTCAAAATGACCCACTTAATGTTTGTATCTGCAGGACCTCAAACCTGGGAATCTGGCTGTTAACCAGGAATGTGAGCTCAAGGTACACTGTCACACACACAGTGCTCTGATAACCTAAATAAACATTCCACCATTGTGTCCAGCTCCACTGTCAATAACTCAGTCTGTGGCTTAACGGCCTCTGCACAGGCCAACAGACAACATTTCGCTCTGTTGTCATGGTTTGATGTTTGAGCACAGTTTTGCAGCAGTAATAACTTCCATAATAATAACTTGCATAGTATTTCGTAGTCATAAACTGTCCCATTGATGTGCAATGTATTATTAGTAGGACTGATTTTGTAGATAGCATATGATGGTGATACAGTTTTACCTTAATTGAATGAAGAGCACGTCTACTGAATGACTCAAATGTATTGTCCAGTAATAATATAAGCATGTTGTGTCTGTGTCAGATCCTGGACTTTGGCCTGGCGCGGCAGGCGGACAGTGAGATGACAGGCTACGTAGTGACTCGCTGGTACAGAGCCCCAGAGGTCATCCTCAGCTGGATGCACTACACCCAGACTGGTCAGTACACTACGCACAACTAATCTTAACTGGTCCAGGATTTGTGTTGGTAAGCCACTGATGGTTAAGGCTAATACTGGGATACATACTACTGATCCTAGATGGGATCCTCTACAAGGATGTAAAGTAATCTGAGTGGTCTACGTAGACCGTGTCTACTGAATGCATTGCATACTGTATGTAGTGTACATTGAAGCTTATGGACGATGGTAGAATGTCCATTAGGTGGTGCTCTCTTCTGTATTTTTTGCCTAGTGATAAATGCACTCAAACATGGTTTTACCAGTCATGTTATGAGGTCCTTTCTATCAAAAACGGTTTATTCATGACTGTCTTGTCAGGAAACTTAAGGAGAGAGATGCTGCTTACAAACACGGCAAGGTGACCAGGGACAATTGTATGGTTAAACAGTACAGATATGACCTACGGACGACGCAATCACCATTACACTGCCCTCACCCACCTGGACAAAAGGAATGCATATGTGAGGATGCTGTTTATTGTCTGCAGCTTGGCCATAGTGCACTCTAAGCTCACCACAAAGCTCACGGCACTGGGACTGAACTCCTCTCTATGCAATTGGGTCTTGGACTTCCTGACGGGCCATCCCCAGGTGGTGAAGGTAAGCAACATTACCTCCTCCGCACTAATCCTCAACACGAATGTGTCCTCAGTCCCCTCCTGTACTCCCGTATACCCACGACTGCATGGCCTCACTCTGTTCCAACTCAGTGGCGGCACCACAGTAGTAAGCCTGATAACCAACAACGAGACGGCCTACAGACACACTGACAGCGTGGTGCCAGGTAAACAACCTCTCCCTCAATGTCAGCAAAACAAAGGAGCTGATTGTGGACTTCAGGAGGAACCACGTTTGGTACGCCCTCATCCTCATCAACTGGGCCGCCGCGGAGACAGTCAAAGCGGAGACAGTCAAAACGGCAAGTTCCTCAGCAGTTTGAATCGGTCAAACCACACGGACACCTTGGTGCAGAAGGCACGACATCGACTCTTCATCCTCTGGAGGCTGAAGAATCCTCTACAAGGATGTGTTCTACAGGATCACCATTGAGAGCGTTACCCACCCCCCCAAATAAACATTTACCCTGCCCCTCCCCAGATGGACATTTATTGTTGTAAATATATACGTTTCATTCACTTCTCTTTTTGACCTGCACTGTTGGAGCTCAGAGTTGAATAATTTCACTGTAACCTGCAATTACATCTGCGACCCTGTTCATGTGACTAATAAACTCATCTAATGTAATCAGTTAACAGTATTCTCTCCTTTTCTTCTCTTCTTAGTGGACATCTGGTCAGTGGGCTGCATCATGGCAGAGATGCTGTCGGGAAAACCACTGTTCAAAGGCAATGACCGTATCCTGATTTGATGTGATCTGACCTGCCCCTGAGCCTTCCCATCCACTGTTTCACAATACACTTACACAATTCTATTACTGTGGTTAATGCTGTTTATTGTGGAATCATGCGTGTTTCCATTTTTACTTTTCAGTTTGCCTGACTATAACTAGATTCTACCCTTACATGGCCAGGTGGTTCTGTTTCACCTTTACTCTAGATGCAATGTGTTTTTCCATGATAATGTGTTCACTATGTAGTTTGACCTTGACCTGTGGAGCACAGACCTGGATCAGCTGACTGAGATCATGAAAATCACCGGGACGCCCACTCAGGACTTCATCACCAAACTGCAGTCTCAGGACGTGAGTCATACACATACTGTTCTTACAGGCCAAATACATACTATATGCCGACATACACATTGGCCTTGATTTAAATATGTTGACATTCTATTTCTCAGGCTAAAAACTATGTCAAAAGCCTTCCCAAAGTGCAAAAGAAAGACCTTCAGGAACTCTTTTCCAAAGTCAACCCACAGGGTAAAACTATCACCATCGCATATAATGTATAGTGAATCTGCAGAATCCCATCATCATGACTACTGTGTGCTGTCTTTATCTCTCTGTTTAGATGTATGTATTCCCTCTGTTAAGTGTATTGAGACTGTGATATACTTTTAAATGAAACTTTACTTGATTTTATTCAATATCTCCCTTCCTTTCATCTCCAGCGGTGACAGTTATAGAGTGCATGCTGCTGCTGGACCCAGAGAGTAGGGTGATGGCGGCGGAGGCCCTCGCCCTGCCATACTTCTCAGAGTTTAGAGAGCCAGAGGAGGAGACTGAGGCCCAGCCTTACGACCACTCGGTAGACAACTCTGACTTGCCCCTGGAACAGTGGAAACGTAAGGAGGAGGGGAGGGCTGTATTCATTAGGCACCAAACAGAAGAAAACGGACTGAAACAGGGAGAGATTACCTGAACTTGTACAATAGCAACGATTGTTTTTGTTTTCCATTTGCAAAACGTTTTGCTACTGTGTGCCGTAATGAATACAACCCAGGACAGAGGGGAAGACTGTCAATAGGGACTAGTTTGTTTTCATTGGTTAACATTATTACATTAAACCATTATTGAAGGTGTTTTTAAAGGATATCCAGAGGTCTTGTTTGGTGTGAAAGTCGTCACGCTGTGCAGGCCTTCCTGGAATAGGGAATTATTTTTTAGAATGTTTGTGTTGCTGATGGATTTTACAGTGAGCTTCTGCAATATGCATATTTGCAGGATTTCATTCTCTACAATGAATTTCTATGAAAATCCTATATGTAAGCACTATGTTATTTATGTCTTCTCTTCCTCCATTTGTTTGTTCACAGGTCACACGTTCACAGAGATCTTGTCTTTCCAGCCCCAAGTGGTTGAGTCCAGGGAAACTGCACTGTAAGGTGAAGCGTCGCACATGGAAACCAACCCCCACCCACCATTTGTTTTTGCAAGTGTCCTCCTCTGTTATTCCAACGTTCTCAGACTCTAATTATGGGTTTACTCCTTACATGTGTACATTTTCAGCCATTTTCACACCACTGTCTTGTTGGCTCCTGGATCAAGCGCTTATCAAGACGACGATGTTTGTCCTTTAGGATAAGGTGTTGTTTGTCCTTTGACCAGAATTCTAGGATGTTTCCATGTGCGTGTAGCTATGTAGTCTAAACATGTCTCTGACCCCTACTGATGTTTCCTTAACCTTGTAATTTCCTTTTATCACTTTAATGAACAATGGTACAGGTCCAAACATCTGAAACCATTTACTAGTGTGAGCACAGAAGCAGTTATTTACGGGACAAAGATTGCAGACACATAAAAACCATTGGTGGTCTGTAAAACATTGCACTATTTTTATATAAGCCATTTACTGTAATTTTGCTTACATTGGATATTTCATTTTTTAATTAAAACACCATTGTTTAAAGAAGTGTTTTTTTTCTTTTCTTCCATGCATACCTCTTAGATATTTATATAAAGGATAATCCGCCTGACAATAAGTCAACTCTTTTGTGAGAAATGCTTTTGTGTTTTGTGTTCCCTTTGCCATCTCTTGTTGGATACAAACCTGTATTGCTGCTTTCAAGATTGGTACAATAAGGAAGCTTCTTACCCCCCAGTTATGGTCATTTCCTATCAGATAACAGTAGAGGGCAGCACCTTCACAAAAACAGATGTTTTCCAGGACAGACGGGGCTCCCGCTATTGAAGTCCTCGACAGTTTCCTCTTCATCATTTATCAAACATAATGAGTGATGTTCTGTGTATGACATTCTGTGTTTCAATCATTTCTCAATATTATCTACAGAAAAACACCTTAATATTGAGTCGCACCCAACCTTTTTCCCTCAGAACAGCCTCAATTCAAAGTGTCAAAAGCGTTCCACAGGGATGCTGGCCCATGTTGACTCCAATGCTTCCCACAGTTGTGTCAAGTTGGCTGGATGTCCTTTGGGTGGTGGACCATTCTTGATACACACGAGAAACTGTTGAGCATGAAAACCCAGCAGCGTTGCAGTTCTTGACCCAAACCTGGCGCCTGGCACCTACTACCATACCCCGTTCAAAGGCACTTAAATCTTTTGTCTTGCCCATTCACCCTCTGAATGGCACACATACACAATCCATGTCTCAATTGTCTCGAGGCTTACATTTTTTTATTTAAGCGGTTTCATCTACACTGGATTAAAGTGAATTTAACAAGTGACATTAAGGGATCATGACTTTCACCTGGTCAGTCTGTCATGGAAAGAGCAGGTGTTCTTAATGTTTTGTACACCCAAGGGTATTACCATTCATATTGTTAAAATCTTTTGAAATCTGATTCTCAGATTCTACTGTTTCTTCAAATTTTCCACCAACTGCAGAATGTAACAAGGTGGTCTTGACTGACCCCTGATCTCCAGGATCCTAGGTCCCCTCAACCAGAGGATGTGCATCCTCTCTAAGTCCCCTCCAACCCTTCGGTGAGTGTGTATGTTGCGTTATCCATCCCTTCAAGGTGCTTGATATGGTTCAGTCAGAAGTCACCAAGTTCTTGACCTAGCTCAGACAGGAAACGTTTTGAATTTTTTTTTTGTACCCTCCTCTCTTCTACCGCCCCACCACTGACCACCGCTCCTCTCCTGCCCCACCACTGACCACCGCTCCTCTACTGCCCCACCACTGACCACCGCTCCTCTACTGCCCCACCACTGACCACTGCCCCACCACTGACCACCGCTCCTCTCCTGCCCCACCACTGACCACCGCTCCTCTACTGCCCCACCACTGACCACCGCTCCTCTACTGCCCCACCACTGACCACTGCCCCACCACTGACCACCGCTCCTCTACAGCCCCACCACTGACCACTGCTCCTCTACTGCCCCACCACTGACCACCGCTCCTCTCCCGCCCCACCACTGACCACCGCTCCTCTCCCGCCCCACCACTGACCACCGCTCCTCTCCCGCCCCACCACTGACCACCGCTCCTCTCCCGCCCCACCACTGACCACCGCTCCTCTACCGCCCCACCACTGACCACCGCTCCTCTCCCGCCCCACCACTGACCACCGCTCCTCTCCTGCCCCACCACTGACCACCGCTCCTCTCCTGCCCCACCACTGACCACCGCTCCTCTCCTGCCCCACCACTGACCACCGCTCCTCTACTGCCCCACCACTGACCACCGCTCCTCTACTGCCCCACCACTGACCACTGCCCCACCACTGACCACCGCTCCTCTACAGCCCCACCACTGACCACCGCTCCTCTACTGCCCCACCACTGACCACCGCTCCTCTACTGCCCCACCACTGACCACCGCTCCTCTACAGCCCCACCACTGACCACCGCTCCTCTACTGCCCCACCACTGACCACCGCTCCTCTCCCGCCCCACCACTGACCACCGCTCCTCTCCCGCCCCACCACTGACCACCGCTCCTCTCCCGCCCCACCACTGACCACCGCTCCTCTCCCGCCCCACCACTGACCACCGCTCCTCTCCCGCCCCACCACTGACCACCGCTCCTCTCCCGCCCCACCACTGACCACCGCTCCTCTCCCGCCCCACCACTGACCACCGCTCCTCTCCCGCCCCACCACTGACCACCGCTCCTCTCCCGCCCCACCACTGACCACCGCTCCTCTCCCGCCCCACCACTGACCACCGCTCCTCTCCCGCCCCACCACTGACCACCGCTCCTCTACCGCCCCACCACTGACCACCGCTCCTCTCCCGCCCCACCACTGACCACCGCTCCTCTCCCGCCCCACCACTGACCACCGCTCCTCTCCCGCCCCACCACTGACCACCGCTCCTCTCCCGCCCCACCACTGACCACCGCTCCTCTCCCGCCCCACCACTGACCACCGCTCCTCTCCCGCCCCACCACTGACCACCGCTCCTCTCCCGCCCCACCACTGACCACCGCTCCTCTACTGCCCCACCACTGACCACCGCTCCTCTACTGCCCCACCACTGACCACTGCCCCACCACTGACCACCGCTCCTCTACAGCCCCACCACTGACCACCGCTCCTCTACTGCCCCACCACTGACCACCGCTCCTCTACTGCCCCACCACTGACCACCGCTCATCTACTGCCCCCACCACTGACCACCGCTCCTCTACAGCCCCACCACTGACCACCGCTCCTCTACTGCCCCACCACTGACCACCGCTCCTCTCCCGCCCCACCACTGACCACCGCTCCTCTCCCGCCCCACCACTGACCACCGCTCCTCTACTGCCCCACCACTGACCACCGCTCCTCTCCCGCCCCACCACTGACCACCGCTCCTCTCCCGCCCCACCACTGACCACCGCTCCTCTCCCGCCCCACCACTGACCACCGCTCCTCTACCGCCCCACCACTGACCACCGCTCCTCTCCCGCCCCACCACTGACCACCGCTCCTCTACCGCCCCACCACTGACCACCGCTCCTCTCCCGCCCCACCACTGACCACCGCTCCTCTCCCGCCCCACCACTGACCACCGCTCCTCTCCCGCCCCACCACTGACCACCGCTCCTCTCCCGCCCCACCACCGACCACCGCTCCTCTCCTGCCTGACCACCCCTCCTCTGCTTAATCCCAGCCCCCGTCCCCGCAGGAGGCCTTTTGGTAGGCCATCATTGTAAATAAGAATTTGTTCTTAACTGACTTGCCTAGTTAAATAAAGTTTTAATTAAAAATAAATAGTCCGTGTAGCTATTTATCATTCATATTGCTTGAGGGATAGAAGCTGTTTATTTTTTATTACCTTTTATTTAACTAGGCAAGTCAGTTAAGAACAAATTCTTATTTACAATGATGGCCTATGAACAGTGGGTTAACTGCCTTGTTCAGGGGCAGAACGACAGATGTTTTTACCTTGTCAGCTCGGGGATTCGACCTTGCAACGTTTCTGTTACTAGTCCAACGCTCTAACCACTAGGCTATCTGCCGCCTCTGTGCAAGAGCCTGTTGGTGTCAGACTTGATGCACCGGTACCTCTTGGCGTGCGGCAGCTGAGAAAATAGTCTATGGCATGGGTGGTTGGAGTCTGACAATTTTCTGGGCCTTCTTTTCACATCGCCTGATTATAGAGGTCCTGGATGGCAGGGAGCTCAGCCCCAGTGATGTACTGGGCTGTCTGCACAACCCTCTGTGGAGCCATGCAATCAAGGGTGGTGCTCTTGCCATTCCAAGCAGTGATGGATCAAGTCAATATGCTCTCAGTGGTACAGCTGTAGAACCTTTTGAGGATTAGAGCGCCCATGCCAAACTTTTTCAAGCTCCTGAGGGGGAAGAGGCACTGTCTCGCCTTCTTCACAAGTGTGCTTTTTAGCTTGAAGTTGCCTACCTGCTCCACTGCCACCCCTTCAATGTGGATGGAGGCATGCTCACTCCCCCCCCCATTTCCTGTAGTTCACGATCAGCTCCTTGGTCTTGCTGGCGTTGAGGAAGGGGTTGTTGCTCTGGCACCACACTGCCAGGTCACTGACCTCCTCCCTGTAGGCTGACTCATCGTTGCCGGTGATCAGGCCTACCACTGTTGTGTCGTCAGCGAACTTGATAATGGTATTGGAGTTGTGCGTGGGTGAACAGGGAGTACAGGAGGGAACTAAGGGTCAGCGTGGCGGAGGTGGTGTTACCTACCCTCACCACCTGTGGTCGGCCCATCAGGATGTGCAGGATCCAGTTGCAGAGCGAGGTGTTCAAACACCGAGTCCCTTGGTGACGAGTTTGGAGGGGACGAGTTTGGAGGGGACAATGGTGTTGAACGCTGAGTTGTAGTCAATGAACAGCATTCTCACATAGGTAATCCTCTGATCTAGTTGAGTGAGGGCAGTGTGGAGAGCAATAGAGATTGCTTTGTCTATGGATCTGTTGTGGCGGTATGGGATGGTGGAGTTTAATGTGTGCCATAACCAGGTCCTCAAAGCACTCCATGATTACAGAACTCTGTGGTGTGACGCCTTAAGAGTTCTTAGGAACAGGAATGATTGTGGTCATCTTAAAATTACTGTGAACTGTTCTGCACATGCTCTGAGAATGCGCCCTGGAATACCGTCAGGGCCCTAGGCCTTGCAGGTGTTAACCTGATTAAAGACCCTTCTCACGTCGGCCTTGCAGAGCGAGATCACCCAATTCTCAGGGTCGGTGACAGCCCTCACACCCGGCTCGATGTTGTTGTCAATATGTTGACTGTATGACAATATTTTAGATTGAGAAGAATTTTATTACACAATTTCTGATATATCACATATGTCTTTTGTTTTATTTTCCTGCCTAAGTAAAATCAGGATTATGCCTCTACTGCCATTCATTCCAATTAGACTGGTTTGGTTCTCAATGACCAATATGGTTGCCATTTTCATCCCATTCTGGAACTTTGAGGGTTTATGACATAGCCGTCTAGTCATTTAATAGAGATCCTATGTCATAAACCCCCTACAAAACTGCTCAGACCTTGCAGGGGGCCACTGAGAGGAGCACATGGTTGGGCTCCTCTCTCTCTGGCTTCGATCCCCTGTCTTATTTTCAGACAATGTTGTATCTTGAGCTGCACATTTCTGCCCTCTCCCCTCTCCTCTTTCCACTCTCCTCGTTCCACTCTCCCCTCTCCTCTTTCCACTCTCCTCGTTCCACTCTCCCCTCTCCTCTTTCCCCTCTCCTCTTTCCACTCTCCTCGTTCCACTCTCCCCTCTCCTCGTTCCACTCTCACCTCTCCTCGTTCCACTCTCCTCGTTCCACTCTCCCCTTTCCTCTTTCCACTCTCCTCGTTCCACTCTCCCCTCTCCTCGTTCCACTCTCCCCTCTCCTCTTTCCCCTCTCCTCGTTCCACTCTCCCCTCTCCTCTTTCCCCTCTCCTTGTTCCACTCTCCTCTTTCCCCTCTCCTCGTTCCACTCTCCCCTCTCCTCGTTCCACTCTCCCCTCTCCTCTTTCCACTCTCCCCTCTCCTCTTTCCCCTCTCCCCTCTCCTCGTTCCACTCTCCCCTCTCCTCGTTCCACTCTCCCCTCTCCTCTTTCCCCTCTCCCCTCTCCTCGTTCCACTCTCCCCTCTCCTCGTTCCACTCTCCCCTCTCCTCGTTCCCCTCTCCTTGTTCCACTCTCCTCTTTCCCCTCTCCTCGTTCCACTCTCCCCTCTCCTCGTTCCACTCTCCCCTCTCATCGTTCCACTCTCCCCTCTCATCGTTCCACTCTCCCCTCTCATCGTTCCACTCTCCCCTCTCCTCTTTCCACTCTCCCCTCTCCTCTTTCACTCTCCCCTCTCCTCTTTCCCCTCTCCTCGTTCCACTCTCCCCTCTCCTCTTTCCCCTCTCCTCGCTCCTCTTTCCCCTCTCCTCTTTTCACTCTCCCCTCTCCTCTTTTCACTCTCCCCTCTCCTCTTTCCCCTCTCCTCTTTTCACTCTCCCCTCTCCTCTTTCCACTCTCCTCGTTCCACTCTCCCCTCTCCTCGTTCCACTCTCCTCGTTCCACTCTCCTCGTTCCACTCTCCCCTCTCCTCTTTTCACTCTCCTCTTTCCACTCTCCTCTTTCCACTCTCCCCTCTCCTCGTTCCACTCTCCCCTCTCCTCGTTCCACTCTCCCCTCTCCTCGTTCCACTCTCCCCTCTCCTCTTTCCCCTCTCCTCTTTTCACTCTCCCCTCTCCTCTTTTCACTCTCCCCTCTCCTCTCTCCACTCTCCTCGTTCCACTCTCCCCTCTCCTCGTTCCACTCTCCTCATTCCACTCTCCCCTCTCCTCGTTCCACTCTCCCCTCTCCTCTTTTCACTCTCCCCTCTCCTCTTTTCACTCTCCTCTTTCCACTCTCCCCTCTCCTCTTTTCACTCTCCCCTCTCCTCGTTCCACTCTCCCCTCTCCCTTTTTCACTCTCCACTCTCCTCTTTCCACTCTCCCCTCATTGGAGGATGTTGACTGTTGAGGTGGGGGGGATAGAGTACAGTATGTGAGGAATCAGAACAATGTCCAAGCACTGACACATCCCTGAGTCACTCTGGTGTCTTAAAGGAGAATGTCAGTTATCAGGGTGTTTATTCTATGTGTCTATGGGAGGTACATCAGAGGTCTAAGCCATTCCCTATAGGGCATCTCTATTCTTACTCCGATGCCTGCATGCCAATACACAATGCACTGCAGGAGGAGAGCTGGCACCATTCTACCACACCACATCTCCGCTCTTACTGCGGTAGATTGATTAAATAGGACCTCAAGTATTCACAAATGTCATCAGTGCTTTTAAAGTTGATGACACTGCTCTCAAAATAGCATGGCGTGTTGTCTTATCGCTTTAAAATAAATGTCCAGAGCTGATTAGTGTTATTAGTGGTCCACAGTTTGGATGGATGCTCGTACACTGAGCATGTCTGACTCTCTGTCTGTATATTTGTGTGTACAGTATGTAACTCTATACTGTATGTTTAATATCTCGTAGAAGCAACAAACAGCCTATTTGTGTACTTTATGTGCACCATGTGACTGTGCTTGGTTCCAGATGTTTGAGCCTATCTGGGATCCAGATTTAGACGTCAATTCAACATCTACATTTTGTTGAGTTATCAACTAACGTGAAATCAACAAAACATGTCGCCATGATATTGGATTAGGTTAAAAGTTGGGTGAAAAAAGACAATTCACTAATGTTAATGACTTTTTGCGAATCCAATAAGTTTTCCACGTTGATTCAACATCACATTACATTTTTTTGTTGAAATGACATGGAAACAATGTTGATTCAACAATTCTTTGCCCAGTGGGTATTTTACAGCAGCCTGCGTTTCCGCATAAATGACTGCATTTCGTGTACAGTGGTACTCTTATATAAAGGAAGAGAGATGTTCTGTAAGTGAAAAGAGATGTATATAAGCAGCAATGCAATGTAAAATTGAGCATTTACTGTAGTAATGCTCTGTAAATGTAGTAAATATGAAATATTATGGTTCCTATATGCTGTGATACAACTTTTCCAGAGATATCTGTCCAACAGAGCCCAGGAATGCACAATTTTCCAGTTTGAAACGTCGCTTTACCATTTCCCAGACCTGCGTGCGTGAGTTTTGAGCAATTGTTTGGGAGTGAATATGCCTGTGTTTATTGTCCGTGAGTGTTTATTTTTCCATTTGCAGTCATATTGTATGTGTGCATACTTGTGCACACACGTGTGTATGTGCGTGCATCTCTATTTGTCAAGTAGATCTCACTCTGACATTCCCCTGGTGTAATGTGGTCTCTCTCTCTCTTTCCCCCCCGACTAGCCTGCCCATACTCCGTCTGTCTCTGAAATGTACAGGGGTAAGCACACATGTCTGTGGCACCTTTTGAAGGAATCACTGCGCAAGCCAGGCAGGGAGAACAGGGGAGGAAATTCAAAAGGCTCACATGTTCCCTGTGAACCAACCCACCAGTTCGGCTCTGGGAATCCTCTCCTCCAGCTCCCCTGAACTCAGGGTGGTGTCAGGGATGGATAGAGGGGGTACATGTGGGGTAAGAAGAGGGAGAGAAGTGAAAGATGAAGTAGAGACAATAGAGAAGGGGAAATATGTGGGGAGATGAGGTAAGATGGGGATGAGCTCGAAAGAAGGGGGCAAGGGAGATGGGAAGTGTGGAGACGGACAGAAAGGGTGGTCAAAGAGGAGGCCCGGGGCCACAAGATAGGGTCTAAGTGAGGGCCTATGGTATCTCCACTCTACAGGGTGTTGTTTAATTTACATGAGCTTCTGCCAAACACTGAGTACTGTGTGCATGCCACTGTGTCTGATAGTGTTTACATGGAACTGTTACTTAGGAAGAAGCTCTATTGACATATAGCATCTGCTACATGCTGTTTATGTATGGTGTGTGTCTCCCAAATGGCACCCTATTCCTTACAGTGCCTTGCAAAAGTATTCATCCCCCTTAGCATTATTCCTATTTTGTTGCATTACAACCTGTCAATTCAATGGTTTTTATTTGGAATTCATGTAATGGACATACACAGAATTGTCCAAATTGGTGAAATGAAAAAAATTACTTGTAAAAATAAAATAAAAATTCAAACGAAAAAGTGCATATTTATTCACCCCCTTTGCTATGAAGCCCCTAAATAAGATTTGCTGCAACCAATGACCTTCAGAAGACACATAATTAGGTGGACTTTATTTAAGTGTCTCATGCTCAGTGTGTGTGTACAGGCATATATATTTATATATATGCATGCCCAAGTTTTTATTTATATATATATATGCCTGTTCTGAAAGGCCCCAGAGTCTGCAACACCACTACGCAAGGGGCACCACCAAGCAAGCGGCACCATGAAGACCAAGGAGCTCTCCAAACAGGTCAGGGACAAAGTTGTGGAGAAGTACAGATCAGGGTTGGGTTATAAAAAATATCCAAAACTTTAAACATCCCATGGAGCACCATTAAATCCATAATTACAAAATTTCAAGAATATGGCACCACAACAAACCTGCCAAGACAGGGCCGCCCATCAAAACTCACGGACCAGGCAAGGAGCGCATTAATCAGAGAGCCAACAAAGAGACCAAAGATAACCCTGAAGGAGCTGCAAAGCTCCACAGCGGAGATTGGAGTATCTGTCCATAGGACCACTTTAAGCCATACACTCCACAGAGCTGGGCTTTACAGAAGAGTGGCCAGAAAAAAAGCCATTGCTTATATAAGCAAACACGTTTGGATGTTTTTCATCGGCAGGGACTGGGAAACTGGTCAGAATTGAAGGGATGATGGATGGAGCTAAATAAAGGGAAAGTCTTGAGGGAAACCTGTTTCAGTCTTCCAGAAATTTGAGACTGGGACGGAGGTTCACCTTCCAGCAGGTCAATGACCCTAAGCATACTGCTAAAGCAACACTTGAGTGGTTTAAGGGGAAACATTTAAATGTCTTGGAATGGCCTATTCAAAGCCCATACCTCAATCCAATTGAGAATCTGTGGTATGACTTAAAGATTGCTGTACACCAGCGGAACCCATCCAACTTGAAGGAACTGGAGCAGTTTTGCCTTGAAGTATGGACAAAAATCCCAGTGACTAGATGTGCCAAGCTTATAGAGACACCCCAAGAGACTTGCAGCTGTAATTGCTGCAAAAGGTGGTTCTAACAAAGTATTGACTTTGGGAGGGTGAATATTTATGCATGCCCAAGTTTTCAGTTTTTTGTCTTATTTCTTGTTTGTTTCACAAGAAAAAATATTTTGCATCTTCAAAGTGGTAGGCATGTTGTGTAAATCAAATGATTGAACCCCCTCAAAAATCAATTTTAATTTGGCAACAAAAATAGGAAAAATGCCAAGGGGGATGAATACTTTCGCAATCCACTGTATATACTACACAACTTTTCACTAACATGTAGTGCACTACATATGGAATAGGGTGCCTTTTGGTGCACATCCATAGTTGAGGTATGTGCTGGTGAAGTGCACTAAAACCCCACCCATATGCACCCCAGAGAGCAGTTACTTCTATGGGGCCTATAGTTGATTGGAGTGGGATAAAGTTCCTCTTATAGCCAAAGGTTTGAACCGCAGATCACACTGGAAGTCAAAGTTAACACCACGTCTCATATGGGCTTAACATGGAGAAGGGCATGGGTTGGGCCTGCTTCTTTTTTTTCTGGTGTGAAGTGAGGATTTTGGACATCCGTAATCTGTTTCTCACCGAAAGTATTGAATACAACTGTCAGAAAGCGTGAAAATATTATTCTAACTTAAGCATCTGTTGCTGTTTTTCCAGCTATGTGGAGGGCCTTTCCTTTTGTTTTGCGCTCTTTGTTTTTCTGTATGATGTTATATTTTCTCAATTTCTATCATAGATCAGACTAAATGTGAGGTGTGTATTATTGAGATCTATGTTTGTGGCCCAATGATTATGGTACATGATTTGATTCAGACCTCAACGGGGCAATGCCTCCTGCCTCAGTCCATCAGTTTATGCAATAACAGATTCACCAAACACAATGGAACCCCTTGCTTAATTTGTATACTGCCAAATATCAGATGGTGTGAAGTTGGATTACAGGGTAACTTTATAAAACTTCTGTGAAATTTACACATTATGCACACCGATAGTTCAGCCTAGCTGTGCCCAATCATCTGCCATGATGAGACAGTCCCTCCTCATGTGTTCTTTTTATTTACAGCCTAACGAAGACCTTCAGGTCGAAACCGTTGCACAATAGAACTATGGGAGTAATCACCAGTGTGCAGGTATCTATTTTTTCTCATCATTTTACTTCTTGTACCCTGCACCTGCATGTTACTGGATATGCGTACACTACTTCAAAGCTGATTTAACATATTTTCTTAATTTGGGATGACATACAGGGATCACTTATGTATCAGACGTGGGTAGTATTTGGAGAATTCGTAAATCCTGATTGATTTTATGATCAAGTGGACATATGGCCCGCTGTCCACCAGAGCAGACCCCAGCATCACGTCTGTTATCCCTCACCATGGGTGATAGGGGGCCCAAGGAATCATGGGTAAGGCATTGCTAGGGGGTCAGAGGTCACAGTCTATCACTGTAGGCATCTTTCTCTTTTTGCATTGGGTTGGAAGGGAGGGAGGGAGGGGGCGGGCGGAGCGGGGACTCGTGGTCAGGTCAAGGTTGAGAGAACCGCATGTTCCCAATGGAGTAGTCTTCTAGGAGTAACTAGGACTGTTTCTGGTCAAAGACACCTTCAACAGGTTGCACGCTAGTTTGTGAAAAAACTTTAATCTCGTTCCAGCCAGGTTTATGCTCTTTTACGCAATGGAATGCTAAGACACAACACGTTAACTTCAACTTCAATTTAAATGGTACCCTGAGTGTATGCGGTTATCACATTTTTAAATAAACATCACATGGTTTATATCTGTTTTATCGCCTATTTGGAAAGATAAACTGTTCTTTCTCGCACAGCCTCTTGCTAATGAAATAAAACATATAGCCTTTTTGAAGGGTAAAAAAACAAACAGGCTTTCTCACAAAATGGCAGATAAATATATGCCCAGGTTTGAAACCCTTAAACTTAAGATACGTAAGCTTTCGCCATCTTCAAAGTCTCTCCAACTTGACACGTTTAGAGTGGATGATTGATTTAAGTCGTACAGGATTACAGTCTTACGAAGAGTGAGGAGAAAAAGAAGAGTTAGCATTTTCCCCCTACTAAAGCCGTCCCTCGTTGAATTGGGGAATAACGGAAACTGATGCAGACACACGTGGAGGAGGGAGTGCTGAGCTCTGCTGAGTTGGTGAGTTGGTTGTGAGGAATGGATGTGGTGTCAGTATCGATATTTTCTGTTTATGGCTGTTTTGTCAGGGATGCCAGGAGCTCTGTGGTTCAGACTGACTGGGCTGCAGGCCCACAGACAGGCCTCTGAGAGATTCATGGCTGCCTATGTGGTTGGGGAAACACAGTAGGCCACATAGTAGACCACATACATCCAAATATATAGAGATTTTTATGTACAATAGTAGTATTGACAAAATGTATTGTTAGATCAAATTCCTTTTCCACTTGTGTAAAAACAACTGGTCAAATTCATTACTATGCAATTATAATTAGATTCACATGCAATAATTACTATATCGATACACGACTTTAGCGCATTATAAAGAGTAACATTTTAGGATCCAGCTGAGATTTACCTTGAGATTTACCAATAGGGAATTTGGTTTATGAGTTTCAACCAATAAGAGTACTTGTTGAATTTATAGTGCCATGTCACTTCTGATACTGAAATATGATTTACTTTAGTTTAAAGTTGTTAATCTCAGTCTTTGGAAACCTCTTCCTCTGTGTACTTTTCAGCAGAATGCAGGTGTCGTTAAATGTTATTTTCAAGATAGACTGAACTGAAGGGAGGTGATGTGAGGTCCTTCTGTGGGTTGGAAGAGGCAAGGAAGGTGTGTGTGTGTGCGTGCGTGTACATTGTGTGTGTGCTGCTGGCAGATGTGCAGGGTTCTGATTTTACAGGATGTTTTTGGGGAATGCTGTCGGGGTGACCCCGGTCCCCTGTACCCACTCAATTACTGACCATGATGATGTGTTTAAATCTACATGATGCTCTTGGTAATGTGTAGCATAATGTACAGTACCAGTCAAAAGTTTGGACACACCTACTCATTCAAGGATTTTTCTTAATTTTTGTATTATTTTCTACGTTGTTACTACATGGAATAATGTAGTAACCAAAGAAGTGTTAAACAAATCAAAATATATTTTATATTTGAGATTCTTCAAAGTAGCCAGCCTTTGCCTTGAAGACAGCTTTGCACACTTTTGGCATTCTCTCAACCAGCTTCATGAGGCGCTCACCTGGAATGCATTTCAATTAACAGGTGTGCCTTGTTAAAAGTTAATTTGTGGTATTTCTTTCTTTAATGCGTTTGAGCCAATCAGTTGTGTTGTGACAATGTAGGCGTGGTATACAGAAGATAGCCCTATTTGGTAAAAGACCAAATCCATATTATGGCAAGAACAGCTCAAATAAGCAAAGTGAAATGACAGTCCATTACTTTAAGACATGAAGGTCATCGCTATGATGAAACTGGCTCTCATGAGGACCGCCACAGGAAAGGAAGACCCAGAGGTACCTCTGCTGCAGAGGATAAGGTCATGAGAGTTACCAGCCTCATAAATTGCAGCCCAAATAAATGCTTCACAGACACATCTTAACATCTACTGTTCAGAGGAGACTGCATGAATTAGGCCTTCATGGTCAAATTGCTGCAAAGAAATCACTACTAAAGGACACCATTAAGAAGAAGAGACTTGCTTGGGCCAAGAAACACACGCAATGGACATTAGACCAGTGGAAATCTGTCCTTTGGTCTGATGAGTCCAAATGTAACATTTTTGGTTCCAACCGCCGTGTCTTTGTGAGACACAGAGTAGGTGATCTCCGCATGTTTTTCCCACTGTGAAGCATGGAGTAGGAGGTGTGATGGTGTGGGGGTGCTTTGCTGGTGACACTTTCAGTGATTCATTTAGAATTTAAGGCACACTTAACCAGCATGGCTACCACAGCATTCTTAAAAAAAAAAAAAAATGTTATTTCACCTTTATTTAACCAGGTAAGCTAGTTGAGAACAAGTTGTCCTTTACAACTGCGACCTGGCCAAGATAAAGCAAAGCGGTGCGACGCAAACAACAAGGAATAGATGAGTGTACAGTCAATAACACAATAGAAAAAAAGAATCTATATACAGTGTGTGCAAATTGTGGGCTATACTCGGCCTTGTTCCGGGATGCCTTGTTGGTGGTTGGAGATATCCCTCCAGTGGTGTGGAGGCTTTGGCAAAGTGGGTGGGGTTATATCCTACCTGTTTGGCCCTGTCCGGGGGTATCATCGGATGGGGCCACAGTGTCTCCTGACCCCTCCTGTCTCAGCCTCCAGTATTTATGCTGCAGTAGTTTATGTGTCGGGGAGCTAGGGTCACATCTGGAGTATTTCTCTTGTCTTTTCCGGTGTCCTGTGTGAATTTAAATATGCTCTCTTTCTTTCTTTCTTTCTTTCTTTCTTTCTTTCTTTCTTTCTTTCTTTCTTTCTTTCTTTCTTTCTTTCTTTCTTTCTTTCTTTCTTTCTTTCTTTCTTTCTTTCTTTCTTTCTTTCTTTCTTTCTTTCTTTCTTTCTTTCTCTCTCTCTCTCTCTCTCTCTCTCTCTCTCTCTCTCTCGGAGGAGGAGGAGGAGGAGGAGGAGGAGGAGGAGGACCTGAGCCCTAGGACCATGCCTCAGGACTACCTGGCTTGATGACTCCTTGCTGTCCCCAGTTCACCTGGCCGTGCTGCTGCTCCAGTTCCAACTGTTCTGCCTGCAGCTATGGAACCCTGACCTGTTCACCGGACGTGCTACCTGTCCCAGACCTGCTGGAACCCTGCCCTGTTCACCGGACGTGCAACCTGTCCCAGACCTGCTGTTTTCAACTCTCTAGAGACAGCAGGAGCGGTAGAGATACTCTCAAAGATCGGCTATGAAAAAGCCAACTGACACTTACTCTTGTGTTACTGACTTGTTGCACCCTCGACAACTACTATGATTATTATTATTTGACCATGCTGGTCATTTATGAACATTTGAACATCTTGGCCATGTGCTGTTATAATCTCCACCCAGCACAGCCAGAAGAGGACTGGCCACCCCTCATAGCCTGGTTCCTCTCTAGGTTTCTTCCTAGGTTTTGGCCTTTCTAGGGAGTTTTTCCTAGCCACCGTGCTTCTACACCTGCATTGCTTGCTGTTTGGGGTTTTAGGCTGGGTTTCTGTACAGCAGTTTGATATATCAGCTGATGTAAGAAGGGCTATATAAATAAATACATTTGATTTAAATTTACAAATGGCGTGAGGAGGTAAGGCAATAAATAGGCCATAGTAGCGAAGTAAATACAGTTTAGCAAATTAACACGAGTGATAGATAAGCAGATGATTGATGTGCAAGTAGAAATACTGGTGTGCAAAATAGCAGAAGTAAATAAAGTAAATAAGTAAATAAAAAATATATAAAGTTGAGGTAGGTAGATTGGGTGGGGTATTTACAGATGGGCTATGTACAGCTACAGCGATCGGTTAGCTGCTCAGATAGCTGATGTTTAAAGTTAGTGAGGGAAATATAAGTCTCCAGCTTCAGCGATTTTTGCAATTCGTTCCAGTCACTGGCAGCAGAGAACTGGAAGGAAAGGCGGCCAAAGGAGGTGTTGGCTTTGGGGATGACCAGTGAGATATACCTGCTAGAGCGTGTGCTACGGGTGGGTGTTGTTATCGTGACCAGTGAGCTGAGATAAGGCGGAGCTTTACCTAGCATAGACTTATAGATGACCTGGAGCCAGTGGGTCTGGCGACGAATATGTAGCGAGGGCCAGCCGACTAGAGCATACAGGTCGCAGTGGTGGGTGGTATAAGGGGCTTTGGTGACAAAACGGATGGCACTGTGAGAGACTGCATCCAGTTTTCTGAGTAGAGTATTGGAAGCTATTTGGTAAATGACATCGCCGAAGTCGAGGATCGGTAGGATAGTCAGTTTTGCGAGGGTATTTTTGGCAGTGTGAGTGAAGGAGGCTTTGTTGCGAAATAGGAAGCCGATTCTAGATTTAATTTTGCATTGGAGATGTTTAATATGAGCCTGGAAGGAGAGTTTACAGTCTAACCAGACACCTAGGTATTTGTAGTTGTCCACATATTCTAAGTCAGAACCGTCCAGAGTAGTGATGCTAGTGGGGCGGGCGGGTGTGGGCAATGAACGGTTGAAAAGCATGCATTTGGTTTTACTAGCGTTTAAGAGCAGTTGGAGGCCATGGAAGGACTGTTGTATGGCATTGAAGCTCATTTGGAGGTTAGTTAACACAGTGTCCAAAGAAGGGCCAGATGTATACAGAATGGGGTCTGCAGCGATACGCCACACCATCCCATCTGGTTTGCTCTTAGTGGGACTATCATTTGTTTTTCAACCAGACAATGACTCAACACACCTCCAGGTTGTGTTAGGGCTACTTGACCAAGAAGGAGAGTGTTGGAGTGCTTCATCAGATGACCAGGCCTCCACAAACACCCAACTTCAACCCAATTGAGATGGTTTGGGATGAGTTGGACCGCAGAGTGAAGTAAAAGCAGCCAAAAAGTGCTCAGCATATGTGGGAACTCCTTCAAGACTGTTGGAAAAGCATTCCAGGTGAAGCTGGTAGAGAGAATGCCAAGAGTGTGCAAAGCTGTCATCAAGGCAAAGGGTAGCTACTTTGAAGAATCTCAAATATAACATATATTTTGATTTGTTAAACACTTTTTTGGTTACTACATGATTCCATATGTGTTATTTCATAGCTGTGATGTCTTCACTATTATTCTACAATGTTGAAAATAGTACAAATAAAGAAAAACCCTTGAATGAGTGGGAGTGTCCAAACTTTTGACTGGTACTGTATATGCACTGTGGGGGATACAGGGTTATTTATTCAGCCGATGATATACCGTAGTGAAATATAAAGTTGTTGTACTTTCCGTGAGGGAGAAGAAACAGTGAAAAATCATTTATTAACCTGTTTGTCTTTTTTTGCTGCAAAATTCATTTTTTTCTTTTCTTGAAAGATGTTAAATTTAATGAGCATCTTTCTGTTTTTTATTCCCTCCCAGTAAAATTGGCATATTTAAGAGTCAAAAGGCCAACAAAAAGTATTTATTTATAGCCTAAAGAGGTTGAGGTTCCTTTAACTTGAAATAACACACTATGCATATGTGCATGCATGGTGTAGTATCAGTGTTGATTCATTATTACTATGTATTATAGGCTACATTGTATTGCTTGTAACAATAACTCCAGACTGATACAGTATATGATGAACAGGCTCGTGCATGCTGAAAGCACATTTGAAGCTGGGGATATCCTTTCTTTTGCTGTTCAGAGCATCCGTGAATGAGAAGACAGATTCACTTTTGTTTGGATAGGGGGTGTCCCTCCCTCCACGCTTCATGTGACAAAAAAAAGACCGCCCCCCTTCAATTCCCATGGATCGAATAACAGACCCCCAGCTTCAAGACATCTGTTCCCCTACAAGAGAGCGTGCCCCACATTCAGAGCTGTGACCGACTGTCTGTCGTGGTACCCTACATTTGCCCGTGATTATCACCCGAAAATGAAAATAGACGTTGACCCAAACTCACCCTGCTCTTCTTTTCGCAGTTTGTAGACCGGAGGGAATCGGAACGAGGATTTTGCCTGCTCTCCATCACTCGCGTCCGAGCAGAGAGAGCAACCGCCGAGCGTCAGCCCGGTGCCATAGAGTAGAAGATTTATTTTTGTCTGCCCTCTTGCCGGGACTTTCGCATCCTCCGCGTCTGGCTTGGAGGGTGAAGGACAACGAAGAGCGAATTAAAATATCGTTATATCTGGTGTGAATATTTAGCCCTTATGGACATTTATTTTCTCGCATTCAGTCATCGTTAGAAGACGACTGTGATAATGGAGTCAGTGGAAAAGGAGTGTGGAGCGTTGGGTGGATTATTCCAAGCTATCGTCAACGACATGAAGGTACCAGAGCTCGATGAAGTCGACAGTTTTTTCCCGACCTATTGCATGGATAATCTTACTCAATTTGCTGCCTTTGTTTCTTCTCATATTCCGTACCCTCTCACTGGCTATGAGAAAGGATACATTGTGATACATATTTTTCCTTTATGTTATTTGCCAAGAGTGTGCAGATTTGTAGGGAGCTGTTCTGATGACGACCAACATGTCTTTGAATATAATCAAGCTGTTGATAGTTTATGAGTTAATATTTGTAGGTTTTAGGCTACAGAATTTGTGTTGTGCAATATTTGTTATACAATTATTCCATTGAAAATATGACTTAGCCTGTACTTTTCAAGAATTAAACATACTTTAAAAGGAAGTCAATAACTGAATATCAGAATAATGACTGAATAGAAAAGACAGTGTTCCAACTGATCCACTGCTAAATCAGTAATTGTTACAACAAACAACTGTAATTGTGGAGGTCTTATTGGATATATGGCAGCTCACTAACCTAATCATAACAAAACATGACAACTGCTGTGACACACACTGATCACATAACCCATAACATGTTTTTAGTTGTTTGTGTGTGTGTGTGTGCCTACACATTTTCCAGTGTCTAACATCAGGCCAATAATGGAGAGGGGTTAAATGATTCAATTTGGCGACCCCTTCTCATCCAGGAAAGCAGCTCTTTGACAAAGACATTATGTGTCAAATGAAATGTCCAGTTTGGCCACTAGGCCGTGGTCCCTGTTGACCATGGCCTGGCTCGCAAGATTATGGTCACAATGCAGTGTCCACCACCAAAGATTATGTCTCTCTATATAATTAGATACAGGGAGGGGAACCTATTCAGGCCAAGCAGGACAAGTTCACATAGGTCGAGCAGTGGCCTGGTTTGGTCTGTTGTACAACAGATGGAAAGTGTGAACAGGCATGGTAATATGGAGTACAAGGATAGGCCAGAAATAGGACTAGGAGTTTTTCTTGACCACACGATCTGACCAGGAACAACTCTCGGCCCCAGTTATAAACTATATAAATATAGAAAGTGTCACATGATCTGACCAGGAACAAGTCTTGGTCCTAGTTATAAACCTTATATATATAATGTGTGAGTGCATATATAGAATGATTTCTGTTCTTCCTCTCTCTAGGCTTCTCTGCCTCTATAAGAGGCTCAGGCTGGGATCCAAACCTGAAATTATAAAGTTGAATTTGAACTCAATTACTTACCAGGTTAAGTAAGGTCATGTCATCAGGTACACAGTATTATGTGTGTCTATTGATAAAACGTACGTCTCTGAGTATGTGTGCTGATCTAGGATCAGGGCCCCCCTGGTCCATTCATTATAATCTAAAAGGCAAAATATATCCTATATCAGCACTCCTACTCTGATCCCTGATATTGATCATCTACTCACAGTTGCTACCTCGCCATGGCCACTCGATAGCCTACCTTCTATTTATGGGGCGTAGTTTGTCAAGCACCTTAAGATGCTCAATGAGATCAGCACTAAATATCAGCCTTTCATACATTATTCTTTTGTCGTTGTGTCTATGGGAGAAAGACAACATTTAGAGAAAGGGACCTATTAATAATCAGCTGGAATCAATGGTCCAGATACAGAAAACCTTACTCAGCAGTCAGGTCATCTGGCTCCTATTCATTAGGGCATGCAATGGAAAACATCAAGTGTTTTGCAACGGATAATGTAAATTAGCGTTTCTTATTGAACAAGTCCAAGTAGTCCCTCCCTGTTTCAATCAGTTTTCTACCGTTTGTGCCTAATGAATACTACCCTGGTGCATAGTGCTTGACTTCCTCCCGGGCCAGTCAAGGAGAGAATTAGCCGTATGGCTGAACCTGGTGTAGGCTAGGTACACACTGTCAGTGTCGTAGCCTGTTGAGAGCTAACTCTGCCAGTGTATCACTGACTCCCCTAAATCCAACAGTGTAACATGACACAGACAAGCCGCTAGCACCTGATGCAGTTGCACCTGCTCTGCTCCCTTCAGATGAATTCATTAACTGAGGAAGGAAGGATCTGCCTGGATTTTGGGAGCTGTGTTTGTGTGTGTGCATCTTTCTTCACTGCGCTGCATGGATATCTTAACCCTGCATTCACCCTGCACCCTCAGCTGTCCTGTCTCAGCCTACTCCTGCCGTTGTCAGGAGGCGTAGGGCTGAAAAGCTAATTAGCCACCTGTTGCAGTCCAGTGAAGACAGACGGAGAATGGCGAAGCATGGGGAAAACATTTTAATAGTGAAACTTGATCACTTTGTGAGAAGTACATTTTCTCATAGAAAGATATCTTGAAAACAGGGAATGGATATGATGACGAGAGAAATAGGAGTTGAGTGAATGATCTGGGATGTTTCTTTTGCCTATTTTCCCCTTTCTCTGCAGTCTTTTCACTTCTCTGCAAGAGAAGCTGGTGAATATGTACATAGACAGCCTGTGTCCCTCTCTCTGGGCTCTATGAGGCTCAGGCTGGGCTCCGATCCTAAGCGTGTTTTGTGTTTTGGCTGCTGCTGGGGCCTGGAGGGAGGGAGGGAGGGAGGCAGGCTGCTGCTGGGGTCTGGAGGGAGGGAGGCAGGCTGCTGCTGGGGCCTGGAGGGAGGGAGGGAGGCTGCTGCTGGGGCCTGGAGGGAGGGAGGCAGGCTGCTGCTGGTGCCTGGAGGGAGGGAGGCAGGCTGCTGCTGGGGTCTGGAGGGAGGGAGGGAGGGAGGCAGGCTGCTGCTGGTGCCTGGAGGGAGGGAGGGAGGCAGGCTGCTGCTGGGGCCTGGAGGGAGGGAGGCAGGCAGGCTGCTGCTGGGGCCTGAAGGGAGGGAGGGAGGCAGGCTGCTGCTGGGGCCTGGAGGGAGGGAGGCAGACTGCTGCTGGGACCTGGAGGGAGGGAGGGAGGCAGGCTGCTGCTGGGGCCTGGAGGGAGGGAGGCAGGCTGCTGCTGGGGCCTGGAGGGAGGGAGGCAGGCTGCTGCTGGGCCCTGGAGGGAGGGAGGGAGGCAGGCTGCTGCTGGGGCCTGGAGGGAGGGAGGCAGGCTGGTGCTGGGGCCTGGAGGGAGGGAGGCAGGCTGCTGCTGGGGCCTGGAGGGAGGGAGGCACACTCTTAGAAAAAAGGGTTCCAAAAGGGTTCTTCGGTTGTCCCCATAGGAGAACCCTTTTGGGTTCCAGGTAGAACGGTTTTTGGTTCCTACAAAGGGTTATCCTATTGGGACAGCTGAAGAATCCTTTTAGGTTCTAGATAGCAAATGTTTTTCTAAGAGTGCAGGCTGCTGCTGGGGCCCAGGCCTGGAGGGAGGCAGGCTGCTGCAGGGGCTCAGGCCTGGAGGGAGGCAGGCTGCTGCTGGGGCTCAGGCCTGGAGGGAGGCAGGCTGCTGCTGGGGCTCAGGGCTGGAGGGAAGCAGGCTGCTGCTGGGGCTCAGGGCTGGAGGGAGGCAGGCTGCTGCTGGGGCTCAGGGCTGGAGGGAGGCAGGCTGCTGCTGGGGCTCAGGGCTGGAGGGAGGCAGGCTGCTGCTGGGGCTCAGGGCTGGAGGGAGGCAGGCTGCTGCTGGGGCTCAGGGCTGGAGGGAGGCAGGCTGCTGCTGGGGCTCAGGGCTGGAGGGAGGCAGGCTGCTGCTGGGTCTCAGGGCTGGAGGGAGGCAGGCTGCTGCTGGGGCTCAGGCCTGGAGGGAGGCAGGCTGCTGCTGGGGCTCAGGGCTGGAGGGAGTCAGGCTGCTGCTGGGGCTCAGGGCTGGAGGGAGGCAGGCTGCTGCTGGGGCCCAGGCCTGGAGGGAGGCAGGCTGCTGCTGGGGCCCAGGCCTGGAGGGAGGCAGGCTGCTGCTGGGGCTCAGGCCTGGAAGGAGGCAGGCTGCTGCTGGGGCTCAGGCCTGGAAGGAGGCAGGCTGCTGCTGGGGCCCAGGCCTGGAAGGAGGCAGGCTGCTGCTGGGGCTCAGGCCTGGAGGGAGGCAGGCTGCTGCTGGGGCCCAGGCCTGGAGGGAGGCAGGCTGCTGCTGGGGCCCAGGCCTGGAGGGAGGCAGGCTGCTGCTGGGGCTCAGGCCTGGAAGGAGGCAGGCTGCTGCTGGGGCTCAGGCCTGGAAGGAGGCAGGCTGCTGCTGGGGCCCAGGCCTGGAAGGAGGCAGGCTGCTGCTGGGGCTCAGGCCTGGAGGGAGGCAGGCTGCTGCTGGGGCCCAGGCCTGGAGGGAGGCAGGCTGCTGCTGGGGCCCAGGCCTGGAGGGAGGCAGGCTGCTGCTGGGGCTCAGGCCTGGAAGGAGGCAGGCTGCTGCTGGGGCTCAGGCCTGGAAGGAGGCAGGCTGCTGCTGGGGCCCAGGCCTGGAGGGAAGCAGGCTGCTGCTGGGGCTCAGGGCTGGAAGGAGGCAGGCTGTGTGTCCTCAGGGAAATCTGATCTAGCATGATTCCTTAAAGAGCAGGTACACTACCTGCCCTCCCACACACCCCAGCTTTGCCCTGCAGTGAGTCAACTGTATTTTCAGCATGGTTAGGTAAGAGAGAATATACAAGCTTGATTGGATGATGATGTATTATGTTGTTCTGAGTCATATGAATGAGTCATATGAGAAGGCTGAGCACAGAAGGTGTTCCAAAGTGCTGGTCCACTGGAACAAACGGGGGGGGGGGGGGGGGGGGGTGTGTGTGTGTGTGTGTGTGTGTGTGTGTGTGTGTGTGTGTGTGTGTGTGTGTGGTGCCAAAGGTTTTAACTAACATTTGATTCCTCTTTCATCCAGAGTTCATATCCAGTGTGGGAAGACTTCAGTGCCAAGGCCACTAAACTACACTCCCAACTCAGGTGAGACCTTGAATCTTTACTATCTACAGTATGTCTGAGACCGACTATCATGTCCTATTCCATCCCACCTTCAATAGATGCAAGTTGGCATTTATTGGGATGACATATGTACCGGAGGCAGCTCTGCAGGGTAGTCACTAGCTGGCACAGCCACAAAGTCATAACATCGGATTTTAAACCTAACCTGAACCCTAACCTGAGCCACACTGCTAACCTTATGCCTAACCCTAACCTTAAATTAACACCACTAAGCTAATTCTGTTTTCATACATATTCACAATATACTTTGCACAGGTCTGTCTCCAGGACAAGATTAATCTCAATAAATGTGAACCTGCTCAGTAGACTGGCTACTCTAACTGTCCAGTGTTGACATTCTGGTCTATTCATAGTTTCTAGTGGCTGTTGAGGTTGGATACTGACTGCTGTGTCCTCCTGTGTACTTGTAGGACTACAGTTCTGGCAATAGTGACATTTCTAGATGCCTTTCAGAAGGTGGCAGACATGGCGACCAACTCAAGAGGTAAGGAGAAAATAGCAAGATGAGGACGGGACTCTTAAACAGTAAAAAAAAATGTGGTTTCCTATCTGTCTCTTTTCGTTTGACTGCACTAATCTGAAAACACAGGAGAGGTGAGACCAAAACCAACATAATTGATTCCTATGTACTTTTGCTTTCACTTGTCTAGTTCTTTCACACTGAATTAATAAAATAAGAAGAGGGAGAAGCCACTTCAGACTATTGGGAAGCAAACTGTGTCTGATCTCTGCAGTATGTAGGCTCTTTGCTCTATGAAGTGTTCCTTCCTCCACACTGTGTCTGATCTCTGCAGTATGTAGGCTCTTTGCTCTATGAAGTGTTCCTTCCTCCACACTGTGTCTGATCTCTGCAGTATGTAGGCTCTTTGCTCTATGAAGTGTTCCTTCCTCCACACTGTGTCTGATCTCTGCAGTATGTAGGCTCTTTGCTCTATGAAGTGTTCCTTCCTCCACACTGTGTCTGATCTCTGCAGTATGTAGGCTCTTTGCTCTATGAAGTGTTCCTTCCTCCACACTGTGTCTGATCTCTGCAGTATGTAGGCTCTTTGCTCTATGAAGTGTTCCTTCCTCCCTTGCTTGAGATAATCAATCAGTGATCTATCATGACATGAATGTAGGAAGGATACATTTCAAGAGTATTTGAATAGGTCTTATATACAGAGTCCATTCTCCAACATGAAGAACCATGATGGGTGAATCTACATGGAAACAGCGCAATAAATTGATCAAGCTGAGCTTATTGTATGTAGGGCTGGTGATGGGGTTGTGTTGTGATCTGCTTGGTCACTGTATGGAGCGGCAGACAGATCCTCTGTAGAGCAATGATTAAAACAGTTTTCCACCCGGTTGATCATTGAAAGCAGTATTTAGGTGAAAAATCTATACACACACAGATGCATGCATGCCTGCATTGAATCTCTCTCTCTCTCTCTCTCTCTCTCTCTCTCTCTCTCTCTCTCTCACTCTCACACACACACACTCACACACACACACACACACACACACACACACACACACACACACACACACACACACACACACACACACACACACACACACACACACACACACACACACACACACACACACACACACACACACACCTAATGATAGTTTGCTGAGCATCTACAGATGGACTATCCAAATATAGTGTTACCATGAATAGGGATACACCAGCTAATAACCAAACATATGTCTCCATCACTGATGAGGCTGCATCACTAAACCTAAAGTGAGCTTAGGTGCTGTAACAATGGGCCGCCAGGTGTGATGAGGCTGGCCAATGGCCCACACATAAAAAGTCCCAGTATATCTGTCATCCTCACAGCAGGCGAGCTCTCAGAGGGGCTGGATCCTGGCAACCTGAACCTGTTCTCGCTAGTAATGTTCTGACTGTGTCAGGGCAACTATTCAGAGAGAGAGAGAGACGTATTACTTTAAACGCTTACAGATAGGACATGATTCAAATCTCTATCACTCATGTGCCAACTCACACTCCAATCCCTCTTCCAGTGACATTAGCTGTAGGATTAGACAGACATCATGGAATCCATGGCAGCAACATCCGAATGTGGCACATACAAACAGTATGGAGAGAGATGTTCTAAAGATTAAAGAACAATGCCAGGCACGCTCAATCAAGCCCAGATAAAATATTTGAAATGATTTCAAATAGTATTTGAACTCAGGTCTAACGGAAGACACACAGCATCCCACTGATGCCTGTGTCTTTGTAAAGTAGATGGAGGTTTTGAATGTTTGTTTCTGGATTATTAGCAATATGTCAGTGAACCAATTCCATTCCATTTGTCCTCTGGGAGCCCTTTTGTGCTCAGCGCCAGTCAGCGGACTTCACAACTGCAGCCATTCATTTGGAAGGAGGAATGTCGATATTTATTTTAACCGGCTGGTGCTGGAGAACAAAGACCCTTGAACTCTCACTGCAGGCTGGATAGTGGTTTGGGTCATTTCACCTCCCCCAGTTGATGGTACTACCGGGTTCTCAGGGTTCTTCTCTACAAGTGTTTAAATTGCTGGTTCAAGTCAGGAAGATAAAGTTATAACAGTGTTGTAGAGAGCGAGAGAGACAGAAAGAAAGTATGAGAGATAGAAAGTGTTAGCCTGTGTGTGTGTGTGTGTGTGTTTATTAGTCTGTGTGTTTGCGTGTCTGTGTGTGTGTCTGTCTAGGGGTTATTGCGCCACAGGGATCTGCTCTGTGGTATGTAGTGTTGGCCATCAGGCCTGATTCCCTCTCAGCATCAGGGGACGGACCACAGCTGCTGGCACAGCTGGAGATTTCACCACGTTCTTCTCCTCTAATCTAGCCCCGACACACTCACCCCATAACCCCTTTAACTCACTACCCATCTTACACACTTACAGTATTCTCTCACTCCATTTACTCATCCTGTCTTCTGCCTCTCATTCTGTACTCAACCAAACACCCACCTGTCACTGTTCTCCCACCCATAAGTTGAGAGAGGAGAGGGAATGAGAGGAGAGCAAAGCAAGAGGAGATGAAGTACTGCTTGGAAATGGACACTGGGTATTATTGGGAAACAGTCTATTTATATCACCATAATCACTGACAGGAAAAGTCTCCTGCATCTCCCTCTCTCCTTCTTCCTTTCTCTTTCTCCGTCTCTCTCACAATGTATCTCCAACCAGCTCTCTCTCCTTTCTGTCCCTCTATCTCTCTCTGTCTTTCTCTGTCTCTCTTTCTCTATGTATCTTCACCTAACTCTCTACTTTCTCTCCCTCTATCTCGCTCTGTCTTTCTCCGTCTCTCTCTCTATGTATCTCCACCCAACTCTCTCCTCTCCATCTATCTCTCTGTCTTTCTCTCTTCTTTCTCCATCTTGGTCTGGGTTCAAGTCTGGGCTCCCAGCCATGTGCCATGTTTTGAAACTTTATGTGCACGTTGATGACGCCACTGTCTGTGTTTGTGAAACAGATGGGGTGGTCGAACGCCGAGCACGTTGCCATGTGTCTGCCAGTGGTGTGTAAGCCTGATGTTTCTGTGTCCAAGTCCATGTCATCAGTGGGCTGAGCTAACTCAGCCTAGCATCTGCCTTCAATAAGGTCCTTAATAACCACAGAGTCTATTTGCTGAATGTATTAAAGAAGGCTGTTAATGTAAGATGTTTCCTCCCTCTTTTTGCTGTTTGACTCGGTTTATGCTTGAGGTCCTAATGTGAGTGTGTCTTCAGTGAAGGGGTTTAGTTTTGGATGGGTTGGTTAGGACTTCAGAAAAGGATGTTGAAGTGTGTGTTGGACAATGTTTCTTCATCCAGGTTTCAGAATGATCTGACATACTGCCTGATGAGTTGATAGGATATACCTCTGTGTACAGGGGTTCGTATGGGTAAGTAAAGTTAGCCTGGATTTTAGACTGGGTGAGTTAGTCCTCCATATTGTGATCAAGGTGAGCGAGGCATTCACATTTGGGAGAAAGTGAGTTACTATAGGTCCCCAATTCCCCATATTTAGATGAGAGAAGGTGAGTTCTCCATATATGGGTAAGTGAGGGAGAATGGGGAAGTTAGTGACAGACAGTGAATGAGGGTGGATGGGTTGGAATTTCCAAAGCTCTCTGGAGGGAGGGAGAGGGAGAGAGAGAGGGAGGGAGAGAGGGAGGGAGAGAGGGAGAGAGAGGGAGGGAGAGAGAGAGGGAGAGAGAGGGAGGGAGAGAGAGAGAGGGAGGGAGGGAGAGAGAGAGGGAGAGAGAGAGAGGCGTACAGTTAATCCTCTTATAGCTCCAACACACATAACAGAGTGGGTTTCCTCTCTTCAGATTAACAGAAGCAGATCCCATAGCTTTAACATACACACTACAGTCTGCTGATCACTGTCATGGGAGGTGTGTGTTCATATACACAGTACTGAAGCAGATACTCTTTTCAGATGAATTCACACACACAATTGTCTAGTCAATCAATATACGCAGATCAGCATATGCTCTCCCTCCCTTCTCTCGTTCTCTCTCTCTCTTTCCTAGTAGATCAGTGTGTCAGTGAGGCAGTAATCCTGCTTGGTCGCTGTGCTTCTCTGGGTTGGCAGATGGTACAGATATCCTTGCCCGTCATCTGCACAACCTGAAGATTACTGTCAGCTTTACCATCATAGCAGTGGAGCTATTGTTTAAAAAAACAGAGTGGGCCCTTGTGATATGGGGATATGAGTCTAGTTTTATTTGGGGAGATGGAGATGTAGGAGTGTGTACTAGCCTGGTTCCAGATCTGTTCATGCTGTCTTGTCAACCCCTATGGTCATTGTTGGCCAGACTGCACAAACAGATCTGGGACCAGGCTAGGAATGTACTGTATATAGCCTAGACACAATCTGTGTTGTGTATAGGCTATGTTATATGATGTATGTGTAGACTCGAATATATATGGGACCGGATGATTTAGATGTGGACATTGTGTGCAGGTCATTTGTTGTTGAATACATGGTTGTTGCGTGATGCTCTTCACCGTGGCATACTATTCCTACTGATGGTATTGTATTGCCTTGTATTGTATTGCTCTTGAGTCTTGAATGAACACCATCGTTACAGCAGTCTGTCCGTCCGTCCGTCGGTGTCCGCCTGCCGGTCTGTCATGGCTGTGGTGGCTCTGAGTTCCCATGTGCTTTCAGAAGCATTAACCTCAAGGCCTGTGCTAACCCGCGGTCTCCTCCTAAACCCCGAAATGAACGATTCCAATTATTATTATTACTACAGAGAACGGGAGGAACGGAGGGAAGGGGAGAATAATACTATAGAAGGAGAAGAAAAAAAGTATCTTGGCTCTGTGTAAGGAACACTCTGCAGGCGAATACCAAGCAAAGAAGACAAACATGAGAGTTGAGGAGAACACTGTGTTCAGCTTTATCCTGTAAGGACCGGGTGGAGGGGAGCAAGGGATAGCAGGAGAGGGAAAACAAAGGGAGAGAGAGAGGGACTGAGAAAAGAATGCAAACTAAGGCAATGAGGGAAGGGAGTGAGTGAAGGAATAAAGATACGGATTGGATCATGGAGTTAAGAGTGTGTTTCTCAACCAGTTTAGCAGGACTCTTTGGAGATCCCATTGGGATCCCTTAAAGGGATTCTTTGGGATTTTGACAAGAACGATTGATCTACTTCCCCAGAGTCATGGACTTGTGGATACCATTTTTATGTCTCTGCGTCCAGTATGAAGGAAGTTAGAGGTAGTTTTGCAAACTAGCGTTAGCGCAATGAAATCTATGGTAACAGCTGGCATGCTACCTGTTGCCATCAGAAGAGGCTGGTGGGAGGAGCTATAGGAGGACAGGAATGGCTGGAATGGAATTAATGGAACGGAGTCAGACATGGTTTCCATATGTTTGATACCACTTATTTAATTTCAGCCATTACAATGAGCCTGTCCTCCTATAGCTCCTCCCACCAGCCTCCACTGGTTACCATAGACTTCCAGTCATTGCGCTAATGCTTGTTAGCAATTGCGCTTAAGCTTGTTAGCATCTTCCTTAAAACTGCATGCTGAGACATAAAAATGGCATGTATCCAGGAGTTCATCTGACTGGGGAAGTAGATAAAGGGCTTCATTGCCAAAATCCCAAAGAATCATTTTAAGAGGTGGAGGCAGAAATATCTTCATGGGTGAAATCTACAGTATTACCCAATCTGCTCACAGTGAAATGGACCTTGAAAACAAGGACAGTGGAGGAAGGGCACATGGATGGAGCACAGAGAGTGAGACTGGAAGGCTACTTGTTGTTCGAGACTAGAGTGAGGAACCTTTTAATGGTCAACTAGAACGATACATAAGACAGTTTCTCAGAAACATTATGGAAAACAATGAGAGTCTACAATATTATACACACTGTGGTGGATCGCATCTGATTGTGATCCAGTGACTGTAGAATGGCGGGTCCCTCCAGCATCACTCCCTTAGGTCAGGGTGTCCCTGACGGTCAGCTCTATGGCAACGCTCCGTGCTCTGGAAAAACAGTCTGGGGAATAGGCCTATACATCTCCTCTGTCTCCCTCTCTCCTTCTGTCTCTTTCTCTCTTTTTGTCTCTTTTTCACTCTCATATTTTCTTTCTTTATTTTTCTTTCTCTCTCTCCCTTCTCTCTCTCTTTCTATCTTCCTCTGTCTCATAAAACGTGGTGTTTTTCTCCTGCGTAGCTCCCTGATGAAAAGCACATCTGGAGAAGAGAGAGACAGACAGACAGGATTATTTTTAGCAACACTTCAGTCCCAAGGCAGGAAGCTCCTTCAGCAGTAAATATCTCTACCTCTTCCTCTTCCTCCTCCTGTCCATCATCCTAATACAGTCCAGAGGGTGTTATTGACTGCATAGTCCACACCACACTGGAGGTTGTGGAATCTGTTGGTTGTGAAACTGTATAGTCTGTTAATAACTTCTGAGTCTCACACAGGCAGGCAGACAGACAGGCTGGCAGGCAGACAGACGGATAGATAGACGCACGCACACACGTGCACACATACACACACATACATTGAAAAACCTGGCATCCATGGCTGCACCTGCAGTGGACCAGTTCCGTTGTCCCCTTATCCCATCACTCGTCAGCCCATCCTCAGTCTATTGCCTCTTTTATCTTCTCCTCCTCCCCATCGCCATCTTCTTTCATCTATTCAATGGCCTCCGCTGTGTCTCTGCCAGCTTGCTATCTGAACCTCTTAAAAAAGGGGTGAGAGTGGGTAAAGGGAAGAGCTTGTGTTGAAATCAGTGTGATTATCGTCAGTGGTCAATGCTTGGCAAAGGTGCCAACATGAGGTGTAACAACGTAATCCTTTGGAGTTTGTGCTGGAAGAAACGTATCTTTAGCACTAAGATATTTCCATAGCTAACTAGCTGGATAAGATTCCTATTTCCTACATGTATTTATTTAAAAAGTTGCCAGGGGGCGGATGTTGGCCGGGGTAGGGGGTACCTAGGTGTAAAACATGGCCAGCCTTAAATCTATGATAATTTCAATAAACATTTTTCTATTGGTGGTGACAGTGTTTCCTATCCTCAGTGCAGTGGGCAGCTGGGAGGAGGTGCTTTATAGTGTCCCCAACCTTTTTGGAATTAGTGCTACAGGATGCACATTTCTGTTTGAAAAAGCTAGCCTTTGCTTTCCTAACTGACTGAGTATATTGGTTCCTGACTTCCCTGAAAAGTTGCATATCGCAGGGGCTAATTGATGCTAATGCAGAACGCCACAGGATGTTTTTGTGCTGGTCAAGGGCAGTCAAGTCTGGGGTGAACCCAGGGCTATATCTGTTCTTAGTTCTACATTTTTTTAAATGGGGCATGCGTATTTAAGATGGTGAGGAAAGCACTTTTAAAGAGCAACCAAGCATCCTCTACTGACGGGATGGAAATATCCGGATTTTTGGTGGCCTTCCTAAGCCAGGATTCAGACACGGCTAGGACATCCGGGTTGGCAGAGTGTGCTAAAGCAGTGAATAAAACAAACTTAGGGAGGAGGCTTCTAATGTTAACATGCATGAAACCAAGGCTTTTACGGTTACAGAAGTCAACAAATGAGAGTTCCTGGGGAATGGAAGTGGAGCTTGGCACTGCAGGACCTGGGTTACCCTCTACATCACCAGAGGAACAGAGGAGGAATAGGATAAGGGTATGGCCTAAGGCTAGAAGAACTGGTTGTCTAGTGCGTTCGGAACAGAGAGTAAAAGGAGCAGGTTTCTGGGCGCAGAAGAATGGATTTAAGGAATAATGTACAGACAAGGGTATGGTAGGATGTAAATACAGTAGAGGTAAACCTAGGCATTGAGTGGCGATGAGAGAGGTTCTGTCTCTAGAGACACCATTTAAACCAGGTGAGGTCACCGCATGTGTGGGAGGTGGAACAAAAGGGCTAGCTAAGTCCTATTGATCAGGGCTGGAGGCTCTAGAGTGAAATAAGACAATAATCACTAACCAAAACAGCAATGGACAAGGCATAACGACATTAGGGAGAGGCATGCGTAGCCGAGTGATCATAGGGTCCAGTGAGTAGCTAGGCCAGCTGGAGACACGGCAATTCAGACAGCTAGCGGGCTGGGGCTAGCAGAAGGGCCTTAGGGGGACATCGCGATGGAAGAGTCAAACCCCCTCGGACGGTTACGTTGGCAGACCAGTCGTGATGGATCGGTGGGGCTCCGTGTAGGCAGTAAAAGGGTCCAGGCCAATTGGCAAAATAGGTATTGTGCTTGCCTTCGGGACAGAGACGTTAGCCAGGAGTAGCCACTCGGAAAGCAGCTAGCTAGCTGCGATGATCCGGTGTAAAGGTTCAGAGCTTGCGGTAGGAATCCGGAGATGTGGTAGAGAAAAAAAAAACTGTCCGATATGCTCTAGACAGGTAGCGGGCCGCGGCTAGCAGGCTAGCAGATGGGCCTTCAGCGGACGTCGTGACGGAGGAGCCTGTTGAAACCCCCTCAGGCGGATTACGTCGGTAGACCAGTCGTGATAGATCGGTGGGGCTCCGTGTCGGCAGTTAAAGGGGTCCAGGCCAATTGGTAGCCCAAGAAGTGGCTGATGGACCTCTTCAGCTAGCCGGGAGATGGGCCTAGCACGAGGCTTCCTCCAGGCTAACTGGTGCTTGCTTCAAGGGGCGGACATTTCCGGGAGCATAATAGTGAGAAAGTTCTGTTCTTTAGCTACCGCTGAACATCCTCTATAAACATATTGATGTTTGACACAGGAAGAACATATCAGTCAGCACACTGAAAAACACTCAAGTGGTTTTAGCTAGTGGCAACTGGGCCATCCGCAACCGCAGGGCTCTCCAGAGGGTGGTGCAGTCAGCCCTACGCATAACCGGGGGCACACTACCTGCCCTCCAGGACATCTACACCACCCGGTATCACAGGAAGGCCAGGAAGATCATCAAGAATCTCAGCCACCCGAGCCACGACCTGTTCACCCCGCTACCATCTAAGGTGGAGACAGTACAGGTGCATCAAAGCTGAGACCGAGAGACTGAAAAACATCTATCTCCAGGCCACCAGACTGTTAAATAGTCACCACTGGCAGCGTCCGCCCAGTACCCTGCCATGAACCCTGCACCTTAGAGACTGTCTCGGATTCCCCCGGTACTGCTTCTCATTCTCTTCACCAGCTCCAGAGGTCTACGTCACCGGCCTTCTAGGCGTCACTGAACTGGATCATTACCACCAACCCCGGATTGTCTTGTCTCATTACACACCCCTGATTAGTATATGTATATATGTGCCCTCTGTTCCCGAATGTCCTTGTTGATTATTGTTCCATGTCCATTGTTCTTGTGAGTACCTGTGCTCTGTTGTGTCGGCTTCCATGTTAACGTGTTAGTGTGCACTTATTACTGGTCTCGTCCCGTGTATTGTTATTACGGGTCTCTATTTATGTTTTTCGTAGCTGTCTATTTACCACCACAAACTGATGCTGTCACTAAGATGGTACTCAACGAGCTGTATAAGGCCATAAGCAAACAACAAAATGCTCATCCAGAGGCGGTGCTCCTAGTGGCCAGGGACTTTAATGCAGGGAAACTTCAATCCGTTTTACATTCTACAAGCATGTTACATGTGCAACAAGTGGGAAAAAAACTCTAGATCACCTTTACTCCACATACAGAGACACGTACAAAGCTCTCCCTCGCCTTCCATTTGGCAAATCTGATCATAACTGTATCCTCCTGATTCCTGCTTACAAGCAAAAACTAAAGCAGGAAGTACCAGTGACTCGCTCAATAAGAAAGTGGTCAGATGACGCAGATGCTAAGGTACAGGACTGTTTTGCTAGCACAGACTGGAATATGTTATGTGATTCTTCCGATGGCATTGAGGTGTACACCACATCAGTCACTGGCTTCATCAATAAGTGCATCCATGACGTCGTCCCCACAGTAACCGGTCATGGCTCACATCAACACCATTATCCCAGAAATCCTAGACCCACTCCAATTTGTTTTTCGCACCAACAGATCCACAGATGATGCAATCTCTATTGCACTCCACACTGCCCTTTCCCACCTGGACAAAAGGAACACCTACGTGAGTATGCCACTAATTGACTACAGCTCAGCGTTCAACACCATAGTGCCCTCAAAGCTCATCACTAAGCTAAGGACCCTGGGTCTAAACACCTCCCTCTGCAACTGGATCCTGGACTTCCTGACGGGCTGCCCCCAGGTGGAAACCTGGCACCATCCCTACGGTGAGAGCTCAGGACCTCAGACTGGGGCGAAGGTTCACCTTCCAACAGGACAATGACCCTAGGCACACAGCCAAGAGACATCGGGACAAGTCTCTGAATGTCTGTGAGTGGCCCAGCCAGACCCCAGACTTGAACCTGATCGAACATCTCTGGAGAGACCTGAAAATAGCTGTGCAGCGACGCTCCTTATCCAACCTGATAGAGCTTGAGAGGATCTGCAGAGAAGAATGGGAGAAACTCCACAAATACAGGTGTGCCAAGCTTGTAGCGTCATACCCAAGTAGACTCGAGGCTGTAATCACTGCCAAAGGTGCTTCAACAAAGTACTGAGTAAAGGGTCTGAACACTCATGTAAATGTGATATTTCAGTTTTACATTTTTAATAAATGAGCTTTGTAATAGTGGTATTGTGTGTAGATTGATGAGGGGAAAAAAGCGATTTTCTCCATTTTAGAATAAGGCTGTAACATCAAAATGTGGAAAAAGTCAAGGGGTCTGATAATTACTGCTGTACACACCTTTTCTATTCATATACTGTCAATAAGTTCTATACATACCATTAGACACTGACATTGTTCTTTCTAATATTTCTATATTTCTTAATTCATGTTAATTTTTGGGATTTGCGTGTATTGTTTTGTACTGTTATGTATTACTGTCCTGTTGGAGCTAGGAACATAAGCATTTCACTACACCTGCAATAACATCGACAAAATATGTGTACGTGACCAAAAACATTTGATTTGACACACACACCATGTTGAAGACAGTGATGGAGGCCCCTGGCTCTAGTCCTGTAGCTCCTGGCGGGGCCAGTGCAGCCCCTATAAAGCCAGCCTTTTAAAGTAGTGCTCCTCCTCCCCTGAGGATCACTGGGGATAATCAGGACCAGAGGTCTGGGTCTGGAACCACTCACCAGTCTATGAGCCTGGTCTGCTCAACAATACTGTACACAACCACTTTTACTATGGTGGTATACAGCTATGTAGCTACCTGTGTGAGTATATGCCTATACGTTCATCCACCTCTGAGATGTGACTGCTATTTACGATGGCAGCTGTTATTTCTTACATTTTGTTATACACGGCTGGTTTGCGTAATGGTTATTTCTCACTTTGTCTGTGTTGAGGACATCCAGAATTGCAATTCCCTTCGATGTGCGTTGCATTGGATGGATCCATTTTAGACAGGCGTTAGTGAGGGGAGAGTTTGAGGCTATCCCAGTGTCTGCTCCAGCCAGGCCTGTGATGTGGGCTATTCTGGTGGCTGTGGGACTCCAAGGTGTGGAGCCTAGAGCGTGTCCGCTCAGGGCCAGGTCTCCAGTATGCAGGAAGCCTGCTGTACAGGACCCCTCCAGGATGTAGTTGTCAGCTGATCCATTCTGGGGGGGGAGGGAAGGGGAAGCTGGCAGGTGTGGATGGGAATGAGGGACGGGGTTAGGATGGAGAGGGGATGTGTGTGGTGTGTGTGTGTGTGTGTGGCTGACAGTGACATTGGGAAGGTCTGTTATAGAGATAAAAGGTCCATAACTTCCTTCCTTCCTCCATCCACCTCCTCCTTCGTTCCTCCTCCTGCCAAATCACCCTCTTTAGAGCTGATCTGCAGCTGTTGACGCGTCCTGTAGTGAAAAGACGTTGTGGAAAGAGGAACACTGAGAAAGTGTGTGTGTGTGTCCCGTGTGTGTGAGTCCCTGTGTCCCTGTGTGTGCCTGTGTCCCTCTCTGTGTGTGCATTTCCATGTGCAATACTGTAAATGTATACAAGTTTATGATTAAACTTGTACATTTTATCTGTCAGGGTTTCTTAAGCCTTTTCAGCTGAAGTCCCAAATGAGAAATTGACTGTCCTCCCGTAACCCAAATCGTTCTCCAACTACCCAAACTGTAAGAATAAATAGTGTGTGATTATAGATGATTAAATATACAGTTGAAGTCGGAAGTTTACATACACCTTAGCCAAATACATTTAAACTCCGTTTTTCACAATTCCTGACATTTAATCCTAGTAAAAATTCCCTGTTTTAGGTCAGTTAGGATCACCACTTTATTTTAAGAATGTGAAATGTCAGAATAATAGTAGAGGGGATGATTTATTTCAGCTTTTATTTCTTTCATCGCATTCCCAGTGGGTCAGAAGTTTACATACACTCAATTAGCATTTGGTAGCATTGCCTTTAAATTGTTTAACTTCGGTCAAATAGTTTCGGGTAGCCTTCCACAAGCTTCCCACAATAAGTTGGGTGAATTTTGGCCCATTCCTCCTGATAGAGCTGGTGTAACTGAGTCAGGTTTGTAGACCTCCTTGCTCACACACTTTTTCAGTTCTGCCCACAAATTCTCTATAGGATTGAGGTCAGGGCTTTGTGATGGCCACTACAATACCTTGACTTTGCTGTCCTTAAGCCATTTTGCCACAACTTTGGAAGTATGCTTGGGGTCATTGTCCATTTGGAAGAGCCATTTGCGACCCAGCTTTAACTTCCTGACTGATGTCTTGAGATGTTGCTTCAATATATCCACATAATTTTCCGTCCTCATGATTCCATCTATTTTGTGAAGTGCAGCAAAGCACCCCCACAACATGATGCTGCCAACCCCGTGCTTCACGGTTGGGATGGTATTCTTCGGCTTGCAAGCCTCCCCCCTTTTCCTCCTAACGTAACGATGGTCATTATGGCCAAATAGTTCTATTTTTGTTTCATCAGACCAGAGGACATTTCTCCAAAAAGTATGCTCTGTGTCTCCATGTGCAGTTGGAAACCGTAGTCTGGCTTTTTTTATGGCGGTTTTGGAGTAGTGGCTTCTTCCTTGCTGAGCGGCTTTTCAGGTTATGTCGATATGGGACTCGTTTTACTGTGGATGTAGATAATTTTGTACTCGTTTCCTCCAGCATCTTCACAAGGTCCTTTGCTGTTGTTCTGGAATTGATTTGCACTTTTCACACCAAAGTAGGTTCATCTCTAGGAGACAGAACGCGTCTCCTTCCTGAGCGGTATGATGGCTGCATGGTCCCATGGTGTTTATACTTGCGTACTATTGTTTGTACAGATGAACGTGGTACCTTCAGGCGTTTGGAAATTGCTCCCAAGGATGAACCAGACTTGTGGAGGTCTACAAATTTTTTTCTGCGGCCTTGGCTGATTTCTTTTGATTTTCCCATGATGTCAAGCAAAGAGGCACTGAGTTTGAAGGTAGGCCTTGAAATACATCCACAGGTACACCTTCAATTGACTCAAAGGATGTCAATTAGCCTATCAGAAGCTTCTAAAGCCATGACATCATTTTCTGGAATTTTCCAAGCTCTTTAAAGGCACAGTCAACTTAGTGTATGTAAAGTTCTGACCCACTGGAATTGTGATACAGTGAATTATAAGTGAAATAATCTGTCTGTAAACAATTTTGGGAACAATTACTTGTGTCATGCAAGTCCTAACCGACTTGCCAAAACTATAGAAATTTGTGGAATGGTTGAAAAGCGAGTTTTAATGACTCTGTTTGTAAACTTCCTACTTCAACTGTATGTGTGTGATACTGGCATATACACATTGATTTGAAGACCTAACATCCTTTAAATAATTATCAAATTCATCAAGTGTTGTAAAGCGACGAGACAGAATGGGGAGGTGAGTCCAATCCATAGTTTCACAAAAATTGGCGATATTGATGAATGCAAGTACACAGGTAGTTATGTTACAAATCAGCACCTTTTTCAGGAGAGATAAATACAGATAGGTGTTTGTAAGCGCCTCACATGGCCCCTGTTCTCTATATCAATTCCTCTGTTGTCCCAGTGGGTGAGATTCAGCTGGCTAACCTCTGACCTCTCACCTGTACCCCTTTCAGTTACCACTTCTGTCACCTGGAAAGGAAAAAGCTAAATGACAACACGACTAAACTCCCACCACATATCATCCCATCCACACATGATTGTCAGTGGATGCATCCATCGATCCCCCAAAGCCATCCAGCATCTGGCTGGAAACCCCTGATGCCTTTGGGAGATGGAGTTCTGTGAGGTGGAAGGCTTTTCATGTAGTCCCAGGAGCACTGAAGCCAATAGTTAAGGGAATGTGTTGTGAATCGTTCTTTGTCTTATGATGAGTTTGTTTCAGCAAGGATTTAGTATAATCTCTGGGTATACAAATGGAATAGATTACTCTTCATTGTATGCATCCATCTTCAGTATTCCTCAGTCAGAGAATGTTTAATTTGACCCAGTTATATCAGCAGTTGTACTTTCTCTTTTACCTCTAATAGCCTTTTCAGAACTACTGAACTGAGCCGAGCTGTAATGCTCTGGCCTGGCCTGGCTACACATCCACCATTGTTGCTGGAGCCATTACAGTTCAGGTTGGCACAGTAGTTTTAAAAGGGTTTAACTGTGTGCAGGCCCAGGGCTGTTAGGTTGATCCTTTCTCATGGACAGACAGGTTCAAGCCGGTCTCTCCTCGCTCCCCTGTAAGAATGGTGTTTAGGAAACACAGAGAGAACAGGAAAGGCAGAGCAGGCTGGGGAAGAATAGAGGGATATCCCCTTACAGGGTTCCTTCCTTTTTCCTTCAGGATAGAAGGTTGAGAAGTTGGGAAGGGGGAGGGGGTTGTTATGTAAATCACTTCACCTGTCTACACAAACAAGACTCATACAAACATATGCCTGCACATACACACATCAAACTTCATCAGAGGTAGTCCTCGTCTGGCTGATGTTTCGGTGTTTGTTTGTGTATTTGTGTGTGTGCCCGCCTGCCTACCTGGGTGGGTGTGTGTGATGATGTGAGACCCTCCCGATCATCCCTCTGTGGACCAGTGCATTAGAACAGGATCGATACTGTCAGATATTACTGCAGTACCCTGAGAAAAAACCCAGGATGCAGCCTGCAGCCGCCGGAGCCTGCAGCCGCCGGAGCCTGCAGCCGGTGGAGCCTGCAGCCGGTGGAGCCTGCAGCCGCCGGAGCCTGCAGCCGGTGGAGCCTGCAGCCGCCGGAGCCTGCAGCTTGGGGCCTGCCTGGGCTTTACACCCCATTTTAATTACACAAGAGAAGAAAAGTAGCACAGCAACTCAGACAAACTGTTATTTACTGGGTTGTGGGGTGGGGTAGACTTAATCACTGAATGCAATTCAATTGCATTGGTGTAGTTGGTGTCCAGACCAGGGTAGTAGATGCAAGATTATGTTGAGGATGAATGGGCTGCAGCCTATAGATGTTGGATTGATTACTTTTGACATTATCCTCGGAGATTTTGGTTGGAGAAAATAACTGCAAAAGCTGAGCTGACTAGGGTCCCTTGTTGTAATATGCAATACTGCCCCCCAGTGGTTATGTAAACCCATACTAATAGAACCAGTCTTCCTCCTCTCTCCAGGTGGCACCAGGGACATAGGTTCAGCTCTGACCAGGATGTGCATGAGACACCGCAGCATTGAGACTAAATTACGCCACTTCACCAAGTATGTACTCCTCGTTCAACCTTGCCTAATTGCTCTCCCTACATCTTTGTGCATTGCTAATGGTGCTACAAGTCATACAAGTCCAGTCCTTACTCTCCCTCTTCTTTCCTCTTCTCCCCAGTGCTCTTATGGAAGGCCTAGTCACTCCTCTCCAGGATAGGATAGAGGAATGGAAGAAGACAGCTTACCTGCTGGACAAAGACCACGCCAAAGGTGAGGGACAGAACAACCCCGCCGTTATGGGGTCAAAGCTTAAGAACTTTGTGACAAATGTAAGTCATAACTCCATTAAATGTCATAACTCCAGAGTGAATTGTCCCTCTCCTCCTCAGAATACAAGCGGTCTCGTCAGGAGATAAAGAGGAAGTCCTCAGACACTATGAAGCTCCAAAAGAAAGCCAGGAAAGGTAACATCTAACCGCACCCTGTGATCTGATTGGCTTCTTCTAGAAACTAATGCTACTGATTAGCGACTGTCCAAAACAGGCTGTAGACTTTAGATGGAGGATGTTGATAGTGCTGCTAGTTACCATCACCTAAATGGGAGATTGCACCACCTAGTGCCCTGGATGTGAAATTCATTGTCATGGGTTTCCAATGAGGGGTAATTCAGAAATGTGTTATTCAAAAAGTTTGGAGAGTTTTTGAGGAGTCAAAAAATATAAGGTTTATGTTTACAACAGCAGGTCCCGATTTGATCTATTTCCATGCTTATAACGATGACAGTGCCAAATCTAATATTGGGCTTTTTGTCTCTGCTCCCCCCCCTTTCCTCGTTCCACCCATGCTACCTATCTGTCTACTCCTCTGCCCCTCACTGGCCTATTCCCCTGCTGTAGAGCTTTTAGGTATGTGTGCTGTTCTCACGTTCTTATATGCATTGCATGAGGCATTTCCTGATAATGTTGTAGTTATTGTCCGGTGTGTGTCTGTGTGAATATGTGTGCATCATCACGTCATTGTGTGACCATCTTACCCATAGTGTTGTGTCTGTCTGATACTGGCGTCTCCTAATATTCCTCCCTTACTGTTATCATCCCTCCTCCTCTTCATTCCCCTCTTAGTCATCATGTCACCATGTTTCATAAGGCTGACTCATACATGGCAGCTGAATATTTCATCACAGTGTTGTATTTTCCTATGCTTGTTAATCATTTTCATTTCAGGACCTCCATCCATATCAAGTGGTTGTTGCTCATCTCATTTAGGACTCACATGGTCTCATCCAGTTGAAGTCGGAAGTCTACATACAACTTAGCCAAATGCATTTAAACTCAGTTTTTCACAATTCCTGACATTCAATCCTTGTAAAAATTCCCTGTTTTAGGTCAGTTAGGATCACCACTTTATTTTAAGAATGTGAAATGTCAGAATAATAGTAGAGAGAGTTATTTATTTCAGCTTTTATTTCTTTCATCACATTCCAAGTGGGTCAGAAGCTTCCCACAATAAGTTGGGTAAATTTTGGCCCATTCCTCCTGACAGAGCTGGTGTAACTGAGTCAGGTTTGTAGGCCTCCTTGCTCTCACACGCTTTTTCAGTTCTGCCCACAGATTTTCTATGGGATTGAGGTCAGGGCTTTGTGATGGCCACTCCAATACCTTGACTTTGTTGTCCTTAAGCCATTTTGCCACAACTTTGGAAGTATGCTTGGGGTCATTGTCCATTTGGAAGACCCATTTGTGTCCAAGTTTTAACTTCCTGATTGATGTCTTGAGATGTTGCTTCAATATATCCACATAATTTTCCGTCCTCATGAAGCCATCTATTTTGTGAAGTGCACCAGTCCCTCCTGCAGAAAAGCACCCCCACAACATGATGCTGCCACCCCGTGCTTCACGGTTGGGATGGTGTTTTTTGGCTTGCAAGCCTTCCCCTTTTTCCTCCAAACATAACGATGGTCATTATGGACAAACAGTTCTATTTTTGTTTCATCAGACCAGAGGACATTTCTCCAAAAAGTACGATCTTTGTCCTCATGTGCAGTTGCAAACCGTAGTCTGGCTTTTTTATGGCGGTTTTGGAGCAGTGGCTTCTTCCTTGCTGAGTGGCCTTTCAGGTTATGTTGATATAGGACTCGTTTTACTGTGGATATAGATACTTTTGTACCTGTTTCCTCTTGCATCTTCACAAGGTCCTTTGCTGTTGTTCTGGGATTGATTTGCACTTTTCGCACCAAAGTAGGTTCATCTCTAGGAGACAGAACGCGTCTCCTTCCTGAGCGGTATGATGGCTGCATGGTCCCATGGTGTTTATACTTGCGTACTACTGTTTGTACAGATGAACGTGGTACCTTCAGTCGTTTGGAAATTGCTCCCAAGGATGAACCAGACTTGTGGCGGTCTACATTTATTTTCTGAGGTCTTTTAAGGTAGGCCTTAAAATACATCCACAGGTACACCTCCAATTGACTCAAATGATGTCAATTAGCCTATCAGAAGCTTCTAAAACCATGACATCGTTATCTGGAATTTTTCAAGCTGTTTAAAGGCACAGTCAACTTAGTGTATGTGAACTTCTGACCCACTGGAATTGTGATACAGTGATTTATAAGTGAAATAATCTGTCTGTAAACAAGTGTATGTTAACTTCCGACTTCAACTGTATGTGCTGTAATTTCATCCTATTCTCACTGACACATTGTTTCATTTCACTGTAGTGTTGTTTTTTAATGGCAGTCAAACTTAGTAGAGTGTTATAATCACCAGTCTTTCTTTCCCCCCTCTCATTTCATCCTCATACTCTATCTATCTTACCCAATGCCCCTCATTGGCACCCTGTTCCCCCCCTTCACTCACTATTGACCCCTCCCTCTGCTGTCCCCTGACCCTCTCTCTTCTACCTCTTCTCGTCTTCCCTCCTCTATCTCCTCTTCTCTCTTTACCCCCCCTACCCCTCCTCAGGCCGGGGGAACCTGCGTCCCCAGCTGGACAGTGCCATGCAGGACGTCAATGACCTCTACCTGCTGATGGGGGAGACAGAGAAGCAGGCAGTGCGCCGGGCCCTCCTGGAGGAGAGGGGGCGCTACTGTTCCTTCATCAACCTTCTGCAGCCTGTGGTGGTGAGCATAGATCGAGGATCAGATTACCCTCCCCACATCTGAACCTTAACCAGTATGTGGAATAAACTTGCCTGACTAGATCATATGGTGATGAGAGAGGAGGGCTGCTGAGATACCAGGGGTGGGCTCTGGGGAGAAGTTGCCTTGTTTTTAGGCACAGATTTAGAATCTGTTTACCTTCCCCACATCATAACATGAACCATTATTTGGAAAAACTTGACAGAATATAGATCAGTGTCAGGGGGAACTGCATCCTATTATAGGATTGTTTAGTGGACTTAATCTGGGTAGAGCATACAGGGATGTGTTTCAGCTTTCTTGTTAGTTATTTCAGTTTGTCACAGTTATTTCAGCTAATCTATTTTGTCTTTGACTGTGTGTTGCTGAGTAGAAGGTCTTGTTGTTGATCCTCAGAATGGAGAGATAGCCATGCTGGGAGAGATCACTCACCTGCAGGCCATTGTTGATGACCTCACAGTGCTGACTGAAGACCCGCACAAACTGCCCCCGGCTAGTGAGCAGGTACGTACAGTACTCTCCAAAATACCTGAACACAAAACACACTCCTGTCCATACACATGTACCCATCATACAAGCACACATGCTCAACGAGTAGCAAACACCGATAACCAGCGCAATTAACACACATACACACAGAAACCCTGGAGTTATTCAATCAACTTGAGGTCAAATAGGTAATACGTTATTCAGACTTCAGACTTCAGATTTAACTCTGATTTTTACACAAGACTCCCATTGACACCAATGACTGATTTACACGAAAGTCCGAGTTTAGTGAACAGATCTCAGGTCTGAATACTGCACTGAGTGAATGTATTGCTTGTGCTAACTGTGTGTTGTGCTATGGTTCTCCCTCCTCTCCTCAGGTGATTGGGGACTTGAAGGGTTCAGACTACAGTTGGTCCTATCAGACCCCTCCCTCCTCTCCCAGCAGTGCTGCTTCCAGGAAGAGCAGTATGTGCAGTATCCTCCAGATGCCCAGCTCCGCTGCCCACCGCCTCAGCAGTGTCTCCTCCCACGACTCAGGGTTCATGTCTCAGGATGCCAACACCCATTCCAAGCCCCTCTCACCCATGCCCTCTGTCATCACCAGCCAGGTAGGCACACCTCTGAGTCAGGTCAGGTCCTAGACTACACTCCAGGTTCACCGGCACGTTCTTGATTAACAAGACTTGGGAGTATGGTAACACTAGAAAAAGAAAAGGAGAACCGCACACTCTAGGAGCTCAGATGCAATAATTTAATAATCTAATAACCAACGTTTCAACAGACAAGCTGTCTTCATCAGGGTATAATGACAAACACTGTGGAGTGACTAGTTTATATAGTGTCAAAGGACACACACAGGTGTCTGTAATCATGGCCGGGTGTGGCCTGATATCAATGGTTATTTCTCAGAACATACAAAAAACACGAATGGATAGCATACAATCATAGGTACAATTTGGCTACATAGGCCTACAAACATTTACAATGAATAGCAAAATCACAATAATCACAAGAATGGCTTCAGATCAAAGTCTACATTGAGACCGAAGGGAGCAAGGGTCTTTAAATTACAGATCCAGGCAGACTCTCGTTTTAACAATAAATTGTTGAGGGTGACATGTTCGTTGCCAATATAATGTAGAGATGAAATCGAGTGGTTTGCTTCCATAAAGTGGGCCACAACTGGGTAAGTCGAGTTTTTGAACCTAATGGTGCTACGATGCTCCGAGATTCGTTTCATTTGCGCTTTGTTTTACCCACATAATTTTTACCACAAGGACAAGTTATAAGATAAATAACTGCTTTAGTGGAGCACGTGATAACACCTTTGATTGGGATCTTTTTCCCTGTTTGGGGGTGTTTGAAGGATCTACATTTGTAAGTGCCATTGCATTGAGCGTAGCCATTACACTGGTAGTTTCCATCCGGTAGAGGCCTAAATAGAAGTGCAGGGGTATTTTGGAGTGGTAAATCAGAGTTTACCAATTGATCTCTGAGATTTCTGCCCCACGAGAATACGACCAAGGGAGGGTCCGAAAACACATTACAGATACTATCATCGGATCTTAGAATGTGCCAATGTTTGTGAATGATTCCCTTAATTTGTTCAGAGCGCTTTGAATAGCGGGTAGTTAGAAAGCAAGAATGCTTCTTTTTGCGAGACTTGTCCTTGAAAGAGATCATGTCTCGATTTGTTTTGAATTTTCTCTATGGCAGTATTAATCTGACCATTTTTGTACCACCTCCTTGAATTTTCTTTGCGTCTCAGCCGTATTTCTGTCGAAATCTGATTGTTTTTTGCAAATTCTTTTGATTCGACAGAATTGGATGTAGGGCAAACTGCTTTTCAAGGGAAGCGGGTGACAACTATCAGCCTTCAACAAACTATTACGATCAGTAGATTTCCTGTAAAGATCAGTGTATAGAACATCATCCTCACACAAGATTAGAAGATCAAGGAAACTGATTTGACGTGTGTCAGATTGCATAGTAAATCTCAGGTGCTCAGAACAAGTGTTAAGAAAAGCATTGAATGCCTGGAGCTGTTTTGCATCACCCCTCCATAGAACAAAAATATGATCAATGTACCATTTCCAAATAATGTTAGGCAAGAAAACATTTTTGAGAGGATTGAAAATGGACTGTTTCTCCATGTAACACACATACAACTTAGCATAGTTAGGAGCCATGGGTGATCCCATAGCAGTACCCTTCGTCTGAATAAAGAAATCATTTAGAAACATGAAAGTAGTTGTGTGTGAGTACTATTTCAGCCAATGTTATAATGCATGTACTGGAAGGTAGTTCATTAGGTTCACTTTGCAGAAGAAAATGTTCCATGGCCTCAATACTGCCCTCAAGTAGAATATTTGTGTATAACGATTCAACGTCAAAAGTAACTAACAAAGAATTGTCAGGGAGACGTTCAAGAGATTCAATAATAGAGATCACACTGCTGGTGTCCTTTACAAAGGAGGGGAGCTGTTCTGAGATCATACTGCTGGTGTCCTTTACAAAGGAGGGGAGCTGTTCTGAGATCATACTGCTGGTGTCCTTTACAAAGGAGGGGAGCTGTTCTGAGATCATACTGCTGGTGTCCTTTACAAAGGAGGGGAGCTGTTCTGAGATCATACTGCTGGTGTACTTTACAAAGGAGGGGAGCTGTTCTGAGATCATACTGCTGGTGTCCTTTACAAAGGAGGGGAGCTGTTCTGAGATCATACTGCTGGTGTCCTTTACAAAGGAGGGGAGCTGTTCTGAGATCATACTGCTGGTGTACTTTACAAAGGAGGGGAGCTGTTCTGAGATCATACTGCTGGTGTCCTTTACAAAGGAGGGGAGCTGTTCTGAGATCATACTGCTGGTGTACTTTACAAAGGAGGGGAGCTGTTCTGAGACCATACTGCTGGTGTCCTTTACAAAGGAGGGGAGCTGTTCTGGGATCATACTGCTGGTGTCCTTTACAAAGGAGGGGAGCTGTTCTGAGATCATACTGCTGGTGTCCTTTACAAAGGAGGGGAGCTGTTCTGAGATCATACTGCTGGTGTCCTTTACAAAGGAGGGGAGCTGTTCTGAGATCATACTGCTGGTGTCCTTTACAAAGGAGGGGAGCTGTTCTGAGATCATACTGCTGGTGTCCTTTACAAAGGAGGGGAGCTGTTCTGAGATCATACTGCTGGTGTCCTTTACAAAGGAGGGGAGCTGTTCTGAGATCATACTGCTGGTGTCCTTTACAAAGGAGGGGAGCTGTTCTGAGATCATACTGCTGGTGTACTTTACAAAGGAGGGGAGCTGTTCTGAGATCATACTGCTGGTGTCCTTTACAAAGGAGGGGAGCTGTTCTGAGATCATACTGCTGGTGTACTTTACAAAGGAGGGGAGCTGTTCTGAGATCATACTGCTGGTGTCCTTTACAAAGGAGGGGAGCTGTTCTGAGATCATACTGCTGGTGTACTTTACAAAGGAGGGGAGCTGTTCTGAGATCATACTGCTGGTGTCCTTTACAAAGGAGGGGAGCTGTTCTGAGATCATACTGCTGGTGTCCTTTACAAAGGAGGGGAGCTGTTTTGAGATCATATTGCTGGTGTCCTTTACAAAGGAGGGGAGCTATTCTGCGAGTGGTCTAATAAAAAAGTCAACAAAAGTCGATAAAGGGGCCGTTACTGCATCAATGGCCGCTACAAAAGGACGCCCTGGTTTTGTAACATTCTTGTGTAATTTCGGCTAAGTATAGAAAGTGGCAATTTTAGGGTGTTGAATAGCCAAAAAGCTGTGTTCTTTTTTGGTGATTTGACCAGAACTTAAATACCCATCTAGGACAGTAAAGATAGTGTTCTGAAATTGGGAAGTGGGGTCACTTCTGAGTTTCTTGTAAAAGGTGTTGTCAACCAGTTGTCAGTGACACTCATTTACATAAACTGTCCCATCAATGAGTACAACCGACTCACCCTTATCAACAGGGCGGGTAAGGACTAACGTATCGGATTGTAAACCAAGCAAAGCTTGTTTTTCATCCTTGGGTAAATTATGGAAAGATATGTACTCCTGTGTGTTCTTAATGACTTAACGCATATAATCACTAAGAGTGACTATATGAAGATGCATTCTCGTCTGGTGCTTAGATAAATTTAACAGTTCTTTCAAGAGGTCTGAATTATCTTCCGGCATGTCAAAAAGGGACTCCGATACAATTATCTTATCACGTTCCCTTTGGCTATATTCAAATGGGTGTCTTGTTTGGGTCTTTGACCAGTGTCAGGAAAATAATGATCATTCAGCATCGTTTTAGAGATTTTTGTCGGTAGTGTGCTGTTTACTGGGTAACAGATTAATCTGGAGGCGAATGAAACACACACCTGTTTAGGCGAGGTGCTGGCTAGCGGAGTAGAACACTTGAAAAAGAAAAGGAGAGCCGCACACTCTAGCTCAGATGCATCATTTAATAACCTAATAACCAACGTTTCGACAGACCCTGTCTTCATCAGGGTATAATGACAAGCACTGCGGGTCAGTAGTTTATATAGTGTCAAAGAACACTTAACTTCTTGGTGACAGGGGGCAGTATTCGGAAATTCAGATGAATAACGTGCCCAAATTAAACTGCCTGCTTCTCGGGCCTAGAAGGTAGGATATGCATATTATTAGTATATTTGGATAGAAAACTCTCTGAAGTTTCTAAAACTGTTTGAATGATGTATGTGAGTATAACAAAACTCATATGGCAGGCAAAAACCTGAGAAAAAAATCCAACCAGGAAGTGGTTTGTAGTTTTTCAACTTATTGCCTTTCCAAACTACAGTGTCTGTGGGGTCATTTTGCACTTCCTAAGGCTTCCATTAGATGTCAACAGTCTTTAGAACCTTGTTTCATGCTTCTACTGTTACTGGGAAAAGAATAAGAGCTGTCTCAAGCCTGAGACCAACGAGTTGTTTACAGCGCGGGCACACAGGCGCACAGTTCCTTCTTTTTACTCTGTAATGAATACGCTATTGTCCGGTTGGAATATTATCCAATATTTATGTTAAAAAGACCCTAAGGATTGATTGTAAACATCGTTTGACATGTTTCAATGAACGGTAATGGAACTATTTGACTTTTCGTCTCGGGTTTTGCGCTCACGCATTATGCCTTTGGATTTGTGATCTGAACGTGCAAACAAAACAGAGGTATTTGGACATAAATATGGAGTTTATCGAACAAAACTAACATTTCTTGTGGAAGTGGGAGTCCTGGGAGTGCATTCCGACGAAGATCAGCAAAGGTAAGTGAAGATTTATAATACTATTTCTGAGTTTAGTTTACTCCAGAACTTGGCGGGTAATTGTATAGCTTGCTTTGATGGCTGAGCTCTGTACTCAGAATATTGAACAATGTGCTTTCGGCGTAAAGCTATTATGAAATCTGACACAGCGGTTGCATTAACTTCTATGGGCTAGGTGGGACGTTAGCGTACCACTCTATTCAACAGCCAGTGGAATTGCGTGGCGCGAAATACAAATACCTCAAAAATGCAATAATTTCAATATTTCAAACATACGACTATTTTACACCATTTGAAAGAAAAGACTCTCGTTAATCTAACCACATTGTCTGATTTCAAAAAGGCTTTACAGCGAAAGCAAAACATTAGATTATGTTAGGAGAGTACATGGACACAAATAACCACACAGCCATTTTTCAAGCAAGCATATATGTCACAAAACCCCAAAACACAGCTAAATGCAGCACTAACCTTTGATGATCTTCATCAGATGACACTCCTAGGACATTATGTTATACAATACATGCATGTTTTGTTCAATCAAGTTCATATTTATATCAAAAAACAGCTTTTTACATTAGCATGTGATGTTCAGAACTAGCATTCCCACCCAAAACCTCCGGTGAATTTACTAACTTACTCATCATAAACGTTGACAAAATACATAACAATTATTTTAAGAATTATAGATACAGAACTCCTTTATGCAATCGCTATGTCAGATTTTAAAATATATTTTCGGCGAAAGCACATTTTGCAATATTCTGAGTACATAGCTCAGCCATCACGGCTAGCTAATTTGACACTTGCCAACTTCGGGGTCACCTAAACTCAGAATTACTATTAGAAAAATTGGATTACCTTTGCTGTTCTTCGTCAGAATGCACTCCCAGGACTGCTACTTCCACAACAAATGTTTTTTTTGTTCCAAATAATCCATAGTTATGTGCAAATACCCCGTTTTGTTCGTGCGTTCAGGTCACTATCCAAAGGGTAACGCGCGAGCGCATTTCGAGACAAAAAATGTCAAAACGTTCCATTACTGTACTTAGAAGCATGTCAAACGCTGTTTAAAATCAATTTTTATGGTATTTTTCTCGTAAAATAGCGATAATATTCCAACCGGACAATACTGTATTCATTCAAAGAGGAAAAGAAAAAATGGCGAAGTCTCGTGAATGCGCCTTTCCATTCCCTTTGTCCTCAGGCAGACCACTGACAAACTGAGTTACTATACTTTGCCCAGAGACAGGAGACGCCCCATTCCACTTTCTGGCGGCTTTAGAGAGCCAATGGAAGCCTTAGAAAGTGCAACATAACCCCACGGATACTGTAGTTTCGATAGACAAGCAAAAGGAGAACTACAAAATCGCAGACAGGCCACTTCCTACTTGGAATCTTCTCAGGTTTTTGCCTGCCATATGAGTTCTGTTATACTCACAGACACCATTCAAACAGTTTTAGAAACGTTAAGAGTGTTTTCTATCCAAATCTACTAATACTATGCATATTCCCGTTTCTGGGCAAGAGTAGTAACCAGTTTAAATCGGGTACGTTTTCTATCCGGCTGTGAAAATACCCAGACAGGTTAAGGAGAAGTGTATCTATAATTCTTTCAATAACTGTTGTAAATTTGATCAACGTTTATGATTAGTATTTTTGTAAATTGAGGTGCTTATTCACCGGAAGTTTTGGAGGCAATTCATTTTCTGAACATCATGCGCCAATGTAAAATGGGGTTTATGGATATAAATAATAACTTTATCGAACAAAACATACATGTATTGTGTAACATTGAGTCCTGGGAGTGTCATCTGATGAAGATCATCAAAGGTTAGTGATTAATCTTAGCTGTATTTCTGGTTTTTGTGACGCCTCTCCTTGCTCCTTGAAAATGGCTGTGTGGTTTTTCTTGTTTAGGCGTTGTCCTAACATAATCTAATGTCATGCTTTCGCCGTAAAGCCTTTTTGAAATCGGACAATGTTGTTGGATTAATGAGAAGTGTATCTTTAAAATGGGATATAATAGTTGTATGTTTGAGAAATTTGAATTATGAGATTTTTGTTGTTTTGAATTTGCCGCCCTGCTATTTCACTGGCTGTTGAATAGTGTGTACCGCGGGTGGGACGCTAGCGTCCCACATGTCCCAGAGAGGTTTTAAGACAAGTCAGACTGATGATGAAGACAATCCTGTTTTTGTATGGTATTTGTTTTTGCTTATACAATCAAGAATGTAAGATGATGCTAGAGTTGTTGTTAGAATTACTCTGTAAATAAAATGGACAACTATTGCAGTGTTCCATGGCAAAAGAGAAATATTCTGTGTTAGTTTGTCATGTTCTCTTATCTCACTCCTTCCATCTTCAGAAGACCACCAGCTCAGCCTCTTCTGAGGCATCAGAACCCTGCCAGTCTGTCAGCGAGTGCAACTCTCCCGCTGCGGTTAGTACACACTCACATACATACACACACGTATTGTGGCCCCCAGGGATCTTCCTAAGGTATGCGATAAACACGCTGACTCAGACATGTTTGTCCATTCCGCAGTTTGGCTCATGCTCATCCTTCGGTACCTTCCGCTCCACTCTCTCTTACACTGGCTCCGTCAGGCCTCTCTCTAGCATACTTCCTGGGTCCCCCACATTTAACCGCTCTCCTGGATCCAACACCCCCGCACCCACATCAAAAGTTCCTAGCTGGAAGGTTTGTTTTCATTTGCCGCTTTTCCTTTTTTGTCTCGCTTTCATATTTTATTTGCCTAATTGCTTTTTCCTTGTTTGTATCAACTGATTTGCATAATGCATGATGCATAGTAACTTTATGATCTCTCTATCCATTCTTTTGTCAAACTCAGCTTTCAAATATCTCATGCCAAAGATTTGCTAAAACTCATTGTAATAACATTTTCATGCTTAGGCCTCAGCATTTTAGCCTGGTCTCAGATCTATTTGTGTTGTCTTGCCAAATCCTATGGTCTTTGACATGAGTAAGCAAGACAGCACAAACAGTCTGGGACCAGGCTATCTGAGACCAGGCTAACCTCTTCATGGACCCCCATACTGCTTCCATTGTACCACAATGAAAAAGACTCCTGAACAGCTGATCGATAGACGTCCTATCCAAGGGTACATTGTTTAGTTCATTTCCTCACTGCCTCAATAATATCGCCACAGGATTGGTCCAAAACGAGTACCTATGAGCCCTTATTGGCTACCACGCTGCAGCGAAGGAGAGAGTCATTGGACAGGATGAGGGAGCAGGAGGTTCCTTCCAGTCCTAAAGGGTTCTCTGGGATGCATCCAGACACCCCAGACACTCATAGGTCCATTCTAGCCCAAGCTGCCATAGCCACAGCCAAGGTAATGATGAGCACACAGTGGATACAGCACTCAACCATCAGCATTCATTGTTGAAATGTGGATCTTAATCTTTGTCACTACTGTATGGTACAATGAGTCTCTTCTCTTTCTCTCACTCTCTTCCTTCTGTGCCTGCGTCTCTCTCTGTGGGTGTGTATGTGTGTGCCTGCGTCTCTGTGTGTGTGCAGCACAGCGGTGAGGCCATGTCCCCAGCAGCCAGTACACTAGCCATGGTGCTGATCCGGGGTCTCAGTGTAGAGCATCAAAAGAATAGCAGGGAATCTCTGCAGTACTCCAGTGGTTACAGCACCCAGACCAACACACCATCCTGTTCAGAGGACACCATCCCCTCACAGGGTAACAAACACTCTACACATATCCCTTTAAACAGTACCCTACTGTACAGTATATCTTTTTTTAAACCTTTATTTATGCAGGTTATTATCATTGAGCTAAAATATCTTACATACAGTACCTAGATAATATACCTTCTCAAAGCAACATACACTCTCAAAGTAAAATACACTCTAGTATACTAATTTCTCCTCAAGGTAAATACTGTATCATAGTAAATAAAATGTATTCATCCTTCAAATTATCACACATTATTCGATCAGAAGCTAATATAATCCATCCTCTTGGAAAATCCTGCTCTCATTTGACCAGATCAGGTTAACTACATTGTCTTTCTTTTGTTCAGGGTCGGACTATGAGTGCTACTCTCTGAACGGGGATGCTGGCACCAGCAGGGAGGCTGACTTCGACAAGTCCTCCACTATCCCCCGCCACAGCAACATCGCACAGAACTACCGCCGCATGATCCAAACCAAGAGGCCTGCTAGCACCGCTGGGCTGCCGGCCGGAGTGAGCCCTCCTGGGGGTACGCATGGAGAGACTGCAGGGGGTGATGGAGGTCGTGGCGGGGGGCATGGAGCCATCACCTCTGGAACAGCCACCATCCGCCGAACCCCCTCCTCCAAAACGGGAGTGAGACGTACCCCTTCCACCTCGGGCCCCATCTCCATCCGCCCCCCCATCGTTCCAGTCAAGACCCCCACTGTGCCAGACTCTCCAAGCTACTCCCCTGGCTACTCCCTCAGCCCCACCCAAAAGCGCATGGGCAGTGATGAGTACCTGTATGCAGATGAGACTCCACCCAGTGCCCTGGAGTACATGAAGGTCTCCCCCAAGCTAACGAGTCTGCCTGACACCAGCACCTGGGGCTCCGAAGGGGGGCTGGAACGAAGCATCTATGCCCAGCAGCCCCCTAGCATGGCTGGCCTCAGCCCAGAGGAAGACTCCCAGCTGGCCGTCAACCGCCACAGCCTGGTGGAGAAGATAGGAGAGCTGGCGGCCAGTGCCCACGCCCTTGGTGAGGGTCAGTTCCCTTTCCCCCCTCTGGACCCTCTGCCAGTGAACCCAGTCGGGACAAACTCTGTACCCCAATACCCACAACACCTACCCCCCAAGCCCCAGGAGGGAGTGGACATGCTGGTGTCCATACGGAGGGGTGTGAGGCTTCGCAAGGCGGTCTCCAATGACAGATCAGCCCCTAGGATACTCCAGGATACTGCCGCAGCCTCCAGGATACTGCCATAGTATCTCCAGAACTGTGGTGCCCTTTCTTACAATAAGCTCAACCTCTAGTTGTAAAATGAATGAACACTCATCCTATACAGGATAAGACTGTATGAAATGAAAGGGAATCAAGTGTCAATGTGTAAAGATTTAATGAATGGCCATGGGTGACCAATGGATAAATGTCATATTTTATGTTGTATTGCTATTTCCTATAGTGGTTTTGGTTGTCTATTTCCTCTGTCTCCTGATGCATCAGGCCAGACACCTCCCCGTATTCACAAAGTGTCTCAGAGTAGGTGTGCTGATCTAGGATCAGTTTAGCCTTTTAGGTCATAATGAATAAGACTATATGGACAAGGATGACCTGATCCTAGATCAGCACTCATACTCAGATGCTTTATGAATATGGGGCTAGGAGGTTACTCCATGTAGGGGTTGAATGCTCTGTGTCTTATTGTGTGTGTACTAATGCCGCATTCACGCGCTAGTCGGACCTAGGGAACTCAGAAATTCCCAAATAGCTAATTGGTTACAGTTATACACGTGACACGTTCAAACAGTAATAAGTCATACGTTTAAGAGTTTCCTAGTTCCGACTAGCACGTGAATGCAGCATAACACAGCCATCTGTCATCTGAAAGTGATGGGGTCAAGTTGCTCCATGAGCCTGTCTGTATGTTATGTATTATTATACTGATGTATATATTACTGTTTGTAAAATAAGCTGAAAACCAATTGTGTATGTCACATATCGGAGAAATGTAAAAGTCATGTAAAATAGGATGCGATATGGCAGTGTTTTTATTGGTGTACTGTACTATCAATATATTCTGCAATTAAACCAACCATTTCTATAGAACAATGTAGAACTTTATTTTGGATCTGTGAGATTTTACATGATGCACATACAATGGAGGTTTTAATGCCTTAGCCTATAGGCTAATTGAAAATCTAAGTAAGCGTAGTTCTCTTCTGGAATTATTAGATGGCTATGTTTTAGATGAAGGAGCAAAGGGTGCGAGAAGAGCACATACATAGTTATCAGGACACATACTGGAGGTGTAAGAGCCATTTTGGTAAGATGTATGTTTATTTGTATTTGTCTTGGTCTGTCACTTCTCACCACCAGAGAGCAGTCTCACCGGTGTTATTATGGGTCCGGTGGTGGTGGTGGTTCATGTGTATAAGGTCCCAGGTAAACAGGTTGTAATCATGCATGGATGAACAGGAGATATACGTTTTTTACGGCTACTCACAAGTTTACTCTACCTCAAACCTTCACCACAGGAAAACATAAGTTCATCTGTCACCTGTATCATTGGATTTATCATTGAACTTTGAAATAGCCAAAAGCTACAAAGGGGCTCTCCCTGACAGCAATCTCTGAGACGGAAGGGAGCACTTGATAATAACCAAAGTGTCTGTGATATGTTGACTGGACTGATGGTGGCGCCAAAGACCTTTCATATGCTTCGGGAAGCTTTCTACTTTCTAATATAAAACCACGAGAGGAAGTCCGACTCAACAGCAGTGGATGGTAGACTTGCCCAAACTTGTCAATCTGTGGAATTACTTTTGTGCCTTTAATATCAAGCAAACCTTTTGAATTTGAGAACAAAATTCTTAGTATTGCAAATGAAAATTAGATTAATAAAATTTTTACGCATTTTGTTTTCCTGTAATAGGGAATTATCAATGGAAATAGTGTTTTTTTCTGTAATAGGGAATTATCAATGGAAATAGTGTTTTTTTCTGTAATAGGGAATTATCAATAAAAATAGTTGGTTTTCAGTTCAACATCTGCTAGGAATGACAGTCCTAAACTTATAGCTACGTGTGGCACATTCTCATTGGTCCAACCTGAAATAGTATACTTGTTATTTGGCTGTTGGCTTAGTTTTATTGCAAGGAATTCTAATTGGTCAACCACAGGCTAGGGCTGGGTTATAAAACCACATGCTGTCCCTTTGTTCTGTGGAGAGAGTCTCAGGAGAGCATCACTGAGGACAGGGGAGAATGATCATCTACTTCCAAGCATGATTTGTCCTATTTGAATAAACCTATTTTCCTCCGCCTGATTTGCTTTGGGTCTGTGTTATTGAAGAATAACATCAACTGCTAACACTTGGTGCCGTGACCCGGATGAATTGGTCTGAACAACAAGAAAAACGTATCAACTGTGTTGATCCAGAGGAAAGAGAGAAGGCTGCGCGCAACCCACTTTGGGGAGTCAACTCTTAATCTCCTGATTGATGGCATAGTTGCTGGGTGAGTGTAGACCAATAGCATTTTAAAAGAAAGAAATCAGGTTAAAATTACTGCATGCAATGAGTGATACGTATCTGTGATGTATAAGGTTCAAGTACTTTGTTCTCTATTAAAAGGTTAGAGTCCTTTCTATATTAAAACACACGTACATATATACACTGCTCAAAAAAATAAAGGGAACACTTAAACAACACATCCTAGATCTGAATGAAAGACAAAATCTTATTAAATACTTTTTTCTTTACATAGTTGAATGTGCTGGCAACAAAATCACACAAAAATAATCAATGGAAATCCAATTTATCAACCCATGGAGGTCTGGATTTGGAGTCACACTCAAAATTAAAGTGGAAACCCACACTATAGGCTGATCCAACTTTGATGTAATGTCCTTAAAACAAGTCAAAATGAGGCTCAGTAGTGTGTGTGGCCTCCACGTGCCTGTATGACCTCCCTACAACGCCTGGGCATGCTCCTGATGAGGTGGCGGATGGTCTCCTGAGGGATCTCCTCCCAAACCTGGACTAAAGCATCCGCCAACTCCTGGACAGTCTGTGGTGCAACGTGGCGTTGGTGGTTGGAGCGAGACATGATGTCCCAGATGTGCTCAATTGGATTCAGGTCTGGGGAACGGGCGGGCCTTTCCATAGCATCAATGCCTTCCTCTTGCAGGAACTGCTGACACACTCCAGCCGCATGACGTCTAGCATTGTCTTGCATTAGGAGGAACCCAGGGCCAACCGCACCAGCATATGGTCTCACAAGGGGTCTGAGGATCTCATCTCGGTACCTAATGGCAGTCAGGCTACCTCTGGCGAGCACATGGAGGGCTGTGCGGCCCCTCAAAGAAATGCCACCCCACACCAAGACTGACCCACCGCCAAACCGGTCATGCTGGAGGATGTTGCAGGCAGCAGAACGTTCTCCATGGCATCTCCAGACTCTGTCACGTCTGTCACGTGCTCAGTGTGAACCTCCTTTCATCTGTGAAGTGCACAGGGCGCCAGTGGCGAATTTGCCAATCTTGGTGTTCTCTGGCAAATGCCAAACGTCCTGCACGGTGTTGGGCTGTAAGCACAACCCCCACCTGTGGACGTCGGGCCCTCATACCACCCTCATGGAGTCTGTTTCTGACCGTTTGAGCAGACACATGCACATTTGTGGCCTGCTGGAGGTCATTTTGCAGGGCTCTGGCAGTGCTCCTCCTGCTCCTCCTTGCACAAAGGCGGAGGTAGCGGTCCTGCTGCTGGGTTGTTGCCCTCCTACGGCCTCCTCCACGTCTCCTGATGTACTGGCCTGTCTCCTGGTAGCGCCTCCATGCTCTGGACACTACGCTGACAGACACAGCAAACCTTCTTGCCACAGCTCGCATTGATGTGCCATCCTGGATGAGCTGCACTACCTGAGCCACTTGTGTGGTTTGTAGACTCCGTCTCATGCTACCACTAGAGTGAAAGCACCGCCGGCATTCAAAAGTGACCAAAACATCAGCCAGGAAGCACAGGAACTGAGAAGTGGTCTGTGGTCCCCACCTGCAGAAACACTCCTTTATTGGGGGTGTCTTGCTAATTGCCTATAATTTCCACCTGTTGTCTATTCCAACAGCATGTTACATTTATTGTCAATCAGTGTTGCTTCCTAAGTGGACAGTTTGATTTCACAGAAGTGTGATTGACTTGGAGTTACATTGTGTTGTTTAAGTGTTCCCTTTATTTTTTTGAGCAGTGTATATATATATATTATTTTTTTTGTGAGGGGGGTAAATAAATATATAAACATAGAGATATATATTATACAACTTTTGAAGTTAATGTTATGTCATTGTTAATTGAGAAAACCACTCTGGAAAAGGGCGGAACAGCTCCTTCGGATGTGAGCATGAAAAATATTTGAAATTCACTGTCTAGTGATATGAAGAACCATTTCAAAGCAGAGAAGTGCAGGCAAGAGATAATAAATAAATATTTCGTCATAGTTGACAAAGATGGAATATGGAATCTGTCTGATATCCAAAAAGCTTTGAAAAATACTGAGAATGTTTAATTCCTTGACCAAGACAAGATAGTCTTTAACTGTATTAGCCGAAGTAAGAAAACGAGATGAGAAATTCTTTCTGGAGAATCATGATAAGACAATGCAGAGAGATAAAGAAAGTTTGAAAGCTCTTGGAGGACAGATCAAAACCTTGAAAGAAGAAATTCAACAATTACAGGCAAGGGTCGTAAAAACAGACTTGGCTCCAACATGTGGGGACCCTTTGTTCCTTCAATCCACCCTCAGGCTGAGTTGCGCGAGGATAATCGGGTTTCAAGCATCTGGTCAGCACTGCCTGGCTTTGAGTCAACAGATACTGACAGCTGTGATGAACAATGTCTTAGGCCAACCAGAACACAGGCTGTAAAATGTGGTAAAGACAAACCCCTGGTGACAGTAATCACACATAAATCAGCATCTCCAGAAGAGTTGGATGAATGGTCAAAAACTTTGAAATATCCCAGAGAAGTGGGTATGAAAACGCGGGACCGTTTGAAGCGTTATAAGAAACTCTACCATCTACCTCTCAGCATAACATCTATGATTTATCCTCTTTGAAAAAACCTATTTTCCTCCCCCTGATTCGCTTTGGGGTCTGTGTTATTGATGAGTAACATCGACTGCTAACAGACCCTTTAGTCAGTACTTTGTTGAAGCACCTTTGGCAGCGATTACAGCCTCGAGTCTTGGGCTCTCTGTACTTTGCTCCGTTCATCTTTGCCTCGATTTGGACTAGTCTCCCAGTCCCTGCCGCTGAATAACATCCCCACAGCATGAGGCTGCCACCACCATGCTTCACCGTAGGGATGGTGCTAGGTTTCCTCCAGACGTGGCGTTTGGCATACAGGCCAAAGAGTTCAATCTTGGTTTCATCAGACCAGAGAATCTTGTTCTTCATGGTCTGAGAGGTGCCTTTAGGTGCCTTTTGGCAAACTCCAAGAAGGCTGTCTTGTGCCTTTTATTGAGGAGTGGCTTCCGTCTGGCCACTCTACCATAAAGGCCTGATTGGTGGAGTGCTGCAGAGATGGTTGTCCTTCTGGAAGGTTCTCCCATCTCCAGAGGAACTCTGGAGCTCTGTCAGTGACCATCGCCCTTCTCCCCCGATTTCTCAGTTTGGCCGGGCAGCCAGCTCTAGGAAGAATCTTGGTGGTTCCAAACTTCTTCCATTTAAGAATGATGGAGGCCACTGTGTTCTTGGGGACCTTCAATGCTGCAGAAATGTTTTGATACCCTTCCCCAGATCTGTGCCTCGACACAATCCTGTCTCGGAGCTCTACGGACATTTCCTTCGACCTCATGGCTTGGTTTTTGCTCTGACATGCAGTCAACTGTGGGACCTTATATAGACAGTTGTGGGCCTTTCCAAATCATGTCCAATCAATTGAATTTACCACAGGTGGACTCCAATCAAGTTGTTGAAACATCTCAAGGATGATCAATGGAAACAAGATGCACCTGAGTTAAATTTCAAGTCTCATAGCAAAGGATCTAAATACTTATGTAAATAAAGCATGTCAGTTTTTTTATTTGTGTGTTTCCTCATCAATCTACACACAGTAACCCATAATGACAAAGCAAAAACAGTTTCTTTGGATAAAAGTTTAAAAAAAACTTAAATACCTTATACCTTTGCTATAGACACATTTTCGAATAAGGCTGTAACGTAACAAAACGTGGAAAAAGTCAAGGGGTCTGAATACTTTCTGAATGCACTGTATGTTGAAGTTTGAACAGGTCTGATAATGAGAGATGAGGCTGGCGTCTGGCAAAAGCATCTACAGTAATCTTAATCTGTAAAAATAGGCTGAGTTAAGGCAGAGTTATTTTTTTATTTTTTGACTTTTATTTAATCAGAGGAGCCCAGGGTATCATTTTAAATGGTGCCCTGAGAACTTAAAATAAAAGATAAAACTACAAGATACAAGATATAATAACAAGTACGTTAGAACATCACAAATATCACAGGCTTCAGACAAATGATTAAAGTCAATCAATCAAAACAATTGCACACCTCGGTGAACTCACCATTAGGGTTTTAAACTGCCTTAGTGGAACCAGGGAATCCAAATGTAATGAATTTTGTAAATGATTACAAAAATGTGGAGCATTAAAACTAAAAGTAAATTTACCTAGTTCGGTGGAGACCCGAGGAATCTCAAGGGTTAACCAACCCCGTGAGCAGGTATGGTAACTCATGTTTTTATACTTAACTTACATCTAGATGTTCAGCTAGCGGAACACCGCTCCAATATCCAATGATAGGGCGTGGCGCGAATTACAAACTCCTCAAAAATCCCAAAACTTCCATTTTTCAAACATATGACTATTTTACACCATTTTAAAGACAAGACTCTCCTTTATCTAACCACATTGTCCGATTTCAAAAAGGCTTTACAACAAAAGCAAAACATTAGATTATGTCAGGAGAGTACCCAGCCAGAAATAATCACACACCCATTTTTCAAACTAGCATATAATGTCACAGAAACCAAAACCACAGCTAAATGCAGCCCTAACCTTTGATGATCTTCATCAGATGACACTCCTAGGACATTATGTTTTACAATACATGCATGTTTTGTTCAATCAAGTTCATATTCAAAAACCAGCTTTTTACATTAGCATGTGACGTTCAGAACTAGCATACCCACCGAAACTTCCGGTGAATTTACTAAATTACTCACGATAAACGTTCACAAAAAACATAAGAATTATTTTAAGAATTATAGATACAGAACTCCTTTATGCAATCGCTATGTCCGATTTTAAAATAGCTTTTCGGTGAAAGCACATTTTGCAATATTCTGAGTAGATAGCCCGGCCATCATGGCTAGCTATTTTGACACCCACCAAGTTTGGCACTCACCAAACTCAGATTTACTATAAGAAAAATTGGATTACCTTTGCTGTTCTTCATCAGAATGCACTCCCAGGACTTCTAGTTTACACCCAATGTTGTTTTGGTTCCAAATAATCCATAGTTAGCGGCGTTTTGTTCTTGCGTTCAAGACACTATCCGAAGGGTGACGCGCCGGCGCGTATCGTGACAAAAAATTGCAAAATATTCCATTACCGTACTTCGAAGCATGTCAAACGCTGTTTAAAATAAAATTTTATGCGATTTTTCTCGTAAAATAGCGATAATATTCCGACCGGGAGACGTCGTTTTCGTTCAAAGACTGAAAATGTAAAATGGACTCTTCACGTGCACGCGCGCACCCGTTTCATTGTTCTCAGATCGACCACTATCCAAATGCGCTACTGTTTTTCATCCAGGGACTGCAGAGTCATCATTCCCCGTTCTGGCGCCTTCTGAGAGCCTATGGGAGCCTTAGAAAATGTCACGTTACAGCAGAGAGCCTCTGTTTTCGATAAAGAGGCTATAGAAGGCCAAGAAATGGTCAGAGAGGGCACTTCCTGTTTAGAATCTTCTCAGGTTTTGGGCTGCCATATGAGTTCTGTTATACTCACAGACACCATTCAAACAGTTTTAGAAACTTTAGGGTGTTTTCTATCCAAATCAAACAATTGTATGCATATTCCAGTTTCTGGGCAGGAGTAATAACCAGATTAAATCGGGTACGTTTTTTATCCGGCCATGAAAATACTGCCCCCTATCCTAAACAGGTTAAACAACAAAGTTAGGTAAGTCGGAAGCTTGCATAGTAGAGCTTTGTAAACAAAAAGGGAGTAATTGAGTAATATACAAAAATGTAATGAGGACCAGCCTACTTTTTGATACAGGATGCAGTGATGAGTATTAAAACTATCACCTGTGATAAAGCAAAGGGTGTTATGGTAGACGGCATCCAAAGGTTTAAGAGTAATGGCTGCTGCATTCTGATAAATGGTGTCACTGTAGTCAAGAACTGATAGAAAAGTTAACTGTACAATCTGCCTCCTGCTGTTCAGGGAGAGGCATGATCTACTTCCATAAAATACATTTATCAGTGACACATGGAATGAAAATACTGAACATACTGTATTATTAGTAATCACCTTCAGTCCCACATGGGGGATGTGTTGAGTGCCAGGTCTCTCCATTCAGAGACGTCAGTATCAAGCCTGTCTGTTGGTCAGGACTCCATTACATCATCTTGCAAGTCTCCAAGTGCTGGCTCCATAGAAGTATCTGTGAACAAATACAGTCACTGTTCTATTAGCAATGGTAGTAAAGATAAGTGATATCTGACAAACAAACATACTATGTTAAAGTTTGAACAGGTCAGATTAAACCTACCTAATTCTGGACTCCCCATCGACGACAGATGGTGAGCAGACAAGAGGTAAGGCTGGTGGTAAGGTCTTTGCCAGTGCCCCATTGATGGGAAGGGAAGCATAGATCAGCTCCTGGCCCCTCGTCAAAGATACTGGTCGGTCACACCCAAACACACACACAGAGCATTGATTACTGCATTCACCTTTCAATTTCACTTCAGATATCATTGTCACGACTTCCGCCGAAGTTTGTTCCTCTCCTTGTTCGGGAGGCGTTCGGCGGTCGGCGTCACCGGTCTTTTAGCCATCATCGATCCACTTTTCATTTTCCATTTGTCTTGTCTTCCCACACACCGGGTCAAATTCCATCATTACATGTTGTGTATTTAACCCTCTGTTCCACCCATGTCCTTGTCCGGAATTGTTTATTGTAAGTGCTTGTGCACCTCATGTCTGGTGTGCGACGGGTTTTGTACCCATTTATTGATTGTTCTGTTTTCCGCTGTTTTTTATTATTAAACTGCGCCGTTGTAACACAGTTTTTGCTCTCCTGCGCCTGACTTCTCTGCCGCCAGTACGCACCCCTTACAATCATGATATGTGAAGTGGAATAGAATGGTCAACGCAGCAATCAGGCTGGTTCCACCAGGCTCGTTTATGAAGGTGAATTGGGACAAAACTCAAAACTGTTTTGACCTTTGATCAGGTCAAAGTCACCAAACTGATTCAAGTGTCCTCCCTGTTCCATTTATAGGAATGATCACAGCGAGGGCATGTCTGCGTGATGCTGAGGATCCCCTTCTTGGTCTTCTCTATGTTGCATGTTTGCTGCAAACTGGACATCTCTCAAACAACTGCAGAAGGGAATCCTTATAAACAACGTACTTCCTCATCTTATGAGGTGGTGACGACTGGGAGGGCCTGTGACAGGGTGATACAATAGACAGCCAAGTGGTAAATTGCATTTTGGACAAAGCTTTTTGACAATTCACTTCACATCCAAAATTACTACTTGTAGCTTCTTGAGTGTGTAATTAACCCACTAGTTTATCAAATCCAGTATTTTTTCATAAAAACTTTTTACATAAAACACATTACCATTGTTAATGAAGTGGTCTGTGTCATCAGGGCAGTAACTCGGGTCAAGCTAATTTTAGGTCATCTCTAGTTACCTCAACCACAAAGTCATAAAGTCTGCCTATTTCTACAATCTATCTTCTTAAAATGTGATTTTAAACCTAACCTTAACCACACCGCTAACCTTATGCCTAACCTTAATAAAGATAAAAAGAAAATAAATAAAAAAGTATCATTAATTTTTTATGATATAGACAATTTTGGCTTTGTGCCTGTAACTAGTGGAAACACTAATTCTATGCTTTACAGATGTAGACTGACCGAAGCTCCAGATTGGATTAGATTCAGGCTGGGTGACGCCGTTTGCTCCTAGTTCACTGTGTTAGTCAGATTCAGACATGAGTTAGCTACCACCATAGCTGCATCCATTATTTCGTTTTACCTTGCCTGTCCTATTCCCAAACTGGGGTATGCCAAATTAAAATGGAATGAAACCTTCACTCTTGCGGCAGACGAGATGAAACATGTCAATTTGAAAAATAAGCCACAGGAGTTTTTTGAGTTCGAGTAGTAAGACATGTATAAAAGCAACAGATACCATTAATAAGAAGGGGCTAGAAGCATCTTATATGGTGAGCTACCGAGTGGCTAGGACAGGCAAGCCCCATACTATTGTGGAGGACATAATTCTTCCTGCTGCCACGGATATGGCTGGGACAATGCTGGGGGAAAAGGCACAAAACTATACAGACAATGCCATCAAACAACACTGTTTCACAACGCATCAGTGACATGGCAGGAGATGTTCTGAAACAATTAGTGCTTCACATACAAGCCAGTGAATTCTATGCATTACAGCTGGATGAGTCAACAGACGTGGCCTGGCACGGCTCCTGGTATATGTCTGTTACGTTTATGGGGGGTCAATTAAGCAAGACATCCTCTTCTGCATTCCACTGGAAACCAGGACAACAGGAGAGGATATTTTTAAAGTACTGGACAGCTTTGTGACATCAAATGGACTTTGGTGGTCAAGATGTGTTGGTATCCGTGCTGATGGCGCAAAAGCCATGACAGGGAGACATAGTGGAGTGGTAACACACATGCAGGAAGTTAAAAAAATTGAACTGAGAAACAAGCTTAAAGTTTTCTTTACTGACCATCATTTTCACTTGTCTGACTACTTGCATGATGACGAGTTTCTCACACGACTGGCCTGGGTGATTGTTTTTCTCACCTGAATGATCTGTATCTAGGATTACAGGGACTCTCCGCAACTATATTCAATGTGCGGGACAAAATTGAGGCTGATTAAGAAGTTGGAGCTCTTCTCTGTCTGCATTAACAAGGACAACACACAGGTCTTTCCATCATTGTAGAATTTTTTTGTGTGCAAATGAACTCAAGCTTACGGACAATGTCAAATGTGATATAGCGAAGCACCTGAGTGAGCTGGGTGTGCAATTACGCAGGTACTTTCCCGAAACGGACGACACAAACAACTGGATTCGTTATCCTTGTCATGCCCTGCCTCCAGTCCACTTACCGATATCTGAACAAGAGAGCCTCATCGAAATTGCAACTAAATACAGGCACAGCCTGTGTGTGGAAAATTATTTAAGACTGAGACTCTCTCCAATACAACCCAACATTGCAGAGTTATGTGCATCCTTTCAATCACTTCTCATTAACCTGTGGTGAGTTATTCACAATTTCTGATGAACAAATAAGGTTTTTATATGTAAGATGGCTAAATAAAGAGCAAAATTATTATTATTATATTATTATTTGTGCCCTGGTCCTATAAGAGCTCTTTGTCACTTCCCACGAGCCGGGTTGTGACAACTCACACTCATTCTTATGTTTAATAAATGTATTGTAACGACCCTGGGTTTATAAGCGATTTATAAGCGATATCGACTCTGCCGCTCAAGCATGTTTTTGCGGCACTGTCGATAGCGCGCTGGACTTCGGGCTAGAAGTTTGAGGGTTCTAGACCTGCTCCCTGCCTGTTTCATTACATTGGTGTCAGAAGTAAAACCGTTGATAAAAGTTAGCCAGCTAGCTAGCTGACTTCTGTGGCTAGCTACCGTAGGTGAGAACGGGGGTTGAAAATGCTTCGAGGGAATCCGAAAGTGAAGGTGGAGGTAGGGGACGATTATGGCCAAGGAGGTGCGTGTGCATGGATGTCGGAGGAACTGGCTGAGGAGATCACCAGGGCGACGGAGCCCAGAGGATGCTTGAGGGAGGACGTTAGAGTGATGGCGGCTGAAGCGGGCATGAGTGCTTCGTCGACTGTGCTTCGCACTGATTCTGGTGGGCGGACTGAAGGGGTGACATCGATGCGGTGGGACGAGGAATCTGGGGCTCAGGATGTAAACAAACATGGTGGCGCCCAGTTCCCGGTTGCGTCCGTATCTGTTAAGACCTCGAAGTATTCCGGTAAAGCGGATTGGGAAGCTTTTCATGCTCAGTTTGAAATGTTAGCTCATTTTAGGTGGTGGTCGAATGAAGATAGGGCACTGCAGTTGGCTTTGTGCCTCACGGATGATGCTCTGGCATGTTTGATATTGATTAGCCCCGATGACAGACGTGATTATGATGCTTTAGTGGGAGCACTGAGGAGGCGCTATGGACAGTGTGTACAGCCCGGGCTGCTGCGCTCCGAACTGAGTAATAGACGCAGGCAGCCTGGAGAGCCTCTACAGGTGCTAGCTAATGACATTGAGAGCCTCTCTCGGCGGGCATATGCTCACATGCCCCCCTCCGTGCAGAGCGAGCTAGCACAGGACCAGTTCATACAGGCGCTCTCTCCTACGGAGCTGCGCATACAGATACAGCTGGCTCATCGTGAGTCATTGCAGATAGCCTTGGAGATGGCTTTGGAGAGGGAGCTGGTGTGCTGGTGTGGGCTTCAGCTAGGGCTTTGGTGGGGGTGCAGGGAGACAGACCCTCTGTGCGGGCTGGGGGGCAGAGCAGCCCAGAGCTGGAAAAGCCTGCACGGGTGGCTGAAATGACTGAACTCATTCGTGCTGTGTCGCTACAGGCAGCACGAAACACACATCCTGGTCCAAGGGTCTGCTGGGGTTGTGGCCAGCCAGGCTATTTGCTCCGGGATTGCCCCATGTCCCCCAGAGCTCAGGGAAACGGCTCGAGGTCCGCATAGACCGGGTAGTGCGGACCCCTGGCTTTCTTTCCCAACCACCATCATCTTCAGGAGGAGCCCACCGGCACAGACGGGGAAGCAAGGCTCTACTTCCCCCAGAAGCAGACGAGGGCAAGCGGATGGAGCCTGTTGTTGTGGTGGGCCGAACCTGTGTTGGGGAATTTTTCATGTCCCTGTCACTGTGGAGGGGGTGCCCTGCTCTTCCCTGGTGGACACTGGGTCCACAGTAACCCTGGTGAGGCCGAATATTGTGCCAGGTTGGACTCATTGTGAGCCCACAACTGTGCAGCTCCGCACAGTCACAGGTGAGCTGGCACCCATGAAAGGGAATAATGACTCTGACAGTAGGGGGCAGGTCTGTGCGTCATCCCATGTGGGTGGTGGCTGTGCAGGACACTTGTATCCTGGGGTTGGAATTAGACCTAAATGGGGGCACACTGAGCTTCCAGGGAGGGCCGGCAGTCACCATGGCCCCCCCTAATGTCACATTCAACTCAACCCAACAAACCCTTTACTCCAACAGTTAAAGCAGCAGAGACTCATGGCTGCCCCCCCTCCCCCACATATGTGTGTGACTTTTCCCCAGCCTCCCTGTCACCTACGGCTGTGTGTTACATTCCCCCAGCTACCTCCATGACACATCCCTCCGTGAGCCCGGGTGGGAGAGGAGAGGACACTGTCTGCAGTGAGGGAGATATGGGGGAGGAACTGTGTTGGTCTTGACCCCGAGCAGCAGGAACGGTTGTGGCTGCTGTTTGAATTCAGAGACAGCTTTGCGCTGAGTGAGGAAGAGGTGGGTCAGACTCATCTGGTGCAGAATGAGATCGACACAGGTGATGCTCGACACATCAAGATGCGGCCCCGCCGTATCCTGCTGGCACGCCAGGAGGCGGCAGACGAGGCTATGTTGGAGATGCAGCGGGCAGACTTCATTGAGCCCTCAGACAGCCCCCGGGCGGCGCCAGTCATGGTTCCTAAGAAGGGGGGCAAGCTGAGGTTCTGTGCGGACTACAGGTGGCTGAATGAGGTAACCAGGAAGGACTCATACCCCATACCACGTATCGATGAGTCGCTGGACCTGGTTAGGGGGTCCTCCTGGTTCTCCGCAGTGGCTACTGGCAGGTGCCCCTCTCCCCAGATGCCAGAGCCAGAACTGCATTCTCCACTAACAGAGGACACTGGCAGTTCAAGGTCCTGTGCTTCGGCCTGTGCAATGCTCCAGCTACTTTTGAGCGTTTGATGGACAGGGTGCTGGATGGCATCCCCCGACAGCAGTGTCTGGTATACCTCAATGACATCCTGGCCCATAGCAGCTCCTTCCAGTCAGCCCTGGTGGCGCTATGGCGTGTGCCGGAGTGGGTGTCTGCCACATGTTTGAAGCTCCACCCCGAGAAGTGCCACTTCATGAGGAGAGAAGTGTCCTTCTTGGGCCACCGAGTGGGCAAGGAGGGGATCAGCACCATGGAGGACAAGGTGGGGGCTGTCCGAGACTGGCCCACCCCCACCGACCAGTGTCAGCTGAAGAGCTTCCTGGGCCTTGTACTACAGGAGGTTTGTACGGGGCTTCTCAAGCGTTGCTGCTCCCCTGAATTGCCTGCTGCCGAAGGACAAGGCCTTCACTTGGACAGTGGAGTGTGAGGAGGCCTTCAACACCCTCAAACGTGTGCTGATCGAGGCCCCCGTGCTCGCCCTCCCTGACCTCACCTTGTCCTTTATCCTGGACACAGATGCGAGCAATGTGGGCATGGGTGGGGAGCTGGCCCAGGTGCCTGTACTGCAGATGGCTGCCGCCACTGTGAGCAGAGAGAGGGACGTGAGGCCACCATGGGAAGAGGTGACAGCTCTCTCACTCGTGACCAAAGGCTTGTGGTCAAAGTTTGAGAGACTGCGGCTGGCTAATGGTGTGCTACAGCGGGCATGGCAGGAGTCAGCTACGGGAGAAGAGAGGTGGCAGGTGGTGGTCCCAAAAGCATTGCGGGAGGCTGTGCTCCAGAGTACTCATGGGGGGGTGGGAACTGGACACTTTGGGGTCACAAAAACACTCCGCCGCCTCCGTCAGGGCTTTTACTGCTGCTGTGACAGCTGCACAGCGATAAAGGGCCCCCCAAGCCACTCTCATGCTCAGCTCCAACAGTTCCCAGTGGGGGCTCCCATGGAGAGGGTAGGAGTTGATGTAGTTGGGCCGTTCCCCACCACAGACAGTGGAAACCACTGGGTGCTCACGGCCATGGACTATTTCACAAAATGGCCCGAGGCCTATGTTCTGCCTGACCAGGAGGCAGAGATCATCGTCGACACCCTGACAGTGGGGATGTTCAGCAGGTTTGGAGCTACGGAGTCCATCCACAGCGACCAAGGCAAAAACTTAGAGTTCCGTGTGTTCGCCATCATGTGTGAGAGGCTGGGTATGCACAAGACCCGCACTACTCCTCTCTATCCTCAAAGTGATGGCCTTGTGAAGCGCTTCAACAAAACGCTTGGACAGCAGCTGGCAATTGTCTCTGCCAAACACCAGCGTGACAGGGACAAGAGCCCCGAGAGCATCTGGTCAGCGGGGTGGTGGCACTGGAATCCTCATCTCTCCCAAGTGGACATTCTCTCTTTCTCCCCTGACCCATCTGTCTATCTCCTCCTTTGAATTCCATGCTGTCACAATCACTAGCCCATTCAAGCTTAACATCCTTACCATTTATCGCCCTCCAGGTTCCCTTGGAGAGTTCATCAATGAGCTTGACGCCTTGATAAGTTCCTTTCCTGAGGATGGCTCACCCCTCACAGTTCTGGGTGACTTTAACCTCCCTACGTCTACCTTTGACTCATTTCTCTCTGCCTCCTTCTTTCCATTCCTCTCATCTTTTGACCTCACCCTCTCACCGTCCCCCCCTACTCACAAGGCAGGCAATACGCTTGACCTCATCTTCACTAGATGCTGTTCTTCTACTAATCTCACTGCAACTCCCCTCCAAGTCTCCGATCACTACCTTGTATCCTTTTCCCTCTCGCTCTCCTCCAACACTACTCACTCTGCCCCTACTCAGATGGTATTGCGCCGTCGCAACCTTCGCTCTCTCTCTCCTGCTACTCTCTCCTCTTCCATCCTATCATCTCTTCCCTCTGCTCAATCCTTCTCCAACCAATCTCCTGATTCTGCCTCCTCAACCCTCCTCTCCTCCCTTTCTGCATCCTTTGACTCTCTATGTCCCCTATCCTCCTGACCGGCTCGGTCCTCCCCTCCTGCTCTGTGGCTTGACGACTCATTGCGAGCTCACAGAACAGGGCTCCGGGCAGCCGAGCGGAAATGGAGGAAAACTAGCCTCCCTGCGGACCTGGCATCTTTTCACTCCCTCCTCTCTACATTTTCCTCCTCTGTTTCTGCTGCTAAAGCCACTTTCTACCACTCTAACTTCCAAGCATCTGCCTCTAACCCTAGGAAGCTCTTTGCCACCTTCTCCTCCCTCTTGAATCCTCTTCCCCCTCCCACCCTCCTCCCTCTCTGCGGATGACTTCGTCAACCATTTTGAAAAGAAGGTCGACGACATCTGATCCTCGTTTGTTAAGTCAAACGACACCACTGGTCCTGCTCACACTGCCCTACCCTATGCTTTGACCTCTTTCTCCCCTCTCTCTCCAGATGAAATCTTGCGTCTTGTGACGGCCGGCCGCCCAACAACCTGCCCGCTTGACCCTATCCCCTCCTCTCTTCTCCAGACCATTTCCGGAGACCTTCTCCCTTACCTCACCTCGCTCATCAACTCATCCTTGACCGCTGGCTACGTCCCTTCCGTCTTCAAGAGAGCGAGAGTTGCACCCCTTCTCAAAAAACCTACACTCGATCCCTCCGATGTCAACAACTACAGACCAGTATCCCTTCTTTCTTTTCTCTCCAAAACTCTTGAACGTGCCGTCCTTGGCCAGCTCTCCTGCGATCTCTCTCAGAATGACCTTCTCGATCCAAATCAGTCAGGTTTCAAGGCTGGTCATTCAACTGAGACTGCTCTTCTCTGTGTCACGGAGGCTCTCCGCACTGCTAAAGCTAACTCTCTCTCCTCTGCTCTCATCCTTCTAGACCTATCTGCGGCCTTTGATACTGTGAACCATCAGATCCTCCTCTCCACCCTCTCCGAGTTGGGTATCTCCGGCGCGGCTCACTCTTGGATTGCGTCCTACCTGACAGGTCGCTCCTACCAGGTGGCGTGGCGAGAATCCGTCTCCGCACCATGTGCTCTCACCACTGGTGTCCCCCAGGGCTCAGTTCTAGGCCCTCTCCTATTCTCGCTATACACCAAGTCACTTGGCTCTGTCATATCCTCACATGGTCTCTCCTATCATTGCTATGCAGACGACACACAATTAACCTCTCTAGGGTAGGGGCAGTATTTGCACGGCGGGATAGTAATAACCGATTTAATCTGGTTATTACTACTGCCCAGAAACTAGAATATGCATATAATTAATGGCCTTGGATAGAAAACACCCTAAAGTTTCTAAAACTGTTTGAATGGTGTCTGTGAGTATAACAGAACTCATTATGGCAGGCAAAAACCTGAGAAGATTCTGTACAGGAAGTGCCCTCTCTGACCATTTCTTGGGCTTCTACACTCTCTTTATTGAAAACTGAGGAACTCTGCTGTAACGTGAAACTTCCTACGGCTCCCATAGGCTCTCAGAAGGCGGCAAAACGTTGAATGATGCCTTTGCAGGCCCTGGCTGATAAACAGTAGCGCATTTGGATAGTGGTCGATCAGAGAACAATGAGACTGGGGGCGCGTGCATGAAGCGACACCATGTTTTTATTTTTTCGTCTTTGAACGAAAACAGGGTTTCCCGGTCGGAATCTTATCGCTTTTTTACGAGAAAAATCGCATAAAAATTTATTTTAAACAGCGGTTGACATGCTTCGAAGTACGGTAATGGAATATTTAGAATTTTTTTGTCACGAAACGCGTCGGGCGCGTAACCCTTCGTCACCCTTCGGATAGTGTCTTGAACACACGAACAAAACAGAGGATATTTGAACATAACTATGGATTATTTTGAACCAAACCAACATTTGTTATTGAAGTAGAAGTCCTGGGAGTGCATTCTGACAAAGAACAGGAAAGGTAATCCAATTTTTCTTATAGTAAATCGGAGTTTGGTGAGGGCCAAACTTGGTGGGTGTCAAAATAGCTAGCCCGTGATGGCTGGGCTATCTACTCAGAATATTGCAAAATGTGCTTTTGCCGAAAAGCTATTTTAAAATCGGACATAGCGATTGCATAAAGGAGTTCTGTATCTATAATTCTTAAAATAATTGTTATGTTTTTTGTGAATGTTTATCGTGAGTAATTTAGTAAATTCACCAGAAGTTTGCGGTGGGTATGCTAGTTCTGAACGTCACATGCTAATGTAAAAAGCTGGTTTTTGATATAAATATGAACTTGATTGAACAAAACATGCATGTATTGTATAACATAATGTCCTAGGAGTGTCATCTGATGAAGATCATCAAAGGTTAGTGCTGCATTTAGCTGTGGTTTGGGTTTATGTGACATTATATGTTAGCTTGAAAAATGGGTGTCTGATTATTTCTGGCTGGGTACTCTGCTGAAATAATCTAATGTTTTGCTTTCATTGTAAAGCCTTTTGGAAATCGGACAGTGTGGTTAGATTAACGAGAGTCTTGTCTTTAAAATGGTGTAAAATAGTCATATGTTTGAGAAATTGAAGTAATAGCATTTCTAAGGTATTTGAATATCGCGCCACGGGATTCCACTGGCTGTTGAGTCCCACATACCCTAGAGAGGTTAATCTTCTCCTTTCCCCCTTCTGATAACCAGGTGGCGAATCGCATCTCTGCATGTCTGGCAGACATATCAGTGTGGATGACGGATCACCACCTCAAGCTGAACCTCGACAAGACGGAGCTGCTCTTCCTCCCGGGGAAGGACTGCCCTTTCCATGATCTCGCCATCACGGTGGACAACTCCATTGTGTCCTCCTCCCAGAGTGCTAAGAGCCTCGGCGTGACCCTGGACAACACCCTGTCGTTCTCCGCTAACATCAAGACGGTGACCCGATCCTGTAGGTTCATGCTATACAACATTCGCAGAGTACGACCCTGCCTTACACAGGAAGCGGCGCAGGTCCTAATCCAGGCACTTGTCATCTACCGTCTGGATTACTGCAACTCCCTGTTGGCGAGGCTCCCTGCCTGTGCCATTAAACCCCTACAACTCATCCAGAACGCCGCAGCCCGTCTGGTGTTCAACCTTCCCAAGTTCTCCCACGTCACCCCGCTCCTCCGCACACTCCACTGGCTTCCAGTTGAAGCTCGCATCTGCTACAAGACCATGGTGCTTGCCTACGGAGCTGTGAGGGGAACGGCACCTCCATACCTTCAGGCTCTGATCAGGCCCTACACCCAAACAAGGGCACTGCGTTCATCCACCTCTGGCCTGCTGGCCCCCCTACCTCTGCGGAAGCACAGTTCCCGCTCAGCCCAGTCAAAACTGTTCGCTGCTCTGGCACCCCAATGGAGGAACAAGCTCCCTCACGACTTCAGGACAGCGGAGTCAATCACCACCTTCCGTAGACACCTGAAACCCCACCTCTTTAAGGAATACCTGGGATAGGATATAGTAATCCCTCTAACCCCCCCCCCCCAAAAGAAAAGATATAGATGTACTATTGTAAAGTGGTTGTTCCACTGGATATCTTAAGGTGAATGCACCAATTTGTAAGTCGCTCTGGATAAGAGCGTCTGCTAAATGACGTAAATGTAAATGACAAGCACCTGCCTATGGTCCTCATGGCATGCCGCTCCGCTGTCCAAGACTCAACCTCCTGCATGCCTGCTCTCCTCATGCTGGGAAGAGAGATCCGCACCCCTGCGGAGATGGCATTTGGTCGGCCCCTGGATAGCCCCCCTGGTCCCCCGGGGCCGTAGTATGCCTGGAGACTCCAGGACCGCCTGGAGACAGCCCACACCTTCGCCAGAGAGCAGCTGGTGAATGCAGGTGTGAAGCAGAGGAACTATGACGTGCACACCAGGGGAAGGCACTTTGTGGCTGGGGAGCTGGTCTGGTCTCCAGCCCCCTAAGAGAAAAAGGCAGATGCCCCAAGTTGGACAGTCACTGGGTGGGACCCTGCAGCGTCCTGGAGAGGGTAGGGGAGGTTGTTTACCAGGTGCAGCTTCATCCCAGGGGGAGAAAGGTGGCACTGCACCGGGACAGGTTAGCCCCAAACAGAGGGGCCACCTCTCCCCAAACCCCAGGGACCCCCACAATTCCCCTCTCTGGCAATGACATTCTCCAGGCACCCACCCCCAGGTGCCGCAGACAAGGCTCAAGACAGCCCACTCCCCCTGTCTCCCTCCCTGTGTCACCGCGTGGTTCCCCAGAGCCATGGGCTGTATTCCCCGTTCCCGCTTCCTGGTCCCCCATATCCCTGCCTTCATCCCCTGGGTCCCAGAGGGGCAGCCCCTTGCCACGGAAGGAGCCTCCTGTTTCATATCTGGACACTTTGCAACCATCACGGCCACGCAGGCAAAGGGGACCTCCGGGTCCCTTCAGAGACTTTGTTTGTTCCCTTGGGGACGTGGGACTTTGTGGTGGGGGGGCAGTGTAGCGACCTGCACAGACAGCTGTGTGTTATGTGTTAGGCTATTAGTTGGTTGTGTTGTACTTACCAGTACCCAGTGTTCGCGGGGTCCGACATGCCAATCAACCTGCTATCTGCCAATCACTGGAATGCCTGGAATGTTCTGATGCCGTGGAGTGGAGTGGAGTGGAGTGGAGTGGAGGAGGGTTGGGCAGGGGGATGGAGAATTGGAAGTTAAGACCAGGTTTAGCCATTGTTCTTTCTCTTACGTCTGGGTTTCACAACAGAAGGTCACGGTTGGTTTGTGGGGTATCCTTCATTTATTTGGCGTGGGCTATGGCCAAACAGTAGCCTGTGTGAAGTTGGGTTAATAAACTGTCAATTCATAAACTCAAATCAAATCAAATTTATTTTTATATAGCCCTTCGTACATCAGCTGATATTCTCAAAGTGCTGTACAGAAACCCAGCCTAAAACCCCAAACAGCAAGCAAAGCATGTGAAAGAAGCACGGTGGCTAGGAAAAACTCCCTAGGAAAAACTCCCTAGAAAGGCCAAAAACCTAGGAAGAAACCTAGAGAGGAACCAGGCTATGAGGGGTGGCCTGTCCTCTTCTGGCTGTGCAGGGTGGATATTATAACAGAACATGGTCAAAATGTTAAAATGTTAAAATGTTCATAAATGACCAGCATGGTCAAATAATAATAATCATAGTAGTTGTCGAGGGTGCAACAAGCACGTCCGGTGAACAGGTCAGGGTTGCATAGCCGCAGGCAGAACAGTTGAAACTGGAGCAGCAGCACGGCCAGGTGGACTGGGGACAGCAAGGAGTCATCATACCAGGTAGTCCTGAGGCATGGTCCTAGGGCTCAGGTCCTCCGAGAGAAAGACAGAAAGAGAGAAAGAGAGAATTAGAGAGAGCATATTTAAATACACACAGGACACCGGATAAGACAAGAGAAATACTCCAGATGTAACAGACTGACCCTAGCCCCCCGACACATAAACTACTGCAGCATAAAGAGAGAAAGAGAGAATTAGAGAGAGCATATTTAAATACACACAGGACACCGGATAAGACAAGAGAAATACTCCAGATGTAACAGACTGACCCTAGCCCCCCGACACATAAACTACTGCAGCATAAATACTGGAGGCTGAGACAGGAGGGATCAGAAGACACTGTGGCCCCATCCGATGATACCCCCGGACAGGGCCAAACAGGCAGGATATAACCCCACCCACTTTGCCAAAGTACAGCCCCCACACCACTAGAGGGATGTCTCCAACCACCAACTTACCGTCCTAAGACAAGGCCGAGTATAGCCCACAACGATCTCCGCCATGGCACAACCCAAGGGGGGGGCGCCAACCCAGACAGGAAGACCACGTCAGTGACTCAACCCACTCAAGTGACGCACCCCTCCCATGGACGGCATGGAAGAACACCAGTAGGCCAGTGACTCAGCCCCTGTAAAAGGGTTAGAGGCAGAGAATCCCAGTGGAAAGAGGGGAACCGGCAAGGCAGAGACAGCAAGGGCGGTTCGTTGCTCCAGCCTTTCCGTTCACCTTCACACTCCTGGGCCAGACTATACTTAATCATAGGACCTACTGAAGAGATAAGTCTTCAGTAAAGACTTAAAGGTTGAGACTGAGTCTGCGTCTCTCACATTGGTAGGCAGACCATTCCATAAAAATGGAGCTCTATAGGAGAAAGCCCTACCTCCAGCCGTTTGCTTAGAAATTCTAGGGACAATTAGGAGGCCTGCGTCTTGTGACCGTAGCGTACGTGTAGGTATGTATGGCAGGACCAAATCGGAAAGATAGGTAGGAGCAAGCCCATGTAATGCTTTGTAGGTTAGCAGTAAAACCTTGAAATCAGCCCTTGCCTTAATAGGAAGCCAGTGTAGGGAGGCTAGCACTGGGGTAATATGATCAAATTTTTTGGTTCTAGTCAGGATTCTAGCAGCCGTATTTAGCACTAACTGAAGTTTATTTAGTGCTTTATCCGGGTAGCCGGAAAGTAGAGCATTGCAGTAGTCCAGCCTAGAAGTAACAAAAGCATGGATTAATTTTTCTGCGTCATTTTTGGACAGAAAATTTCTGATTTTTGCAATGTTACGTAGATGGAAAAAAGCTGTCCTTGAAACAGTCTTGATATGTTCTTCAAAAGAGAGATCAGGGTCCAGAGTAACGCCGAGGTCCTTCACAGTTTTATTTGAGACGACTGTACAACCATCCAGATTAATTGTCAGATTCAACAGAAGATCTCTTTGTTTCTTGGGACCTAGAACAAGCATCTCTGTTTTGTCCGAGTTTAAAAGTAGAAAGTTTGCAGCCATCCACTTCTTTATGTCTGAAACACAGGCTTCTAGCGAGGGCAATTTTGGGGCTTCACCATGTTTCATTGAAATGTACAGCTGTGTGTCGTCCGCATAGCAGTGAAATTTAACATTATCTTTTCGAATGACATCCCCAAGAGGTAAAATATATAGTGAAAACAATAGTGGTCCTAAAACGGAACCTTGAGGAACACCGAAATTTACAATTGATTTGTCAGAGGACAAACCATTCACAGAGACAAACTGATATCTTTCCGACAGATAAGATCTAAACCAGGCCAGAACTTGTCCATGTAGACCAATTTGGGTTTCCAATCTCTCCAAAAGAATGTGGTGATCGATGGTATCAAAAGTGGCACTAAGATCTAGGAGCACGAGGACAGATGCAGAGCCTCGGTCTGACGTCATTAAAAGGTCATTTACCACCTTCACAAGTGCAGTCTCAGTGCTATGATGGGGTCTAAAACCAGACTGAAGCGTTTTGTATACATTGTTTGTCTTCAGGAAGGCAGTGAGTTGCTGTGCAACAGCTTTTTCTAAAATTTTTGAGAGGAATGGAAGATTCGATATAGGCCGATAGTTTTTTATAATTTCTGGATCAAGATTCGGCTTTTTCAAGAGAGGCTTTATTACTGCCACTTTTAGTGAGCTTGGTACACATCCGGTGGATAGAGAGCCGTTTATTATGTTCAACATAGGAGGGCCAAGCACAGGAAGCAGCTCTTTCAGTAGTTTAGTTGGAATAGGGTCCAGTATGCAGCTTGAGGGTTTGGAGGCCATGATTATTTTCATCATTGCGTCAAGAGATATAGTACTAAAACACTTTAGTATCTCCCTTGATCCTAGGTCCTGGCAGAGTTGTGTAGACTCAGGACAATGGAGCTTTGGAGGAATACCCAGATTTAAAGAGGAGTCTGTAATTTGCTTTCTAATGATCATGATCTTTTCCTCAAAGAAGTTCATAAATTTATTACTGCTGAAGTGAAAGCCATCCTCCATTTGCGAAGGCTGCTTTTTAGTTAGCTTTGCGACAGTATCAAAAAGAAATTTCGGATTGTTCCTATTTTCCTCAATTAAGTTGGAAAAATAGGATGATCGAGCAGCAGTGAGGGCTCTTCGATACTGCACGGTACTGTCTTTCCAAGCTAGTCGGAAGACTTCCAGTTTGGTGTGGCGCCATTTCCGTTCCAATTTTCTGGAAGCTTGCTTCAGAGCTCGTGTATTTTCTGTATACCAGGGAGCTAGTTTCTTATGACAGATGTTTTTAGTTTTTAGGGGTGCAACTGCATCTAGGGTATTGCGCAAGGTTAAATTGAGTTCCTCGGTTAGGTGGTTAACTGATTTTTGTCCTCTGAGTCCTTGGGTAGGCAGAGGCAGTCTGGAAGGGCATCAAGGAATCTTTGGGTTGTCTGAGAATTTATAGCACGACTTTTAATGCTCCTTGGTTGGGGTCTGAGCAGATTATCTGTTGCAATTGCAAACGTAATAAAATGGTGGTCCGATAGTCCAGGATTATGAGGAAAAACATTTAGATCCACAACATTTATTCCATGGGACAAAACTAGGTCCAGAGTATGACTGTGGCAGTGAGTAGGTCCAGAGACATGTTGGACAAAACCCACTGAGTCGATGATGGCTCCGAAAGCCTTTTGGAGTGGGTCTGTGGACTTTTCCATGTGAATGTTAAAGTCACCAAAAATTCGAATATTATCTGCTATGACTACAAGATCCGATAGGAATTCAGGGAACTCAGTGAGGAACACTGCATATGGCCCAGGAGGCCTGTAAACAGTAGCTATAAAAAGTGAGTGAGTAGGCTGCATAGATTTCATGACTAGAAGCTCAAAAGACGAAAACGTCATTGTTTTTTTTTTTGTAAATTGAAATTTGCTATCGTAAATGTTAGCAACACCTCCGCCTTTGCCGGATGCACGGGGGGTATGGTCACTAGTGTAACCAGGGGGTGAGGCCTCATTTAACACAGTAAATTCATCAGGCTTAAGCCATGTTTCAGTCAGGCCAATCACATCAAGATTATTATCAGTGATTAGTTCATTGACTATAACTGCCTTGGAAGTGAGGGATCTAACATTAAGTAACCCAATTTTGAGATGTGAGGTATCACAATCTCTTTCAATAATGGCAGGAATGGAGGAGGTCTTTATACTAGTGAGATTGCTAAAGCGAACACCGCCATTTTTAATTTTGCCCAACCTAGATCGAGGCACAGACACGGTCTCAATGGGGAAAGCTGAGCTGACTACGCTGACTGTGCTAGTGGCAGACTCCACTAAGCTGGCAGGCTGGCTAACAGCCTGCTGCCTGGCCTGCACCCTATTTCATTGTGGAGCTAGAGGAGTTAGAGACCTGTCTATGTTCGTAGATAAGATGGGAGCACCCCTCCAGCTAGGATGGAGTCCGTCACTCCTCAACAGGCCAGGCTTGGTCCTGTTTGTGGGTGAGTCCCAGAAAGAGGGCCAATTATCTACAAATTCTATCTTTTGGGAGGGGCAGAAACTGGATCGTAAAATGACAGCAGTTCATTGATACTGAGAAAATCTCCACTGTTGGCCTGACCCAGCTTTTCACAGTGCCCGCCAAATTACACGATGCAAGTGTGAGAGTTACATTAACTATGTGCTCCAACACCTGTCGCCAGAAATGTCCTGCGTTACGCACGCCTCTCTCAATTTCTGCGTCAATAGTATCATTGAGCTTCCATTGCTCATATACCAAACAGGGACCCATGTGAACCTCATGACATGCTATTTTGGATGTTAGATGGTGCCAATCTCGAAACCCCATTCACCCACGCATCAGAGAAGAAAGGTGCACTTCGATCTCCGAACAGCGAGCAAGGCTCACAATATGCGCAATCTAGCTTGGCCGAATAACATAGCCATCTATGTACGTGGTAATTTGATTCCAGCCTTGGTTGTAGTGGTGTAATACGACTCTGAAAAACACTGCCTTTTGTCATATCTTGGGAATGGGCCAGTAGGCTTACACGAGCCTAATGCAATAACGTGCTGTTTAACTTTCAAATGGTACCAAGAATATGCATATCCTTACCTCAGGGCCTGAGCTACAGGCAGTTAGATTTGGGTATGTCACTTTAGACAAAAATGTTAAAAAAGGGGCCGATCCTTAAGAGGGGTTTAAAGAAAGATTTACTCATCAAATCGTAGAAGTGACGGACCCACGTCAACAATTAATACTTGGTCATGGTGGGGCAGTATTCTAATTACATAGGGGGCCCGCTACGTACATGGACCCGGAGACGGGCCCGGAGCCACTTCCCCCTATGTAATTTGAATACCGTGCCCTGTTGCGGCTGTACCAGCCGAAGCTACGCCACTGAGTCTGTTGATTGATATCCTCCACAACCTTCTAAGGGAGAAGCATTTTTCTGAGACATCATGTGTTTTTTCATTCATTTCAGATGGCTTTATATCCTGTCTTTCCGTTTATAATCTAATGCTAAATTGCAGGTTTTGCAGAATATTATATTGTCTGCAAAGAGCGTCACAGCGGGGTATTGGAGCATTCTTTTTTCAAGCAATATTGTGAGTTGAATTTGATGTATTTTTTGTACCGAGGTAAAAACAGTTTCAGGTTGGATATTCAACGGATATTCGAGCTTTCAAACCTCAAACCTTTGAAACAACTTGAGCCACAGACTCCAAATAAGTGTCATGATGTTGGAAAATTGCACACAACATTGCACAGGTCTTATTTTCAGAATTTGGACATTCATTCGCTTTGCAAAGCTAATAAACATGTGGAAATGTGAGCAGCATTTTGTATTCCTAGTTGAATTAGTAAACTTTTTTTACATTCGAAATTCAATAGCTCCTTGGTCATGTGACCTACTGACCTCAAACAGGGTTCAGAATGTACACTCAGTGGGCCTTTACATTGCACACCCTTTAGTTTGACCCTTTTCATCTCACGCGATTTTACATTAAATGTTCACTTTCTAATTTCAATAGCTCCTTGGTAATGTGACCTACTGGACTCAAACAAGGTGCAGATTGTCCACTGACTACCCTTCTATATTGCACACCCTTTAATTTGTCCCTTTTCATCTCAAACGATTTTACATTCATTTTTCAAAATGAAAAATGTCAATAGCTCCTTGGTCATGTGACCTACTGACTTCAAACAAGGTTCAGAATGTACACTCAGTGGGCCTTTATATTTCACACCCTTTAGTTTGTCCATTTTCATCTCACACCTTTTTACATTAATGTTTCAAACTTTCTAATTTCAATAGCTCCTTGGTCATGTGACTTACTGGACTCAAACAAGGTTCAAAATGTCCACTGACTACCCTTGTATATTGCACACCCTTTAGTTTGCCCATTTTCATCTCAAACGTTTTTACATTAATTTTTCAAACTTTAAAATTTCAATAGCTCCTTGGTCATGTGACCTACTGACTTCAAACAAGGTTCAGAATGTACAATCGGTAGGCCTACACATTGCACACTCCTTTGAATTTCATCAAGTTGATATTCAGTGATCCGTGCCCAGTGAGAACCTAGGCTTCTTCTGTCCGTTTTATGGTTCCCTCAGCAAATCAATGGGCGTGGATGGTACCACCCACATAAGATGTAGGCCTCCCTCCCCAGACAAGCTGGAGATTCCTCTCCCCACTTCGTAGGGCATGAGCCAGATCCAGGCAATGCCCTATCACTGTGGGGCCAATGGGTTTAGTTTCTGCCTCATGTCTGGTGGCGTAGAGGAGACCTCCCCACCTACAATGTGTGGGGCCGGCGAGCACCATAGCTGGAAAGATCCGCGAGAAGGGACAGGCACATGTTCAGAGTTGCCACCGCCATCTGCCGGACCCAAACCCCCACCGGTCCGCCTTCAGTCCGCCAACGGACACCACCCCGACGAACCCCCGCATGCAGCCCCTTGCGAGACCATGCACGAGAGACAGCGAGATGTGCCACACAACGAACTTCCAGTAGTCGCGAGAGGAGGGCGACGGAGCGACTGCTCCCCCAGCCGTGGCTCGAGCCCAGCTCCGCTTCGCACCCCAGCCCGACCGACCCAGCCCGACCGACCCAGCCCTTAGAGCCAATCCTTATCCCGAAGTTACAGATCTTTTTTGCCAACTTCCCTTAACTACATTGTTACAACATGCCAGAGGCTGTTCACCTTGGAGACCTGCTGAAGACATGGGTACGGCCCGGCGTGAGATTTACACCCTCTCCTCCGGATTTTCAAGGGCCAGGGAAAGCTCACCGGACGCCCCCGAAACTGCATTCCAGGTCTTGGGCCCCTCTCTCGGGGCCGACCCATTCCAGGGCACCCTGCCCCTCACAAAGAAAAGAGAACTCTCCCCGGGGCTCCCGCCAGCTTCTCCGGGATCGGTCGCGTTACCTCACTGGATGCCTCGCAACGCCCGTCTCCGCCGGTCAATTGACCAAGGACCTATTGAAATTAGAATCATTGAAAATTAATGTAAAATTGAGTGATATGAAAATGGACAAACTAAAGGGTGTGCAATTGGTAGGCCCGCTGAGTGTACAGTCTGAACCTTGTTTGAAGTCAGTAGGTCACATGACCGAGGAGCTATTTAAATATAAAATTTAAAATAAATCATAAAAAATAGTGTAAGATGTAAATCGACAAAAAAAAGTGCCATCGGGTTAGCTAGAACCAGTTTTGAAAGTTTTAGGAGTAATGGTTAAAGACCTATTGAAATTTGAAAAATTGTAGTTGTCACTATGTTGATGTTCCCTAACTGCTGTTGGTGGACTTAAGGAAAACTACAGGCGTCTTTTTTGTTTGGATTCATAGTCTCTCCCTTTAAATGTCCTAATTGCCCAGTTTTTACAACTTCCAAGGATCAGGGATTGTTGGAGAGGATCAGCTTAGGAAAAAAGAGTGTTCCCTACCAAATAAGTAGGTGATGCGTAATTAACATTTATATGCTACGCCTCCCCTGGTTAAGGCGACCCCCCCCCCCCCAACAAAACACTCACACAAAACCAGACATTGAATGATTGATTGGAGACAAAGATTATGGATATACTGCCAAGATAGGGTACTTTGTAATTTTCACAAAAAACACAAGATGTCACAATTTTTTTTCAACAGTTCCTCTGGCTGCCATTAGTCTTGATCAACTACACATTTCCTCTGCTACATCAACATTTTTTAAGTAATTTCATCAAAACGATTTTGAGGTAAATTGATATTTTTTGGGGGTCATTTAGAAAGAGTTATATATATAATCCAATGGTTGATCATTTTCTAGCTATAATTTAGGCACTGGCAAGCCCAGTTAACTAACTAGCAACTTCACTGACAGAAAGTCTGAGGTGAAAGAAATCCCAGCCCGCTAGTTAGCATAAGCTAACGACTTTTACATAGCTAGCAAGCCCCCAATTAGCTAGCTAGCAACCTCACTAGCAGAAAGTTTGAGGTGATGTACAGTGCCTTCGGAAAGTATTCAGACCCCTTGACTTTTTCCACATTTTGTTACGTTACAGCATTATTCTAAAATTGATAAAATAAAAAAAAATCCTCAGCAATCTACATACAATACCCCATAATCACATAGTGAAAACAGGTTTTTAGAAATGTTTGCAAATGTATTCAAAATAAAAACAGAAATACATTATTTACATAAGTATTCAGACCCTTTGCTATGAGACTCGAAATTGAGCTCAGGTTCATCCTGTTTCCATTGATCATCCTTGAGATGTTTCTACAACTTGATTGGAGTTCACCTGTAGTAAATGTAATTGAGTAGATATGATTTGGAAAGACACACACCTGTCTATATAAGGTCCCAAAGTTGACAGTGCATGGCAGAGAAAAAGGGCATTGTCCGTAGAGCTCCGAGACAGGATTGTGTCGAGGCACAGATCTGGGGAAGGGTACCAAAACATTTGTGCAGCATTGAAGGTCCCCAAGAACACATCATTCTTAAATGGAAGAAGTTTGGAACCACCAAGACTCTTTCTAGAGCTGGCTGCCCGGCCAAACTGAGCAATGAGGGGAGAAGGGCCTTGGTCAGGGAGGTGACGAAGAACCAGATGGTCACTGTGACAGAGCTCTAGAGTTTTTCTGTGAAGATGGGAGAACCTTCCCGAAGGACAAGTATCTCTCCAGCACTCCAGCACTCCACCAATCAGGCCTTTATGGTAGAGTGGCCAGACGGAAGCCACTCCTCAGTAAAAGGCACATGACAGCCCGCTTGGAGTTTGCCAAAAAGACACCGAAAGACTCTCAGACTATGAGAAACAAGATTCAGACTGGGGCGAAGGTTCACCTTCCAACAGGACAACGACCCCAAGCACACAGCCAAGACAACGCAGGAGTTGCTTCGGGACCAGTCTCTGAATGTCCTTAAGTGTCCCAGCCAGAGCCCGGACTTGAACCCGATCGAACATCTCTGGAGAAACCTGAAAATATCTGTGCAGCAATATTCCCCATCCAACCTGACAGAGCTTGAGAGGATCTGCAGAGAAGAATGGGAGAAACTCCCCAAATATAGGTGTGCCATGCTTGTAGTGTTTTATCATAACCAAGAAGACTTGAGGCTCTAATTGCTGCCAAAGGTGCTTTAACAAAGAACTGAGTAAAGGGTCTGAATACTTGAACATGTGAATGTGATATTTAGAATTTTTATATTTTTAATAAATTAGCAACAATTTCTAAAAATCATTTTTGCTTTGTCATTATGGGATGTTGTGTGTAGATTGAGGAGGGGAAAAAACTATTTACTCAATTTTAGAACAAGGCTGTAACCTAACAAAATGTGGGAAAAGTGAAGGGGTTTGAATACTTTCTGAAGCCACTGTATAATGTCAAGCAAATAACTGCCGTAATTGACCATTAATTAGCATAAACATGTTTAGCATCTCCTAGCTTCCATGCATATCCTACAAGCCACTGAACATCTACATTTTAAAAAGTCTAATAAATCCATTTAATATAGCCTACCCCATCACAATACATCCATTATTTATTTTAGATAGGTCTAAAGAAACATGATATGAAGAAAATGTAGTCTATTTCAAAAGAACAGAATAGCGTACTCTGAGTTGTCCTTATGTTAGGCCCTGATATGGCTATGCCAAGTATTTCGCTACACCACAAGCATTTTGCTACTCCCACATTAACAATAACATCTGCTAAATATGTGTACAGAATGTGACCAATAACATTTGATTTGATTTGATATGACTGTGGGCTACACTAGTTAATTAAGCAGACATGATTTGCTTAGAATTCCTTGGCATTATTTTAAAAGTATTTTATAGTATGAAGAATACAATTGAATATACAATAGCTTAATAAAAGAGAAAGTATATTTTCTCCAAACGATTTCAAAAAAAGTGCGCACATGCATCTATTCAGTGTTGAGCATTAACAAAGAAACAGGTCCTCCTATTTACCTAATTTAGAGTTATTTATGTAACTTCAGTTGTGATACAAATGTTGGGCTGTATGTTTTGATTTTTAATATATTCTAAGGCTGCATGATGGGACTCTAATGATGATTTGAAAAAAGTTGCAAGCTGCACAAACTTCATCAGTCTCTCATTCACAATTTGACAAGCACTTGGTAATATTCTCACCAGGCCTCAAATTTCCCAGTGGCATCCCCCTTGTGTGGCCGTAATGCCCCCTAAAAATTCCATGCCTTTTGTGGCCAAAGTGGCTGTTGTGCCCTTGGGTTGAATATAATAGGCTAATTATAATTCCCTTCTTCCAGCTTCCATGCTTCGAAAACATCTCTCACTAATATGGCTCTCTCAGTTGTAGCCAATGCTCATGAGGTGCTCACCTGGAGTGCTTTTAAATTAGCAGGTGTGCCTTGTTAAAAGTTAATTTGTGGAATTTCTTTCCTTCTTTATGCGTTTGAGCCAATCAGTTGTGTAGGTAGGGTGGTATATTTGGTAAAAGACCAAGTCCATATTATGGCAAGAACAACTCAAATAAGCAAAGACAAATGACAGTCCATCATTACTTTAAGACATGAAGGTCAGTCAATGCGGAACATTTCAAGAACTTTGAAAGTTTCTTCAAGTGCAGTCGCAAAAACCATCAAGCGATATGATGAAACTGGCTTTCATGAGGACCACCACAGGAAAGGAAGACCCAGAGTTAACTCTGCTGCAGACGATAAATGCATTAGAGTTATCTGCACCTCAGATTGCAGCCCAAATAAATGCTTCACAGAGTTCAAGTAACAGACACATCTCAACATCAACTGTTCAGAGGTGACTGCGTCAATCAGGCCTTCATGGTCGAATTGCTGCAAAAAAACACTCCTGAAGGACACCAATAAGAAGCCTTTCTTGGGCCAAGAAACACGAGCAATGGACATTAGACTGGTGGAAATCTGTCCTTTGAGTCCAAATGTGAGATTTTTGGTTCCAACCGCCATGTCTTTGTGAGATGCAGAGTAGGTAAGCTGATGATCTCTGCATGTGTGGCTCCCACCATGAAGCATGGAGGAGGAGGTGTGGGGTGCTTTGCTGCAAACACTGTCTGTGATTTATTTAGAATTCAAGGCACACTTAACCAGCATGGCTACCACAGCATTCTGCAGCAATATGCCATCCCATCTGGTTTGAGCTTAGTGGAACCTCCAGGCTGTGTAAGGGCTATTTGACCAAGAAGGAGAAGGATGGAGTGCTGCATCAGATGACCTGGCCTCCACAATCACCCAGAACTCAACCCAATTGAGATGGTTTGGGATGAGTTGGACCACAAAGTGAAGGAAAAGCAGCCAACAAGTGCACAGCATATATAGGAACTCCTTCAAGACTGTTGGAAAAGACTGGTTCAAGACTGGTTGAGAGAATGCCAAGTGTGTGCAAAGCTGTCATCAAGGCAAAGGGTGGCTACTTTGAAGAATCCCAAATATAAAATACATTTTGATTTGTTTAACACTTTTTTGGTTACTACATGATTCCATATGTGTTATTTTATAGTTTTGATGTCTTCACTAATATTCTACAATGTAGAAAATAGTGAAAATAAAGAAAACCTGTTGAATGTGTAGGTGTGCCCAAAGTTTTGACTGGTACTGTATGGGGAAAATGAGTTTTGATTTCGAATGGGCTATTAACATACACCCGTCTCAGAACAGGGGCATGGGGGGAAAAAATGTTGTCTACGCACTTAAATTGTGAATGGAGGACACTTTTCCCATGGTTCATTTTCATGCCAGCCAGGTAGGCTATGTTCCTGTGTTATAGCGAAGCAATGTGCTTAATATTAGGAAAGTTTGTAAATAAAATGTAATAGGCCCAGCCTATAGAAAGCTGATGAGATCCTCTTCTTTTTAACAGAGGCCATCAAAACGCTAATTCATTACGCAATTGCATAGCCCATATAAATATTGCGCAACATGAGCTCATGGGCACTCATGAGGTGTTTGATTAGATTTTTTTATTACATTTGCATTGATGTCAGAGTGATTAGTGGGACAATAGAGTGCTGAGTACCAGGCAGTTAGCAAGTTTGGTAGGCTACTAAAGACCATCAGCAGCATCAAAGCTTGCTGATGACTAATTGGTCACATGGAATTTGACTGCCTTCATGACTCCTGAATGCTGGTGAGGCGATATTACGGTCACCATAACAGCCCTAGTCAGCACTCATTTTAGGAAATATATAGCAGCATAAGGTGATTACAAAGAAGTGTTTATTGAACCAATACTCAGGAGTTCTTGTTGTTATTTTTTTATTTTTTGTTTAAAGTACCAGTTCTACAGCAACAAACAGCAGTAGAGGTCATATTGGAGTTGTCCCCCAGGCCAAGGATACAGGAGGCAAGTCCCAGGAAAAGAAAGGCTGAGTCGGCTACAGTCCCCACCCCACAAGAGGTTCCTTGAGGACAAGGCAAAAAAGCTAAGAGAGAAGGAAGAAAGCAAAGGGAGAAAGAAACCTGTGACGCTGAAGAACGCTGTGACACCACTGAAAAAGGTTGTTCCAGGTTCCAAAACCACAACAAACCCTAAAAGAAGGGGATGCAGAATGCTTGTTCTGTAACGAGCTCTTTCTGTTACCGGTGGGGACTGGATACGGTGTGAGCACTGTCAGAAGTTGGCTCACGAGCTATGCTCAAATTTAACTGGGGTGGGATTCATTTGCGACCTCTTTGCCAATAAAAAAAATCTGGGGAAATGCCAATGTGATAAGTTATTGTTATGAAATGTTTAATGTGTGTGTGTGTGTGTGTGTGTGTGTGTGTGTGTGTGTGTGTGTGTGTGTGTGTGTGTGTGTGTGTGTGTGTGTGTGTGTGTGTGTGTGTGTGTGTGTGTGTGTGTGTGTGTGTGTGTGTGTGTGTGTGTGTGTGTGTGTGTTTAATCAATATTTAATCAGTTATATTCCAATGAATTTGTTCAAAAAATATATAAATATTACAAACTATTTAAAACCGTTTGCTGTTGAATTGTCACGTCCTGACCAGCAGAGGGCGTAATTGTGTTAGTCTTGGTCAGGATGTGGCAGGGGGTTTGTGTTTGTTAAATGTTGTGTGGGTGATTGGACTCCCAATTGAAGGCAGGTGTGTTGAGTTGCCTTTGATTGGGAGTCCTATATAGGAGTGTGTGTTTTTCTTTGGGGTTGTGGGTAGTTGTTTGTGAGCACTGCGTTTGTGAGCCTGCTACACTGTTGCCGTCGTGAGTATTTGTTTATTGTTTTGCCTGTGGATGCATTACTTAAGTTTATTAAAAGAAACTATGAGTATCCACATTCCCGCTGCGCCTTGGTCCATTCTTGACGACGGTTGTGACAGAACTACCCACCACGAAAGGACCAAGCAGCGGAAGAGGAGGAAGCCACAGGAGAACAGCGTGGATGGATGGACTTGGCAGGATGAGCGAAGATTCTGGGAGGACAAGTTAAGGGAGCTAAGGGAACCCGAGAGGCAGCCCCAAGAATTGTTTTTGGGGGGGGCACAAGGGCTGTTTGGCGGGGCGAGATTGGAGCCCCAGGCCAGCTCCCCGTACCCTTGTAGGGCATACTGGACAGGTCCCGTGCTTTGGGGTTGGGGCTGTGGTGAGGCCTGGGATTTTCAGGCCGGTAGGCACAGTACCAGCTCCCCGCATGTGCCAGGGCGAAGTAGGCATCGAGCCGGAAGGGGTGATGCCAACCCTGCGCTCAAGACCGCCAGTGCGCCTCTATGGTCCGGTATTTCCCGCCATACGCACTAGCATGGAGGTGCGTGTCTCCAGGCTGGCACTTCCAGTACCAGCCCCACGCATCAGGCGTCTAGTGCGTCAGCCCAGCCTCGCCAGTCAAGAGTCACCAGAGCTGCCCACCAGTCAAGAGTCACCAGAGCTGCCCGCCAGTCAAGAGTCAACAGAGCTGCCCGCCAGTCAAGAGTCAACAGAGCTGCCCGCCAGTCAAGAGTCACCAGAGCTGCCCGCCAGTCAAGAGTCGCCAGAGCTGCCCGCCAGTCAAGAGTCGCCAGAGCTGCCCGCCAGTCAAGAGTCGCCAGAGCTGCCCGCCAGTCAAGAGTCGCCAGAGCTGCCCGCCAGTCAAGAGTCGCCAGAGCTGCCCGCCAGTCAAGAGTCGCCGGAGCTGCCCGCCAGTCAAGAGTCGCCGGAGCCGCCCGCCAGTCAAGAGTCGCCGGAGCCGCCCGCTAGTCAGGAGCTGCCGGAGCGGCCCGACTGCCCGGAGCTGCCGGAGTGGCCCGACTGCCCGGAGCTGCCGGAGCGGCCCGACAGCCCGGAGCTGCCGGAGCGGCCCGACTGCCCGGAGCTGCCGGAGCGGCCCGACGGCCCGGAGCTGCCGGAGCGGCCCGACTGCCCGGAGCTGCCGGAGCGGCCCGACTGCCCGGAGCTGCCGGAGCGGCCCGACTGCCCGGAGCTGCCGGAGCGGCCCGACTGCCCGGAGCTGCCTGAGCGGCCCGACTGCCCGGAGCTGCCAGAGCGGTCCGACTGCCCGGAGCTGCCAGAACGGCCCGACTGCCCGGAGCTGCCAGAGTGGCCCGAGCTGCCAGGGTCAGCCCGAGTAGCCCGTCTGCCCGGCGCAGCTATCGGCGCCACCGAAGTGGGCGACGCCGAAGGTGGAGCGAGGTCCACGTCCTGCACCTGAGCCACCTCCAGGATAGGTGGGTTGGGGAGGGAGGGTGTAGCACAGTGCCGTCGGTGACGGCAGCCACCCTCCCTTCCCTCCCTTATTGTTTAGGGGTTATTGTTTATTGGTTTTGTTGGGGTATTGGGGATTTTTTGTGTTATCTTGGGTCTGCACCTTGAGGGGGGGGTACTGTCACGTCCTGACCAGCAGAGGGCGTAATTGTGTTAGTCTTGGTCAGGATGTGGCAGGGGGTTTGTGTTTGTTAAATGTTGTGTGGGTGATTGGACTCCCAATTGAAGGCAGGTGTGTTGAGTTGCCTTTGATTGGGAGTCCTATATAGGAGTGTGTGTTTTTCTTTGGGGTTGTGGGTAGTTGTTTGTGAGCACTGCGTTTGTGAGCCTGCTACACTGTTGCCGTCGTGAGTATTTGTTTATTGTTTTGCCTGTGGATGCTTTACTTAAGTTTATTAAAAGAAACTATGAGTATCCACATTCCCGCTGCGCCTTGGTCCATTCTTGACGACGGTTGTGACATGAATTTCATTTGAAAGAAAGCTGGGATTCAAAATATTGCCTTATTGAAATGATAATTAGTTTAGTTTAACTGTACATAATGAAGTGTAAGGAAAAGGTAAAAAAACGAGAATGTATGTGCAAGTGAGGTAGAAAATAGGGACACTTCTGTGAAACCATTTAGCAAAATCTTCAATGGGGGGGCATCTTACCCCGGTAGCTGGACAAAATGCCCCTTTCCTAAAAAATGTATTTGATTCATTAACAAAAAATCTGTCAACTGTAGCCATTTATTTTCCTTTATAGTTTGTTACCATAAGCATGGCCATCATCCACCAATTTTTTTCTTCTCAAAACAGCATTTAGACATTGATCTTAGATTTGATGATGGATTTCACAGAAGCGTCTTATCCCCATGTTACCCTACATGTCTCTCCACCCTAACAATTGGAGTCATTGTCAGGAAAAAGCTGCACTGCGGGCGGTCTAGCTCCCGCCTATCCTTTATTTGGATTGGTGGATACATCTCATTATTGTAAGCCTTTTTTGAATATTCGATGAGGGCTGTTGACATTAACCGCTTGTTTTCAGAGGAGAGAGATGCTATGCTACTAGCCTCATTTTATGAATTTGCATAGTCATCTCTAGACAACTCCGCTACAAAGTGTTTTTTCTCAAAATTGCCGGTATGTCATGTGCCCTACTTATTTCAGTACACTCGTAACAACCTAATGTCACGATTTCCGCCGAAGTCGGTCCCTCTCCTTGTTCGGGCGGCGTTTGGCGGTCGACGTCACCGGCCTTCTAGCCATCGCCAATCCACTTTTCATTTTCCATTTGTTTTGTCTTTGTTTGACACACCTGGTTTCAATTCCCCAATTACATGTTCATTATTTAACCCTCTGTTTTCCCCATGGTTTTTGTGCGTGATTGTTTTATGTATGTTCGGTCCGTTATTGTGGGCTCGGTATTACGACATGTTATTGGAATATTTGAGTAAAGTTACTTGTGTTACTCATCTCTGCTGTCCTGCGCCTGACTCCTCTGCACCAGCTACACACAGACCACTACACCTAAGCATTATGAAACTTCTATTAGATCAAATAAACCTCACGTAGCAAATTATCCATTCATTTTTTCGACGCGCTCTCATTGACCTCCATACAAAAAATCCTTGCTTGGTAGGCGAAACAACAAAATAACGCCACCTGCTGGAGGGGAGACAGATTTTCTGCCAGGTTGGGCCTCTCTCTTCCTCTTCCTCTCTGTTGGAGACAGCTTGTGTCATTTCTTAGGACTTTCTGCCTGCAGTAAACCCAGTGGATAATGCTGGAAATACAGGTCAAAGCACAGCCCCCACAAAAAACAACCAAAACGCCTGACCCTAGTAATGGTAGCTAAGATAGGTATGTTGTTTGTATAAAAACATTATGAATCTACCTCAAGTAATCTTTCAAAATAAGCAAAAGCCTAAACATGTTAGTTTGTGCCCAGGTCTCCCCTACATCATTATCTCATTCCCACATATCCCTTTTTATTTATATGGGAGAAAACATCTTAGCCTAGAGCTGATTTTCTTTTTCTTTAATTTTTATTGACTGAATCATCTCCCAGCTTCTCTGATAGTAGGGAATTCATTTAGTGATCTTATAAATGGGTATGATTCTGTAAGTTATCCTTTAAATCAATGATTCTTTGTGAGTGTAATCACTTAGCTAGCACTCAAGCTCCTCTAATCAGGAGAATCATAATAGAGTCTCTCCTCTGAGCTTCACAAAAGGCCCTGATGACGCTAGGCCTTAGATGTCTTTGTTGGTTAGAACCACCCTATTAGGTAGACAATGCCGTTCTTATTTATAATTTCAATGACATAGCCCTATGCTATTTTCTGGGCTTCCTTCGTGAGTAATTGTTTTTGAGGGGGAGGACTGTGAGGAATATTATTCACACACACACATGCACACACATGCACACACACACATACATACACACACACACACACACACACACACACACACACACACACACACACACACACACACACACACACACACACACACACACACACACACACACACACACACACACACACACACACACACAAAGCACCCCCCCACCAACAATTACACATTCACTCCTCTCAATCTGTTTTCACTTTGATACTTTGTTACAGAAGATGATACTGTATATGATCCCCCCATGATAGTCGTCAAACATAAAATACTTAACTTGATTTTGAATATGGTACTTGTTTCATTACTAATTAGTATATTTTATTTGTTTTCATTTTTCTTTACAGTTCATTAATGCACAGTGATCGTTTCTATACCATAACAGTATAGCTGAAGTAGTTCAGAAGGTGGTCCCTTGAGGGAGGCTTACAGCTCTGGGCCATTTAGAAATAGTTGAAATAATAGAGCTTATATACTGCTACAGTAGCTATGGTAGTTTCCCAAGGCTTTTGTTGAGGAATAATAGTTTAAGCACCACATGCACAGGAATACTATTCAGTGTGGCACCACATGCCTTGCTATAGCGGTGTAATAGTGCCTCCTTGAGTGTGGCACTTCACGGGCACTGCATGCTATTCCCTTGAGGAGGGTGTGGGACAGGGCATCTATAAATGTGCATGAACTACATGAATAGTTCTGAGGTTTAGTCATTCACTTCGGGTTTCAATCATTCCTTGGTTCGTCCATCCTTCCATCAATCCTTCCATCCATCCATCCATCCATCCAACCATTTTTTTTCTGAATACAGTTAACATTAAGCACACAATGTCAGTAACCCATGGTTACCCTCTCTCTCCTCCGTTATTGTTCCAGTCTTCCAAGAAAAGTGTGGTCATTCCCAGGTTGGTGGATTCCTCCTCCACCCCTCACTCCCTCTCTTTCATCCTCTCTCTCTCGCGCGGTTTCTCTCGCCTCCTTTCTCTCTCTCGCTCTCATTCTTTCTCATGCCGACTCTCTCTCTCTCTTTTGCCCTCTCTCTCTCTCAGACACAGACAGAGCACAGACCCAGGTAAATATGCAACACCAGTTTCAACAAGTGCTGCTCCTGTAACATACTTCAACATTTGCCTTTTTGAAGCTAAAACCGCTTCTATTTGATTGAAGGGAATGGATTTGGTCAATTATTCATTAAGTAAGCATAAAGCTAACGCTGGCTGTTGGCTGGGTATTTCCCCCCTGGTACCCTAGGGCTCTCTGTTATTTCTGTCGTGAGAGGGATGATGAAACATTTTCTCACAGATTTCATATTCATTGCAGGTTTGTTGTTTTTCATAATGTGTGTGTGTGTGTTCAACCTGTTGGCTTTCCATCCCTGCAGGCAGAATCTCGGCCTCATCCCTGTGGGTGTGCCAGTTTGATCTTGCTCGAGTCATCTCTCACACTGACAGTCGCAGTAGTAAATTAATTATGTAATATATATATTTTTTTTAATGACATTCAGATATTTATTCTTTATATTTTTTATTTCACCTTTATTTAACCAGTTGAATAAAGGTGAAATATTTAAAAAAAAATTATCATTAAAAATAAACAGATAATCATTATGAATATGGAATGAATGTTTGTTATGTTCTCTCTCGCAACCAGTGGGTTAATGTAGGAACAATATGCACTCATAAAGTATTCATCATTAATTGATGTATCTAACACAGTGGTAACCTCCTAGATCTCATTAGGATGGAGAAGGATCCTAATGAGCCCCCATGTCTCTTCACAGTCCCTAAGTCCAGAACAGACCGGGAAACACACAGTACTACATAGAGCCATGACTACATGGAACTATATTCCACATCAGATAACTGAAGCGAGCAGCAAAATCTGATTTAAAAAACAGATAAAACAACACCTCATGGCACAATGCGGGCTGAGAAGAGACACAAAAACACACACACATACGCACACACCCACTCTAACACACGCGCTTTACACACACACAGATTGTATGGTTGTGGTATTTTGGTATTGTACATTTTATATTGTACATTTGTAATAAGGGACTAATAATGTAATGACATAATATTGTCTGATGTATTGTTTTATGATGTAGGCTGTTGTTGTGTTTTGTTGTGATGTAATTGTTTTAACCTTGTTTGGACCCCAGGAAGAGTAGCTGCTGACTTGGCAGCAGCTAATGCGAATCCTAATAAATACTAAATACTAGATCCTCTTTTAAAATGTACTGGTCAGGGAGGAGCCCTTGACCCCTGTTCATAAATGTGCACTTGCACACTCCCAGTCATTTAATAATGTTGGAAACTCCCTCCAGCCAATGCTTACACTAATCCAATGTTTTTAAATCTGTGACAGGAAATGCAACTTTGAAAGAAAGTGTAGCCTACTGGTCAGGGAAGAGCCCTTGTTCCTAAATGCGCACATGGATTTAACAATGTTGGAAACTCCCTCCAGACTATTCTTACACTAATCCAATGTTTTTCTGTGACAGGAAATGTAATTGACAAAGGAAGTGTGGAGAATTGAGACTCACCTCAATAGACAGCGTCCACAACGTCTCTGTGCTGGATGACAGCAAGGCATCCAGTTCCACTATACCTTTATCCTCTTATCTATTTTGTGTAACTGAAAACACATTTGGCAACATGAAACAGGCCTATGCACAGTCCATATCCACATATTTAGCTATCGCCATATACTGTAAGAATTAAGAGCCATAACATTTCTGTGAAGATTTGTATGTGTGCAGACAATAATGTAGGGGTGTTCTGGATCGTGGGTGGGTACACTGGCAGGGGGTAAGGAGCAGTGAAAGGGTTGATTGTTAACACTCTGCTGAACACAGCACACAGGCAGCACAGAGATACCGCACAGTTTGCAAATCCCTTTTCTCACTCTGATAATAGGGAACAGGGATATCTAGTCAGCTGCACAACTGACTGCATTCAACTGAACTGTGTCTTCTGCATTTAACTCGACCCCTCTGAATTAGAGAGGTGCAGGGGGCTGCCTTAATCTACAGCCATTTCATCGGCGCCTGGGGAGTTGTTATTTCAGGGTTAACTGCCTTGCTCAAGTGCAGAATGGCAGATTTCTTCCACCTAGCCGGCTTGGGATTCAAACCAGCGACCTTTCGGTTATATCTCACAATGCCTGTTTTTTTGTTTGAGGCCCCATTTATAGCAGCCTAACCTTGATTCCCCATTTGCTATTATGCTGTGTATTCATATTGTCTCTACCATTTGTCATATTCCTAGCTTTCCACATCAAATTTAATCTCTGAGTTGAAATGGACTTTGTGCCAGGAGAGAGCTGCTTCACTGCTCAACTCCCACTAAGGCTTCAAACTGAAGAGTGGAGATCAATAACTGAGAGTGCTCAATGGTTCATGGTTGTACTTGTGGTTTGTTTATTGTCGCAGACGTCTTGACCGCATTGGAACGGACTTGATCCCAGGATCCAAGGAGCCTCCAGGCGGTCACATGGGGTGCGAGGATTCTGTCCCCGTGCGCCACGCCCCCGCGCTTGGCGCTGTCCAGCACGCCAGGGCTGAAAGCTGCTGGTAGCGAGCAGCCAGTAACTGCCTGCAGCGGTGGACTGCACGTAGTGCTGAATTGAACCAGCGACAGACAGTCGACAGATCTCACCGGATACTAAGGTGAAAGTTCAGCAGACAAAGGTCAATTCATGGAGGAGACATCGTACAAATATGTGACAGCTGTTAGATTTTACCAGACGGGGACATTTTATTTTTTCCTTTCAATGATTTGCTGTCACAATTGAAACTCCTGAACCACTTGGTGGTAGGCTAAAACTTGTTACCACCATGATTTGGGTTATTTTACTGTCTTACTGCCTGACGTTTGTTTTTGGATATAAATCGGATGATCGACTGCCTTTCTTTCATGGGCATGCATTTGAGAACTCGCCGACGGCATCAAAAGTGAACGGACTAAGCATTCCTGTTAAACGCATCAACGCGCAAAAATGGTGTCCAGAATCGGGAATGCACTTTAAACTGTATGGGAATGGCAGCGAGGATTTCCACGTCTTTGCCCACCACAAACGGGGAAATATATTACTTAAAACTTCCAAGGTTCTGGACAGGGAAGAGCGTTCCGAATACCTACTGAGTATATGTTTATGTTGCCAAACATGCGTGTCAGCGGACCATGTTTTCTTTGAGGTTGCGTCGGTGAAAGTGGACGTTTTGGACATCAACGACCACGAACCCACTTTTCGCAATGCAGACTTGAAATTAACTTTGAATGACGCGACTCCACTCCGGTCTGTGGTTCACACGGTAAATGCACTTGATGCAGACAGTGGAAAGAACGCAGAGTTGACATACTTCTCCGTTCCCAAAAACGGCAGTTTCTACGTGGTACCACGAACGGGGGAAGTTTTACTGGTGGACTCCATACTGGGGCTTCCATCTACAGTCAAGTTCTATGTTTTTGCAAAAGACCACGGTTGGCCCAGCAGAATCAGTAAGGGGGTTGAGGTCACGGTTACCCCACGACAGTGGTGCCCACTGCGCCCAGGCCAGACAGGGGAGTTAGGCCGCTTGGGCAGGGCAGGGCGGATGCAGAGGGCATTGCTGGACTCTGGTAGCACGGTCTTCCTCAATGTATCCGAAGATGCAAGTATCGGTTCAGTCGTTATGAACCTGAGCCCAGCCAGGTTTCAGGCAGCCTCATTTGAGCTGGTTTACCCGGAGACAGATATCACCCCAATCAACGTGGGCAAGGAGAGTGGCGATATCGTGGTAGCCAGGCGCCTGGACAGGGAGACTGAACCGTTCGTGGAATTCACTGTCAAAATACAAGATCAACGAGGTGTGTACTAAATCTGCACTTTACTGGGGGCTTGTCTTCAGTGCGATATGTGCGGAGTGGCAATGCCCTTATTTAATTGGCAAACGTCTATTACGCATGCATGATGTCACTTTAATAGCGCAGTATTTTACGACCATCTGGGTGGCTGAAATAAAAGTCCCCCTGCAGTCACTATCCCTCAGTAATGCCCCAAAAGAGCATAATGTACATTGGGATATATAGACAGGTCAGAAAAAGCTATTAGCGCAGGCTAGCTACAATACATCCAACAGGTACACAAGGTATCACTTTACCTGTTTCAGTGTAAAGAAAAGACATACATTATTTGTAATTATGACATGCTCATACAATAATATGATGTATCTCATGTTTATGTATAACTCTAACAGCTATTCCTTTTTTAAATTAAGGCCAAATAATTATGGTTATTTTAATTAGGGCCAAATATTATTATTCTTAAATAGACACTACTATAGACTCGGCTGTGAAGTTGTTTCCAACATGAACCATTTTGGAGTGGAGATCCAGTGTGACCACAATGCTGTCTGCTTCTTTGAGGGCTGGTCTTTTTCTTTTTCTTTTCATCCTTGAAAAGCAGACTACCCATCACACATCACCCTTTTTGTGTTTAAACACATATTCTGCTGGATTTCTATTTTGAGTCTGTTTTGCACCAACAATCTTTCACTTATTAGTATGCTATACTGCATGTGGTTTGCTTGGGTTCCATTTTTCCCTTTGGCTGTGTGGTGAAGCAGGTAGCTATAGCATGGAGGTCCATAAGGATATTAGTGTGACTTGTGTCACTAAAGCTGTGTGTGTGTGTGCCCAGTGGCCACTTGTCTACACCCCCAGGCTGTCCCCATTGGGGAACTCTTTGAAGAATCCTTTTTGATTCCAGGTAGAACTCTTTTGGTTCCAGGTAGAAACCTTTTTGGTTCCATGTAGAACCATTTCCACAGAGGGTTCTACATGGAACCCAAAAGGGTTCTCCTATTGGGACATCCGAAGAACACTTTTTGAACCCTTTTTTCTAAGAGTGTGTAGTCTCTCTCTGTCACCTCTACACCAGCAGCTGGGGAATCAGCATGGGGAGACAGAAGGAGAAGCCAGTGAATTAGGTCATCATGATAGACACTAGTAAGGTGTCATGTTGGAGAGCGGTAGAGAGAACTCTTCATTAGTCCTGTGTAAAGATTTAGTTTCCACAAAGGCCATCAGCTTAATAGCTTAGTTTTATTGGAACAGAATGTAAAGTATAAGCTGTTTCTCTTCGACTGTGACTTTTCTTGAATCAGTTAATGGTATTGGAAGGGGCAGGAGACTGGAGAAGTATTGAGTAAACGGGATAGTCCTTGGTGAGGTGGAAGAGAGGGGATGAGATTGGACTGGAGTGATTCCCCTGTGGGCAGGGTGGTGGTTTGGAGTGGAGCCGTAATCACCAAGGGTCGTATGTATTATATCTTCTCACTGTAGGAGTGCTGAATTAAGATCCGTTTTTACTTCAAGATCAAAATGAATAAGATTACCTGATGAAGATCCGTTTTGGATGGAAACGTTGTCAATAAAGCAGTGAATTGGGAGCTTTAACAGTGTGCAGGCCTTCTTGTTCTTTACTGGGATCTGATTCTATATCAGCTCTCCATTATCCATACGGCACCTAAGTTCAGCCTGCTTTGTCAGAGAACTTCAGCTCTATCATTCTAGTCAGCCTCTTGTCTAGTTGCAAATACATTTGCATGTTCATAATGTGATATGAAATTAATTGGGATGAGACCTGATCTTAGTTCCTGTGTAATGTGTGACACTGGGGCTATATATTTAATACAGAAAACTATTTCACAATGCCATGTCATCTGCATTTATTACATTTGTAAAGAAACTCAAGCTGTGGCTGGAGTGTGTGTGTGTGTGTGAGTCCGTGCATGCGTGCTTGCGGATTTGTGTGTATGCACACGCCGGTGTGTGTGTGTGTTTGTGTGTATGTTTACCTCCCTGTGGTGGGACATAGCTCCTTTCTGCTTGAAGTACATTGTCAATACATTTACAAGCAGTTGCATGTTAGTTTCCACCCAATCTGTTTCTGCTCTATGTTCTGCTTTTATATTGTCTTTGTCCCAAGCGGCTCTCTATTCCTTACATAGAGCTCTATTGGCCTTGGTCAAAAGTAGTGCACAATATAGGGAATAGGGTGCCATTTGGGGTGCACATTTGTCTGCCTGGCCGTGTCAGAGGAACATGCTTCACTGCAATGCTGTCTCCTCCACTGTACAGCACCACAGCTGCTCCACTGCTCATCTGATGGCCAAGAGAAAGGAGAGGTGTAGCCTAGTTCCATGAGGATGGGTCCAGGGCAGAGGCTTTATTAGACCAAGAGGTTGCATTATTTATGTCCATTATTACAGAAATTGTCAGGCCCAAGACATGGCAGCCAGGGAGGAAGAGAATAGTGACAGTCAGGGGCAAACACCTCTCTCCTCCTCCTCCTCCTCCTCCGTCCTAAGGCACAGATTCCCTGCTACATGCCCATGCACCATGCTGAGTGATAAATGACTACAGTGGTCCTTACAGTAGCCCCAGACACCACCAGCTGAGGTGGTGTTACACAAATGACAGGTTTTACCTATGGTGCAGCAGTACAGATCCAGAAGGGCGGGTGGAGGTGTCTGTGCGGGGAGATCCTGTCTGTTGTTTTATTTGTCTAACATTCTAGCTGGCCTTCTGTTCTTTTGGAATGCAGTTGACACTTCAACATAGAGGTTAAGTTAAGGTAGACTCAACGTTATAATGTTGCCACGAGCAGCTCTGTAGATATTGCGATGTGCTCTAACACAGTCACACAGAGTGTCTCGGCATGTGCACGGGTTTGCTTCACCCTGCTACAACGTGGTAGCTATGGGACCATAAAGTAGAAAAGTTTAGCCTCGCGCTTCAACATGCTTAGTTGTTGCGTAAATCTCGCCGGCCGGGTCTATACCTTGAACTATTCTGGATAAAGATTTTGAAGGGCCACAACCCCTGTCTGTCAATCCAGAAACATCTTTGTTTACTGAGTTTTGTTTTGCCTCAGCTCCACATCCTTGCTGTTGGCATTTCCCCTCTGGGCCAGAATCGATTTGCCGCTATTGATTAAGCAAGCAGGCTTCTGTTATGTTCCAGTCACAAAACATTGCTTTAAACACAATTTATGTGTCAGAGAAGGCCTGCGATAGACTGCTACTGATAGTTTGCAAACTGATAAAGAGTTAAGACTGTGATTGAGCGGACCACAGATGTAACTTTCTGGGATCATTTAATGAATCAGAGCCAGGCGTTTCAGACTAGCCAAGATCAGACTGAGCATAGAAAATTGGTGTTGGCATTCAGACCTACCAAAGGAATTGTCTGGTCTGTGTTTATTTATCTATAGTGTGTTGAGTTTCTTTACCTTTTTCCCCCTGAGGTCCAATTAATGGAGTAAAACAATGTTTGTGGCTCAACTTTCAGCCCACGAGAAGAGCTGTTAAAAAACAAAATACAGGGTATATAGACATCCCTGAAAATTTTTGTTTTGTGGACAAAGAGATTTTGCTGCAGAAAAATTACATGGCTGGCAGAGTTGCTTGGTACAGTATTTTGATAGGAATTTCCGTAAGAGAAAATACATGTAATTGCCGTAATGGCGTAACGTGTTGTAAGGGACTTCTGTCAAAAGATGAAATGGCAATTTGATTGAAGATTGAAGGAAGAAATTTGAAGCTGGCTCGTGATCAAAACAAAACAAGGCTGACATGAGTCATCAGTATGCACAGTATTGGAGAGCTTGTTGGTGTGTGTGTGTTTGTGAGTGTGTGTGCACAGAGAGAAAGAGAGAGAGAGAAAAGGGGAGAGCCCATGGTGATGTAGCCTACCCACAACCCAGGCAGATGTGTGAACAACTCTGTGTCTACTGCTGACTGCTTAGCATTCCATTTGTTGTATTCTCATTTCAGTTGGAACATATATCCTATGCTTTTGTTATGGCTTCCGCGTCTGTGGTCAGGCTACCCCCTGTGTGTGCTTTAATCCAAGTTTGACAGTATGTCTGTGCATTGTTCTTGTCGTGTGGTTCGACATGTTGTTCTCTATGGAACAAATGAATGTGGTCCTCCTCTCCATATCGTCAGTGTGGGGGTCCGGCTTCATGCTGTGGACTAATAAGAACATATGGTCTCCATAGTCTTATGATGGTCTGAGGAGGAGGATGGGACCGTCGTGATGGTGGTGGAGTCATTAGTAGTGCTTCCAGTGGACACACACACACAGATAGACACACACACACATACCAAGCATAATGATCCAGATCTGGGTGTAACTCCCATCTTAGGCTTCTGCAATACAGTACTGTACTTAGAGTTCCTGGTCTTAAGCACAACACATAATACATTACAGAGAAGCTCAGGATAGAAACCATGAGAAATCATTTAAATTGACCTTTTTTCTGTGTCAACGCTTTCGAGAGGTTCAAATTGTTTCAAATCGTGACTATTGCTCAAGATGTGTTGCGTCTAATTACTTGTGCTCTTTTTGCCCCAGGAGGCCAGAGCGATAGCATTTTAATCATGCAATTTTAATCATTAATTGCATGAATGTGTGTTAAGTTGCTTATGATGGATCTCTTGGGTGCATAACATTGACTGCATCTGTCAAATCCTTAATTTAGTCCCTAAAAATTGTATGGTACTTAATAAAATAATCATACATTTGTCATAATTAAGTCATACTTTTATCACGTTGATATTAAACATTTAATACCAGAAAGTCATGCATTTATATTGTAAAAAATGAAACACCCCTGATAATGCATTAATATTGTACTATGAGATATAGGATAATCAAAGATTTGGGGAATGAAGTCCCATTAACAGTCTTATTTACCATGTAAATAAGAGATCATCATAGATTTCTGTTTTTAATATGTTACTTCTGTCACACTAATATAATCATACAAGTTAGTGATCAGGGGTGTTAAACGTTGGGTGTTGATACCTCCTCTACTCTCCCGCTGTGTGATGAGCATTGATCTGGTTTAATCATGCTGGCTTCCTACTAATGCAGATTAGGATGTGTGAGGGGAGATGATGGTATACAGCACAGGCTGTTCACTGGATTACATTCAGAAAATGAGGGGTTTATCCTCACTCCTGTCCCCATTAACAACGCTTCTAAACACGCTGCTGTCTTAATGTGTGTGTGTGTGTGTGTGTGTGTGTGTGTGTGTGTGTGTGTGTGTGTGTGTGTAGGGGAGAGGTGTAGAGAGTGTTTGTGTCAAATCAAATCAAATTTGATTTGCTTTGTAAACAACCGGTTTAGACTAACAGTGAAATGCTTACTTACGGGCCCTTCCCAACAATGCAGAGAGAGAAATATAAATATAATAGAAAGATAATAACACCAGGAATAAATACACAATGAGTAACGATAACTTGGCTATATACACGGGGTACCAGTACCTAGTTGATGTGTAGGGGTAAAGTGCCTAGGAAACAGGATAGATTATAAATAGTAGCAGCAGCATATGTGATGAGTCAAAATAGAGGCAGTATGCTAGCTAACACCTGTTGTCTTGGTTTGGTAGAGGCAGCATGCTAGCTAACACCTGTTGTCTTGGTTTGGTAGAGGCAGTATGCTGGCTAA